>NC_142595.1:40163863-40473863 GCF_965207765.1 Zootoca vivipara
GTTGCTAGAGATCCTTTTAACTAGAGATGCTTGGAGTTCAACAGCTGGACCCTCTGTGTGCCAAGGACAAGCTGCAACCGCAAGTTATGCCAACACGACTCTTGAGAAGTCAAAAGGGAGCATCACATTCTGCGCTAAGGCAATGCTCTTTTATACACCTGAATGCTCCCACCCCACCCCTTTTCCTCCACCCCCATAGCCCTGATAGGTTTCGCATGGGCTGGGCATGGGCAGGTGTTTCCTATCCATCGGAAAGTGAAACTAGGAAGGTGGAAGTTGTTGTTGTTGTTGTTTTAAAAAGGAAGTGTTTGGGGCTTTTTAAGCCCACTTTTAGGTTCTGACTGCTACATAGCTAAAGACCCCATGTTCAGACAGAAGAGGTCTGCCACGTAGAAGGAGCCGCTCCATTTGCCTGCGCACAGCAGGACAACATGCAAGACGGTGGGAATTTTCTGTAATGGCACGAAGAAAACACCTGCCTGCCACCAATCCACATGGCAAGCCGCTGCTGGCAAATGACACCAAATCAGGTGAAGATGGCAAGCACAGGGAGGAAAGTGGCAAGTGTCCTTGGCGTTTGAGTTTTGAACCCCTCCTGTGCAAGACTGTTCTGCCTTCCCACCCCTGACTCCTGTTTCTTACTACTGGCTTTGCAAAAAATGGATGATAATAATAATATTATTGGCATAGATATGCATAGAAGCCTTGAAGATGAAGAGGGGTTGAAATCAGAAGGATAAGGCAATTTCTTAAACCCCCGAAGCCTTCATTATCACGTACAGAGAAACCTCAAGTGCGTATTACTGCGTTTGTTCTGATTTCTGCCTCGTTGACCTTGGCCTCTCCCTTCCCACAGTTGAAATTTGCAAAGATCAAGCTCATCTTTTGCTGCTTGCCTTGCTTTTATAAAGCATGCCCAGGCTGGTGGGAACTGCTCAAAAGCACCATGTCCAGCAAGGACGCTCTGCCTATCTAGGGGGAGAGGACTTCCCAGCATTCCTTGAGACCAGCGAGATCCTGGGTCATATCTGACCTTGGCCTGGTCGCTCTCGTGAGGGCGACAGTAGAGGGAGGAAGAGAAATGATACCAGCCACCCTGAGCTCCTTGGATATTAGAGCTCCTTAGGATACTGAGCAAATAAATAAAAACCGTGAGCGTAACCCAGGAAACAAGGAGCACACATGTGAAGAGACTGGCCTCTGCACCTGGGAACCTGCCTGCCATAAAGTCGGACTACTGTGCTTGTCTAGCTCAGTACTGGCAACACTGACTGGCAGCAGCTGTCCAGGATTTCAAGCAAGGGACGTCTCCCTGAGAGCCCCCCTTGGTGTTACCCCATGTGCGTGGTCACCATTCAATCCCGTGCCATGCACAGTTCAGTGCAAGGAGAAATAAGCCTACCACTCCTGACTTGGGCAGCTCTTGCCAAGAGAAATCCCACGCGTGAGCTCAAGCAGAAAATCTCCATCAGAACATTACAAGGGTCCCTGAGGCAGACCAGTCTTCCCTCCAGACACAGCAGTCCCCATTAGGGCTGGGCGATATATCGATACATCGGACAAAACCGGTTTTGTAGTCTGCATCGTGATATCCATTTCATAACTTTTGAACTGGCAATACATCACAAAGCACGTTATGTGTGTATGTGTGCTATGCAAAAATCACAATTCGGGGGATACCGTGAAGCCAGCCAACAAGTCTCTCGATTTCTGCACCCCCGGTTATCTCTGCTGGCTCAACTCACAAGAATCACAAGAGCAGGCGCCGGCAAAAATCACAATGCAGGAAAAACCGTGAAGTCAGCCCATACCTCTACATCCTGATTTCAGACATCATGATATATCAGCATATCGTGATGTTTCGCTGCATCACGATGTTGAAAACCAGATTATCGCCCAGCTGAGATCATAGGTGTCACCACCAGCGCTTGTGGCATTCGCACTCCCGTCTCTCCCTGTCACCTCCATTCGCAGGTTACGCAGCTGCTGAATAGGCCCAGTCCCCCACCCTGGGTCTGCCAAACAATATGGCTCTGGGAGGCTTGGGGAACCCAGCAGGAAGCAGCTGTACGAGCGCAACCCAAAACCTGCCCCCCCACTCCCGTGACCTCTCCGGCGCTCCCCGCGCTGCTCCTCCGGGCAAGCCCCCGGCCACCCTGGCACTCACCAACGGCTCCACGTCCGGCACACCCTCATGCAGACGCACAGCTCCCGATAGCTGAGGTATTGGAAGACGGCCAACCAAACGTCCCGCTGCATGATATGGTCGGATCCGCTGTCCAAGGGCAGGGAGTCGGGCTCAGGGCTGTCGGGGGGCGGACGCACTACGTGCCGCTCCAGCTGCAGCAGAGGCTTGGGCGGCGAGGGCACTAGGGGCCAGTTGAGGAACTGAGTCCGCGCCACCATGCGCAGGCCCGTCTGCCCGGCGGGCCGGCCCGCCTTGCGCCCGCCCGCCTGCTGCTTGGCCCGCTCGCTGCCCCGGCTGGTCGGGCGGTGATTGTTCTCTTTCTCCTGAGAGTTCCCCCGAGCTTTTGGCTGCTTGCCGTTGCGCGCCGTCTCCGAGCTGCCGTTGCGCCGCCCGCCCTCCGACGCCGCCTCCTCCTCTTCCTCCTCCTCCTCTTCCTCATCGTCCTCACTGGCGCTGAAGCCCAGGGCGGCCAGGCGCTGGGAGCGGGTGGCTGGGGAGGCGGCTCGGCTTGACACCCCCCCGCTGGAGCCGTCTGAGCCCCGAGAGTCCGTGTCAGAGTCAGAGTCCGAACTGGAGCTCGAGCTGCTGCTGTTCTTCACCCGCTCCAACATCTGGCACATCTGCTTGAAGCGCTCCAACTTTTCCCTCTGGTGGGACTTGTCCGACTGCGTGGAGGGCTCCAGGGGGCCCGGAGGACCCTTCGGCTTCTGGCGGGAAAGGAAAGACCGGTAGTCAAGAGAGTTCGTGCCCTGGGTTGTCTTTCATCTGGATGCCCTCCCTGTTTGCAGGACTACAACTCCCAGGTGTTGCAGGACTACAACTCCCATCATCCCTGACAATTGGTAATGCTGGCTGGGGGCGGGTGTGTCTTGGGAATCCACTCTCTGGAGGGCACCATGATCCCACCCTGCCTGGACCTTTTCATCACATGTTGTCTTGAAAAAGAAGCTGGGATAGCTCAGTTGGTATGAAACTCTGAATCTCAGGATTGGGGGTTCAAGCCCCATGTTGGGCAAAAGATTCCTGCATTGTGGGGAGTTGGACTAAATGACCCTTGTGGTCCTTTCCAATTCTACAATTCTAGGATCTCCCTTCCAGAGGGTGTTTACCAGGACCGGATAAAGACCTTTAGAGGCCCTAAGCCAGGGGTCAGCAACCTTTTTCAGTCGTGGGCCGGTCCACCGTCTCTCAGAGCATGTGGTGGGCCGGACTATATTTTGGGGGAAATAATGAACGAATTCCTATGCCCCACAAATAACCCAGAGATGCATTTTAAATAAAAGCACACATTCTACTCGTGTAAAAACGCCAGGCAGGCCCCACAAATCACCCAGAGATGCATTTTAAGTAAAAGGACACATTCTACTCAGGTAAAAGCATGCTGATTCCCGAACCGTCCGTGGGCTGGATTGAGAAGGCAGTTGGGCCGCATCCGGCCCACAGGCCTTAGGTTGCCTACCCCTGCCCTAAGCACTTAAAAAGATTTTGTTACCCCCATATATATCTAATTCAGAATAGAACCGTATAATAAATTGTTATTGTTTGAAATGAAATAAAACCTACAGTAAGATGATAAATATCTGTTGTTGTTTTTTGTACACTTCCACTTTATTCCATGAAAAAAAAACAATTTAATTACTATCTTACAGCTGAATCTTGTGCTTTAATTAACGTAGATAGATTTTGTCTCAGAATTTGTAAACTGAAAAGTGGAGTTGCTGGCCCATGGTAAATCCAGCAATGGAAAATATCTGTGGTGCCCCCACCCCACCACCTTCTTAATGCCCTAAGCATGTGCTTATTTTGCTTTATGGTCAATCCAGACTTGGTGCTTACCAATGGTAGGGTTGACACATTCGTTTCAAAACAACGGATTCTTACCAGGAGAGAAGATCCCAGCATCCTGCTACCCTAGACATATATGAAATGCAACTCTCAACACTCAAGAGACACAGCCTGGGCTCAGGGCTCCCACGTACAGTCTGCTTGGAATTCCACAACAGAAGACAAGGCAGGAGATGCAAGTGGACTGAATAGAGCATTCCACCAACCCCCAACGTCTCCCAAGATCAATGGAGAGCAAGCCCTTTAAGTCTGGCCTCTACGTGGTCCAGCTGCCTTCGTAATGTCCAGATTAGATGATGGGGAACGCACCCACAAAGTTGGGTGACTATTTAAGGTCTCTAGACAAAACTCCAGATCCAGCTGCACCCCCCTTCAGACAGGAGGCTGATACCACTTTCTCCACAAATCTAACCATGGGGGTTGGGAAAAAGAATCTACTTTGCTGCCGTAGCAGCATCTCTGACCAAGCATTTAGCAGTTTTTGACTGGACGCTGCTTTTCTGCCATGCCCTGCTTTGGAATGTTTCTGTAACGAAACTGTTTCAGACAGTTGCTTGCAGGGCACTTTGGGGAACCTTGTTGTTGGCAGACAAGACAGAAACGTGTTTTTTTAAAAAAAAAAATCAACAAAATTGCCTGGAGACTCACCAAAGCCCAAATCGGGGCATCTTCTGGACAAAGCGGGCAAGTTTGGAAAAACGAGTAGCCAGAGATGTTAAGGTTCAGTAATTTTTTTAAGGAGCATTTTAGTGTTTTCAATATGACGTTACCTGCCTTGTGGCTTTGAGATGGACAGGCTATAAATCAAATAGTGGTAAAGGATCAAGAAACCACGTCGTGTTTGTGAAAATTGAAAACGCCTGTATTCGCAGCTGTATCTCAGTGCCCTTCGCTTGTGTGTATTTGACATCCTGCTAGGAGGGTGCCGGCGTCAGCCTGGGGAGCTGTCCTTTGGCAGGATACCCCCCCTCCCCAAATGGTCAGGTGGGATAATATTCCCTGTCATATGACTGCAGCCCCACCTAGTGGCCAAAGGGAACACAAGCGCAGTCCTTCTGGATCAGATCAATCACACCACAGCGTTCTGTTCTCACATTGACCAACCAGACGACTCCATGAGCAGGGCCTGAGTGCGACAGCAGCAACTCTCTCATTCCTGATCCCCAGTGACTGGTATTCAAAGGTGTACTGCCTCCGATTCTGGAGCCTTATCCTCCATCCATTCGGCTAAACCCCTTTTAAAGCCTCCCAAGTTGGCAGCCACTGCCGCACGCCACTTGGGGCACACATGAAGCCAGCTAGAACGGCAAAAAAAATTGGGGGGGGGGCCAGTGGCTGCTTAGCGACAGTATCAGGCTACACTGTGAAAGCCCCTGGGAAGCTCAGCATGTCCTGCTCCGGCCAGTGCCTGGATGAGAGACCAATGAGGACAATGAATAAATGGAGAATGTGCCTAGCAGAGAATCCCAGTCCACCTTTCCTGAAGGCGGGGTTTTTTCTCCCCCTTTGTGGGATTGTAGCTCAGCGAGAACATATTTTGTATGAGGGGGGGAAGAAAAGGGTCCCTGCTCAGCCCTGAAGCTCACTGGATGACCTTGGGCAGGGTGTCACCTCTCAGCCTAATCTACGTCAAAGGGCTGCTGTGGAGATCAAAAAGGGGGACGGGCCACGTATTGCTGCCGCCTGTTTCCATGGGAAAAGGTGGGATAAAATAAACAAGTACAATTCAGCCTTGAAATGGGAGACGGCTGCTTCCCTTTGTGGCTAGAGATGCTGCCCGGCTCCCTCCTATCTACTGCCTCAGCCAGAACCAAGGACTTGTTCTTCTCTTTTCACCATACGAACTGCTCCTGCTTCCCGAGGAAGGATGCCTCTCTCAGTACCAGGAGCTGCAGAAACCCACTGTCTTCACATCTGTGTTTTCCGGGCTTCCCCAAAGGCCTCCCCTACGTCTGATTGGGCAAGGTTCTTCCTACGTGCCTGAAGGCTGCCAGCCACTCACAGGCGCCCCAGCTAAGCTCCGCCTCTCACCTCTAAGTCGCTGGCGGTGATCTGATTCAAGTGGATGGAGGGGTGGGAGATGGTGCCCTTCACCTCAAAGTCCCCGCTGCCCATGCGGCTCCAGGTCTGCATGGATTGCAACTTGTTCCCATCAGGCTGCTGCTCAGTGGCCTGGAAAGGAGAGGCGCGGGCAGAGAAGAGAGAAAGAGAGACACACACAAAAGTTCAAGTGAGCTAGAGAGAGAGAGGCGTCTTAGGACATGCAAGTGACTTGAGAAAAACGTGCACTGAATTGTGTGAACCTCCGTTTGGAATCTGACACAGCAGCCCCCTGGGTTTATAGGGACATGATTGGGAGCTGGGAGATGGCTCAGGGTTCTGCCCAGTGAAAATGGAGCAGGCTCAGCCTCTGACACTCTAGAGCAGGCATCCCCAAACTTCGGCCCTCCAGATGTTTTGGACTACAATTCCCATCATCCCTGACCATTGGTCCTGTTAGCTAGGGATCATGGGAGTTGTAGGCCAAAACATCTGGAGGGCCGCAGTTTGGGGGTGCCTGCTCTAGAGGATGGAGCAGGAGGAAACGTCAGGGAAGCTGATTGTGGCTAAACGTTAGCAGAAACTTCCTTAACAGCACGAGCTATTTGACAGCAGAAAGACAGCTGCCCCAGGAGGTGGGGGGTGGACTCTTCTTCGCTGGGGGTGTTTTTGAGACCAGGTAGCGGATGAGACCAAAGCTGAGCAATCGGGCATCTGCTTAGCATGCAGAAAGTCCCAACTTCAATCCTCCCACCACCTGCAGGTAAGACTGGGAGATACTCCCTGCCTGGAATCCTAGAAAGCGCCGCTGCCAGTTAGTGCAGATTAAGACTGAACTAGGGCAGACCAATGGTCTGAGCTGGCATGAGGCAGCTTCCTGGGCTAATCCTGTGCGGAGAAGGAGGATGGAATGGAGGTTCTGCGACTGAATGTCGTGCAAAAGCTATGCTGGTGAACAGAGCAGGCGCACGTCTTGCTCAAATGTGCTAGAGAAATACAAAGTGCACTCACGTGCTGGCAAGGAGGTCACTCAACTTTCCACTTCTCTCCGCACAGCCTTCGTGTCCTGGTCCCCCTGCTATCCCCCCGTTATCTTATCCTGGCCTTGCTCCATGAAATCAAGCTGGGCGAGAAAACTCACAAGCACTCACCTTCTTCAAATGCTTTTCCCGCGTGCCTTTTAACTGTAAGAGAGAAGAGAAGACTGTTGGAATTCTGGGCTGCAGTGTCTCTACTTCAGAAGACCCAATAAGGATTTTGAGGGCAAAGGAACGTCTTTGGGAATGAGGACAAGTTGGGAGGGCAGTCCCATCTCTGAGAGGGAAGGAGGTGTAGCAAGTTACTGGGTGTAAAGAAACAAAGAAAAAAGGTGTGATGGGATGTTCTGGAGGAAGGAGCTAGCTCTCTCCTCTGCCCATCCCTCTTAGTGTGGTCAGCAGAGGCCAAAACCGTAAGCTTGACCAACAACTCGGGAAGGAGGAGTAAACATGCCTATTTGTGGGGTCCAATGTAAACCACACTTGCAAATGGACAAAGCAGGGCTGACTGTCAGCACCAATCATCGGGTCTGAGAAGCTGCCACCTGATGCCGTGACTGATAGGTGGGCAGCCCTATACACCTGCCCCAAACAGCGTGCTGAGGACAGGCCAGTTCTTGATCTGGTTCTGGGGCTGAAACACATGCCTCATTCCTGCTCTAATATGCCAGAAGGGAATTGGAACTCCTGAATCTCACTCTCAGTAGGAAAGAATAACAGAGCTCAACCTCATGTTACGCAATCTCAGACCTAATTTCAAAAAGCCTCTGCAAGCCACCAGTTCAGATCTCTAGGAACAGCTGTTTGTCCCTCCTCTAGTCCTCACCCCATTGGGTCAAGAGAAAAAAGGGGTGTCAGAAAGAACCTTCCCCCTCGGAGGCAGTATGGCACAGAATCTCAGCTGCTCAGAGACAAAACGGGAAAAGGGTTATTGCCTTCGCACATTGCTCACGGCCTTCCTGGAAGCAGCTGTCTGCCACTGCGAGGAAACGGGATGCTTAGCCAAAATGGACCATTGGTATGATCCAGCTGGAGTCTTCTAGTGGGGTGATCCTAGGAGGCTAGGGGTCCTTCACATTTAGTGGGCTCAGAGACACATTTGGAAATCGGAGGAACCGGCTCCGTGATTTAGATCACCCTTTGACACCTTGCCAATTTAAATCACCTTGATTTGAAATCAAACCATCCCCCACCAAAAGGGGGGAAAGGATCCTGAAAGCCATTGTAAAAAAAGAAAAGAGGGCAGAAAGATAAGAGGGGCTTGGCTGGCACTGAAGGTGGGTCTCAAGGGGGCACTGTGGTGCCCAGAACCACATTGGAGACCCCAGGAGAGGCAGGGGAGGGCCCTGGGTCCCTGGCCAGGCACGCAACTTCCTTCAGACAGAGCCAGCAGCCTCTGACCTTTTTCTTGGGCCCTGTGTCTGGGGGTGGCAGCTCCTTCTCCTTCTTCCGCTTGTGGGCCCCGGCCTGAACCGGGCTTTCCTCCGTGGGCGGCGGGGGCAAAGGCGGCGCCGGTGCTAACTTCTTCTTGTTCTGAGCAGGCTCGTCCGTCAGCTTCCACCGGACGCCGTCCTCGCCGTTGTCGGAACGCCGCTTCCCCGTGCCGTCGCCCGAGTCCTGCGGGGACAAGGAGGGGAGAAGGGCAGGGGCAGTTAGTGGGGAGCCGCAATTCACCTACTTGCAAGATGGAGGGAGGGGAGAAGGAGGAGGAAGAGAGCAAGCGGCCTGCCAGCCGCTTCCTGCTGCACGAAGAAAACAGGGGGATAGTGGGATGGGCTTCGGCAAAAGCGAGAGGACTCTCAAGAGCAGCAGGATACGGGTCCCTTGCATTGGGCACAGACCCGACAGCAGCAGGATCCGGCCACTTGCAGGCGGCTCCACACACGTGGGGAGTTTCATTTTAAACACGGCACGTTGACCTTGAGCATGAACGAACGTAAACATGTTTTTCAGACAGCAGACAAAGAGCCAGACACTGGTTTTGCTCAAGGTCTCCAAAGGAGGATAAAAAAGGAAGGCGGGAAGAACAAGGTTCTTGCATTTCTTGCAGGGTGGATAAAAATCAATCTTTTTTTTATTAAAAAATTAAAAAATCAGATTTTTTAAATAAAATTCTTTTGGAGGAAGAATCTTTCTAAAGATACTTTTCTATTTAAATTACATTATAGTCATTTGTTTTAAGTTTTTCATGTGTGCTAAAACTCAGCCTAAGTTTTTTTTTAATTGTTTAATCGTATCAGTTAACAAACATATGCTATGTTATTGCTTTAGTTAAATAAATTGTTTAAATTATTATTAAGGAAATGATTATTTTTCTCCTTCCAAAAAAGTACAGCAGAAAACTGTCCAAATACTGTATAAAGTTAACTTATTAAACCTCACAATAACGTCATAATTATCTGTATATGTGTTTCTAGTAATAAAACCAAATCAGCAATTTTTTCATATAACTGTAAAAAGTACTCTGAAAATTTATTATTCCAAAAATGAAACCTTCATCTGGTTGTAAATATTAAGATTATACCAGCAAGAATGAGTCTTCATGTAAGAAAATGATTTAAATCAAGTCTTACTGTCTAGTGATTTAAATCGTGATTTAAATCAAATCCACCCTGATTTCTTGTAATCTTTTCGTGCAGAGGCACTTGCAGGGAAGAACTGATGGAAGGCAGGCAGGGGAGACATCACCGTTGTCACACACAGATTCTCCCCTGCAAGCACGGCTGTCTTTTCAAAATGTTGCTTCTCATGGGCAGTTTCCAAAATGGGACATGTGCCCTTTTATATTTATCATCAGCAGAACATCAACCACAACATTCCTTTGCCTCCTGGAGGTACACAGTTGGCTGGGACACGTAGGGAGTGTCATTTTAGGGGCGAAACTTTTTTTCCCCGAATTTCTTCAGTGAGGGGTCTCAATACGTTTCTGTGAGTGAGGAATTCAAATTTTTGTGACGGAATAACATTTAGCTTGGCAAGTCTATGTTTGGTGAAGAAGCACAAAAGTTGCTTTCGGAGAATCAAATAATTTCAATTTGAACTTCTGAACATGTCAGCTAATGCTAAACAAAAATAAAAATAAACAATAAAAATAAAAATAGTATTGATATACAATACTAATATATAATAATTAATATATAATACATTTTAATGATTTCTATGTCTTTTACACACAATTTAGTTTTGCTTCGTAAGTAAAATAAATATTACCATATTTACGCAAATCTAGCGCACCATCAAATCTAATGCGCACCTCCATTTTCAAACCTTGAAACCAAAAAAGTATTTGCTGGCGAATGTAAATGTGCCACCAAATCTAATGCACACCCTAATTTTCACGACATAATTTGGCCAAAAAATTTACCCATTACATTTGAGTAAATACGGTAATTAAACCAGAAGAACTTTTGAATGCCCAAGTCATGTTGCAACTTTTTAACACCCCTCATTTTTGGAATTTGGAAGCTGAAAAAAATAAAACTTGCTCCGAATTGGGACAGGGCCTCTGCTGTACTTAACTTCCTCTTCAGGAGATTTGCATGGATCTCTCCACTTTAAGCTTCCGACAAGCTGTTAGGACCCTTTTACGGGTTAAAAAGTGGAATACCATTTTATAAATACATATCTAGATCCACAAGACCCTGGTTGGGGAGGAGAGATCCGGTTGCATACAGGTGATAATTCACTGGGGAGAAATCTGAGGGCCCAGTGGTTCAGCACCCCCTTTGTCTCTCCTGCCCCCAGAAGCACCCTCCAACACTGCATTCATGAGGTCTGGAAGCATGACTCTACCAAGGCAACAAGCAGCTCCGCTCTCTTTGAGGATGGTGGGCCAGCAGGCCTCGAGAAGAGTTTATTTCCACACGACAACAGGAAATACTGAGTATTCCCTGCACCCAGGGCCCCACAACCATCCGCCCCTGGTTGGGAGGGGGCAAGGGAAGGGAAAGCACAGAAGCTGGGAGCCTAACCTGGATGCGGAAGCAGCTACTTAGGGCAAGGAGCCCAAATGGCAAAATCAGACTGAAAGGATACACACACAAACCTGACCCCGTTATGCCCACCCTCCCCAGCACATACACACACAGCCTCCCCAAGCAAGACTGGCCTGGCTGGGCACGGATGGCCCCCCAGCGCACACTGCACTGCCCAGCAGCCCCATAGACGTACTTTCGTCGATTTGCCTTCTCTCTTGCACTTGGGGCATTCCCAACAGTTTGGAATCTCGTTGTTGATGACCCCTTCGGCCTTTCCCATCTGCAAAAGAGAAAAGTGGGTGACAACATCTGTTAGGCCCAAAGAGTGGGGTTGTTATTGTTGTTTGCAAGAGCGTTCTCTCTCTCTCTCTCCCTCCACCTCACCTTCAAGCAGCCCGGATGCACAATCTCGTTGCAAATGGTGCACTCCATGAGCGACAGGTTGAACTTCTCCTCTTCGCCCTCCACTGTGTCCTCTTTCCCGGCCTCCCCACACACCAGGCACACGGCCGTGTGAGGTAGAACTGGCTGCAACGAGAGAGGGGTGGGAAGTGAGGGGCAGGGGTGGAGGGTAGGGGGCAGGGATGGGGGGTCACTCATGTGAGGCTCCTTCCCACCCCGCAGAAACAGGTTACAACGAGGAACTGCGGAAAAGTCAAGAAATCGACAGTACATTAGATGCGTGCAGCCGCTCTCCCATGCAGCTAAATGAGATTCCTGAAGAAGCATATCTTTGACAATTTCCCAATCCATTGCACCACTGCTCGTGGGAATGCACTGCAATTTTTTCCACCACTGAATGCAACACCCGGTTCTAAACTTTGCATCAAAAGTATTGGTTAAAACGTGTTCTATGCGAATTGGGGTAGCTCAGTTCGTAGAGCATGAGGCTCTTAATCTCAGGGTTGCAGATTCAAGCCCCACGTTGGGTAAAAGGCTCCTGCTTTGCCATGAAGGCTCCCTCGCGGTCCCTTCCAACTCGGCAATTCTATGATTCTGTAATTCTTTCACAAGGAATACAGACCCCACACATATACACACAGTGCTCGGTTCCTGAGCTTTCATAAGAGGGGCAATCACTGACATAACACTTTGAAACACAGGACACGCTACTCTACAAATATTTCAGGGAAAGAATAGCACTCAGCAATTGCTATGGGACCTTCTATGAGACTGGGGGGAAATGATCAGGTGGGAGGCTCCTAGAATAACTACGGCTTGCAGCATCTAAACCGATCAAAGATTACTTTTGCTTCAAATCAAACAAGTCTCCTGCAGCCTATAGAAAGCAGATCTAAAACATGTGGGAAAAAAGAAAAGAAACCCAAATCATGTGATAAACTCAGGTACCGGGCTGCACAATTCCAGGATTGGGAGACGGAGGCATCTTTGAATGCTCACAGATACAAACAAACATATTCCATCCCTGCAAGCAAAAGCTGGCTTGCAAGAAGAACCTGCAGCAGTTCTGCCTGACATGGCAGCTGTTTAGATGCAGAGAGTTCCTTTGCAAAGTTCCTCACTTGCTCACATGATGTGATCTGGTTTTACATGCAACGCTCAGCAGGTTCCAACATGCAGCAAAATAGCTCGAGGGACAGTGCTGACACGTCAGAGAGCAAGCTGAATATGTGAAAGTCCTCCCATGTAGAAATTAATAATAATAATAATAATAATAATAATAATAATAATAATAATAATAATAATGCAAATCCTGCCTGCAGAAAGTAATAAGTCAGCATGTCTGGCAGGACATGCTTTTCAAATCTCTCCCTTCCTAACATACTACTTTTCTATATGTAGGGAGCAGTGTGGTCTTGCACAGATGCAGATATATTTGTAAACATGGAGAATTCCTCCATGCAAAGCCCTCCACCTGCACCCTGAATTATTAAATCCTGGTTAGAACTGTACCCCACAACTTTTTCTACACGTCTGATGTATCCAAGAGTCACAACCAAAGCCAGAAGAGACAGGAACATGCGGCAAGAATGAGGACTTTGAAAAGAGATCCGGCCGGCATTTTTAATGACCTGCCTCAACCCTTGAGAGAACTAGAAGCACGTGAGAGTTTCTGAAGACTCCCACAATGCAGGCTCGACAGCATTTACCTTCACAATCCTAAGGACCAGAAACTTATGCCACATTTAAAATCACAGCACATCTCAAGCAATTAACCCAGAAATCACTTGTCATGTTTCTTTCATGGGCAAAGTTAGAAAATGCACATAATTGGAAACACAGTTCATATTCCACGTTGGATGGTTGATGATCAAAGGTATGGTCTTTGGCTCTTTTAGAGAAATTGACACAACAAAAGTGACGTTGCTGAGGAATCATCTAAGAGCAGTGGTGGCCAAACTTGGCCCTCCAGCTGTTTTGGGGCTACAATTCCCATCATCCCTGACCACTGGTCCTGTTAGCTAGGGATGATGGGAGTTGTAGTCCCAAAACAGCTGGAGGGCCAATTTTGGCTATCACTGATCTAAGTGAGAGGATACCTTTACTGAACTTTAGTGTCCTCGCCTATATGCTAACAGAGGTGACTCCGGACTCTCATATGGCATGGCAGCGCAGTTCATTTTGGAGCAATTAGTCACACACACTTTGAATGCCCCTATTGGATATCCAGTGCCTTACCACTTTGCCATTGGGCTTATTAGTTTTCCCCGTGATAACTTTAATAAAATCAATTTGGTTTGGTTTTTTTGTGCCTCTCGTATCAATCTGCGCCAAACTGCCCCTCTGTTTGCTGTGGTGGAGTCAGGGGACCAGCAGCCCCAAACCCTGGACAGAAACCCACCCTGCAAACCACCCTCCCGGCCGCTTCCCCACTCACCGCCGTGCACTGCCGCTGGAGGCACGACTGCTTCATGCGCCCAGGCCCCCCGAACTTCTTCATGTCCTTGCAGAAGTGGCACTCCCCACACTCCGACCGCAGGCAAGCTTTGCACTTCCGGCACCGCGTCCGCCGCCGGCGAGCTCCAGCCCCCGCCCCTTTGCTGGACGACATTGGCTACGTCCCGCTTCAGCTACTCTCTGGGCTGCAAGGAGAGAGAAAGAAAGAGAGAGGTGCGCAACCAATGAGCGAGCCACGGCTTCCCAAGGCGGGCAGGCAGGCAGGGCAAGGAAAATGGCAGCCGCCGAGGTGAAGAGGAGGGAGGGAAACTGAAACGCAAAAACAAGTGAACCGAGATCCTGGCATAATCGTCATGGGGAAGAAACCATTAAACATGCAATGAGCTGGAAGAAGAAACTGGAGCGGTGGAGACCCTTTGCCCACAGGCCTAGCTAAGACTGCCAAGATTTCCAATGTGGCCTGCAAGGTCATGATGGACACGCCAAGGCCACCTGCCCTACATCTGATGTCATGTAAGGGGCAAGCAAAGATGTGGCTCAGATGAAAAGGAAGGTGCAGACACTGCTGATCAGCCCTGTGCAACAGGGCAGATGCAGAGCGCAGACACCCCTGTCATCAAGGGGTCATGGAATGAAGAGTTCAGGTTAAGACATATTGCACCCATTCAAAGTGAAATCGGGGCAACCCACTACATCAGGATGCCTTGGTGCGACTCCCAGCTTTGGGAAGGGTGAAGAGCATGAGGGGTCCAGCGTCAATATGCACCTGCAGTTTGGCAGATTCAGGGAACTTGGGGTCTGCAGTGGGCCCACAACTCTGAGTCTGTGAAGAACCTTAGCGTCCCAGAGAGGGTGGAACCGCAAAGCAGTGCATCCCATCGCCGTCTAGGCTAGGACAGGTCATGTGACAAACCCGGACACCTTGCAGAACTTTCCAGTCAGGCCTGGTTCTTTGGTGTGAGCAATCAAGAGCCTCATTTTGCAGCTCTCATTTTGCCACAAACGGCATTGCTCAACTTCACCTACAGCAGCCCGTTCTGTGCTATCGCTCTGTTTGTTTGTGTGTGTGTGTGTGTGCACGCACACACACACACGCACACACACAGGATTTTCATCCTTCTCCAAGATCAGGGAAATGCTCCGGACACGCGACACAGAGCTCTTGACATGCTTCTTGTTATAAACAGGAAGCCTGTGTATATGGCCATGGCTTTAGATTTTGTCCGAAACAGAACTGGGAGGGGGGGGAGCACTTCACACCCCTGAGGAGCAAGCCACTTTACTGAAGAAGGGTAAAAAAGGTATATGTGTCTGCAGGCCACAACTGCCGCAAAAACTAAGTTTTCAAAAATGCTCTGCTGTTGAACAAACTACACAGACACACAGACATAACACCCTACAGCTCTCTCAGAAACATCGCACAGCAGGGTAAGGAACCAAGCGATATTACAGTATCAGCACCAAGAATGCAGAGCAAATCAGCCTTTGCCGAATATAACCGCACAGCAAAGTTCAGAAACAGAAACAAAGCTCCCAATCCCACAGAGGAGCCACTTTTGAATCCTCTTTATCTTTCTGTTTCTGTGTCTTTGCACCCTGATCTATATGAACAAATACAGAAAGAAAGCTAGGGCTCTAGTTTATTTATTTCCTTCTCTGGGTTACTTGTTCCAAGACATGATCTTCAGGCACATGAAGCAGCAACCTTGCTAACACTAAGCAGGCTGTGCAGCAACACCTTTTTATAAGCTGTCTTAAGGTCTATCATGGGAGAAAGGCAGGATATAGGGGCAGTAAATTCAAGTGATAAAAGGGGTCCCCATCCAACACAGAGTCTTCTGGTTTGCCTCAGCCTCCGGAGAGTTCTCAATGCAAACCAACTTCCCTCCCCTGTAACAGTTATCACACAAAAATGGGTTGGGAGTCAAAATATCAGAAACCCACAACAATGTTGGGGAGGGGGAAATATCAAGCAGGGAGGGCAACAATTGCCAGAAGCAACCTTGAGCACATTTGTGGTCCAAAACAAAAAGGTTTAGCACCAAAGCTTCCATTTTCATCCCCAATAAAAACTGAGGTGCATGGCAACCTGAGTAAATGACGCAAAATTGAGCAGTTCTCCCCCCCCCACCGCATTATTTATTCTGTTTATGATCATGATAGACAGCAAATATTTCCCTAAGATTCTCTCTCTCCCCCTCCATCCCATCACTGAAAATCCAGCACAGCTCCCTCCTCCCCACTGAGCTGCAACCTTTCAAACTTAGAAACATGGTCCTGATGCTGATTGCACTGTCTAAATGTCAACTTTTGCACATGCCCAATACAATCACAGAATACGCATGGCTCTGGGTGCAATTATACAGCAATAGCCAATAAAGAAGAACAAATCAAAGAACCTTTGCAGTGGGTTTTGGTGTGTTATTGAAGAGAAAGCGCCCAATTAAAAATTTTTTATAGCGGTTGGAGGGTGCGTTTTTAAAGAGAGTAACTCTTCTGAAATGTTTGAAAAAATGTAGTTGTCCCCAGCTGTCAGCAGAGGTGTAAGGGGCATCCAAGGAAATGCCTTGCTGTTCGAGCTGCTGCAATGGCAAGAAAGATGGACTCAGATCCTACCTCTATCAAAGATTCATCATATATCCTTTGGCGCATCACTTTGGCTCAACCACGGGTCCCTCTCTCTCTACAATAAGAGCAACACTGACCCACCTCGCAAGGAAGAGACAGAGAACCCTGCGCAGGTTACAAGCCCAATATTAATGACAAAGCTGTAGCGGAATAAAAAGAAGCTGGATTCTAATAATGCGGCAGCTTAATGGGGACCTTTTAGGTTAGATCAAGGGATGGACTTCACTGCTCTCACTCTTCTACCTGCTCACACCTAAGTCACAAAAGACACTGCGATTTATAGCTGCTTTAATTACAGGTGCCCATGGTGTTGGGATGCAGGTTCTCCCCCATCTACTGTTTCATAGAAGGGGCTGCAAGAAAACAGGTGAGTTCCCCCTCCTAAAGAGACAGGGAGATCAGCAAATGGGAAGGACAGCAGAAGCACCCTAGCTATGGGTAAAGGTAAAGGTAAAGGGACCCCTGGCCATTAGGTCCAGTCGTGGCCGACTCTAGGGTTGTGGCACTCATCTCGTGTTATTGGCCAAGGGAGCCAGCGTACAGCTTCCGGGTCATGTGACCAGCATGACAAAGCCGCTTCTGGCAAACCAGAGCAGAACACAGAAACGCCGGAGCGGTACCTATTTAACTACTTGCACTTTGATGTGCTTTCGAACTGCTAGGTGGGCAGGAGCAGGGACCAAGCAACAGGAGCTCACCCCGTCACGGGGATTTGAACCGCCGACCTTCTGATTGGCAAGCCCTGGGCTCTGTGATTTAACCCACAACACCACTGAGTGATTCTCTGTGTTACTTCTTAACGTGTGGCTGCCAAGGTTGCACTGCTTTAATGTGGTTTACGACAGGAAAGGGGGACCTGTGGCCCTCCAGATGTTGCTGGACTACAACTCCCATCATCCCTGGAAGGCCACAGGTTGCCCACCTCTGGTTTAGAATGAGGCATTTGCAGATTTCATGTCGCTATCCTGAAAGGTGAACCTTCACGAGGAAATACTGCAGGCAGGGCATGAAAAATATTTTTCATGCTTCTAGAAGCCAGTATCTGGTTTAGAAAAAAGAGAAAAGAAGGAAACACCAACGAGTCACTGATTGCGGGTGGGGGAGCAAGTCTAATTCTTGGGAACCAACATGATATCTCAAAAGAAATTTCCCAGTACTGTCTGGAGGCCTGCTTGCCAAGCTGGCGGCTCAGATGTGGAATTGATACAAAAATGATAAACATTCAAACAACAATTACCAGTAGTAAGGGCATGGGATATTTGAGTTCCACCTTCATAAAACAAAGGGAAGAACAACTGTAATGTACAAGGAGCTGCCTGTTAGTATGGATTAGAAGTGGAGTGTTTTTTTGGGGGGGGGGAGGTTGGGATACAGAGGAGGAAAATCACACAGTAATAAACACAAGATGAAAGCAAGGCTGTAGAAAGCTTTTCTATGGGTAGCACTTCCCAAAACATTATTAGTCCCATTGAAATAAAACTACTGTACATGCTTAATCTAAGAGCAACCATTTTCACAGGGCCTTTCTTGAAGCAGGGAGAGATTGAACAGGGGAAAGATGGCAAAGGAGGAGGGTGTTGGCTAGAGGAGGTTGGAAACTCAGAGAACAGAAGCATACCAGAAGCAGAAAGGGAAAGCCAAAAAGGAAAAGGCTACATTTGCATCATTTGCAACTGTCGCAGATGACAATCGTTAATATAACACCATCAACAGGTACATGGCACAGTAATGCAACAAAAAAAGGCAGGTCCCTGCCCTGAGGTGCTTGCAGCTGAAAGACCAAACTCAGAGCCCCCATTGTCTCCTCCGACATCACTACTTAGATCCCAAAGCCTCTGAGAAAAGTTTTTTAAAAACACAAACCCACGGCTGGTTCAGATATACTTCTCTGCTCTTTCTACATGATGTCCAGTAGAACTTCCCTTGCGCCATGACGTCAGCACATCCCTCCATTGGCAGTGAATGATGTGACAGAGCCACTGAGTTGTTAGAGCAGAGGCAAGTTCTTCCAGGCATTACATAGAGGAGGGAGGAGGGAAGCAGAAGCAGAACTGTGTTTTCTGGGCAAGTGCTGTTTTGCGGGTAACGTCCAATTTTGCCCTAAATTCTCACACGGGGGGGGGGGGGAGAGAGAAGCAAAGGAAACATGGGACAAATACAATCAAGGGGAGTTAACACGTTTTTCGGGGACAGGGTCTGTCCCAGTTAGGGAGAAAGGCCTAAAGCATCAAACCAAAAAATTCAAGGAGGAATTAGAGAAGAGAAAGTGGAGGCATCACATTGAATGGCCTCTGCCTGCAATGAACTTACGGTTTATACAGCAGAACACTTCAGTTCCCCAAACTGGAGGGGGAGGGACAGACCTGGGCATGCCCATAACCTTTTGATGTTATTTACTGCAAAACACCATCACTTCATCTTTTCATAGATATATATTTTGTAAATTAGGGCAGGGGGGTGCTATTAGGGATGAGCTGGCAAAGGGGGAGAAACAGGTTAGGTGGCAGAAGGCCTCGGTGAACCTGAATATAAGCCACTTGATCTTGCTGTGCTCTTCCCCCCCACACACACACATCCCACAGTGCCCCCCCTGCAAATAGTCACCAAACACATCCCACAAGCAGCACCCCCGACTTCCTAAGGCCACCCACCGGCCAGCCGCCCCCTCGCCCTCCCAGAGCATGTGGGATCAGGTGGGAGGCAGGCAGGCAGTGGAGAGGGCCGTGGTGTCTATGGGAACTTGGCTGCGATACCTCATCACGCCCCAGCATGGCCTCAGAGCTGACAGGCCCGGTCCTGGCAAGGGATCCCGAACACCTCAGCCTGGCCCTGCACGGTGCCGGCTGCTGGCTCCCCTCGGCTCCTCTCCGCCATCTGCAACCTGCTTGACACATCTCCGCTCTCGCCGCCCCTTTAAAAGCCTCTAAGTCCAGGCAGCTCTCGGGGGCGAGCCTCCTCCGGCAGATCCCTCCGGATCCCGCAGCTCCTCGAGGCGGGAGAGCGGAGCCATCCCGGATCCAGGGCCCCCTGAAATCGGCAGACACGGCCCATCCCCTCCTCTCCTCTCCTCCGCTTCCCTTCCCCTCCCCTCCCTCCCCCAGGGCTTAAAACATGAGAAACACACAGAGAGAGAGAGAGGCAGGAGCGCTTTACGGCCGGCAATTCCTTCCCCTGGAAATCGGAGAGGAGAAACTTTGGTTCCACGCTTGCCCCCGCGCACACACATCCACACACACAGGCACACGACACGCGCGCGCGCCCCGGAGCCACTCCGCTCCTCTCCTCCGCTTCCCCCTGATGCCCGTCAGATGCTGCTGCCCACCCAGAATAGGACCCCCTCTTTCCAGTTTTTTTTTATAAAAAGCAACCCGGCCAAAAAAAAAGGATGCACCCCGGTACCCGCTCGCTCTCACGCCTGCTTTCCTTTTGGGCACAAAATAAATAAATAAAATACCGACGCCCCCCTCCCCACTCCACACAATCCAGCCCAAGGTGACAGCACGTAAGGGTGGGAAAGAGGGAGAATGCCCAAGAAAACAAAAACAACAAAGGAGATGCCGAGAGGAATGGGGAAACTGAGGAAAGCACAATAGTGTACCTTGCATTTGAGGGGGGACCGGGGGAGGGGGAGGCTTAGAAGCTGCAGATCCCACCTTCAACAGATACATTCATGCAACCCGCCTGGTAGCTTAACAGCACTCCCCCCCCCAATCCTCCTTCACTGCATATGAGTTGTTGTGATGTTTTCACATGCTGTGTGCGTTCACACGACCTGCCCTGCATATACAGCTAATGGGGAAAGGGGTTGTTTTGCAAAGCGACTGGGGGTCCTCCTCCAAAGCATCACGTTGGAGGTCGGAGAGGGAGAGCGAATTAATTTTGAATGGGGAGGGGGAGAAGGGAGAAAGTGTTGGCTTCTGGAAAAAAAGGGACATCTATTCCTTGAAAAGCATTCTTTCGCAAAGCCAAGAGAGATTTGGGGCGGGGGGGGGGGCGGAGAGACTTACCTTTGGGAAGCGCATCCAGGCACCAAAGATTCTTCCTCATCCATCAGCAGCCTCCGAAAGAGAAAAGATGCTGTACGTCTTACAATCGCTACACACACCACACACACATATATCTACACAAACACTCACATATCCCAGACAGGCACCAGCCAAATGTGCCTTAGGATGGGAGGAGATTGGAGGTGGGGAGCAGCCCCCCCTTAAAATCCATGAAGGGTTTGGGAGCAGGGAGAGAAGGAGAGATGGGCTACTCACCTGCTGTGTGGCCATGGGGCGGATGGCGATTCTAATACTGGGTTTGTTGTCATGGTGGGCAGTGGAGGGGGGGGGGAGAGAGAGAAGAGATCCAGCCAGTTGTTGAAGGATTTGTGTGTGCGTGCGTCTCTCCCTCGGTCCCCCCCACAAAAATAGGGGGGTGGAGAAGAGTCGGAGGGGCGGGTCGATCTCCCCAAAGAGGCGATTACAGATTCATAGCAGCAGTTTCCCCCAGTCCTCTCACCCCCTCTCTCCTATTCTACCCTCCACGGTTTCCTTCCTTGCCCTTGGGAGAAAACAAGGGGATGATGCGTGAGGAGGCTTCCCTTCCCCCGAACATCTAAAAAATAACAAGGAAAGCTCCCGCTGTAGCACACATCTACTCAAGGACCCCCTGCACCCCTAATTTTGGATGGAGCCTTGGGCATTGCCTATGCGCGGTGCAACCTCCAGTAACCCCCCCCCTCCAGCCCTCCTTGCTTCCTCCTGACTCCTCCTCCTCTTCTGCCCACCACTGAGATTTTCCTTAGTTGCCAGAACACCCACCCTCCCCTTTTCAAATGTAGGCAGACCACTCCCCTCTCTAAGCCCACTCCCCACTCCTTGGGCTTACTGGAGGTGGGAGAAGAAGAGGGGGAGGAGGAAGAGGGGGAGGAGGGGGACTTGCCCCTTGGCTTGTTACTCTAACAACATCTCCATGCACTTTGGAGAGCAGTGGAGGGGGGCTAGGTGAAAGCTTTCCCCAAATGATATTTATGATGCTGATGCTGATCAGCCTTTCCCTTTAAATCAGGGACATAGCTCTGGCCTCACTCTCACACACAGAGCCCAGATGGGAAAGGCCCAGTGCCTTCCTTGGCGATCTCTCAGCCTTCTGCCCCCCTCCGAAGCAATGGAAGGGGGGTTGTTAACCTTGCAAAACCCTTGCTCGTGCAACGGGGTGGGGCCCTCTAGGCGCTCCCCAATGCCAGCCCCCACGCCCTGCAATCCAAGGGGGAAGTGGGAACCTAGTGCCCCCCACCCCACCCTTTTCCTCAAGGGGGCTCTGCGCTGCCCAGCTGTCCCTCCCCCCACATAAGGGAGGGCCTTTAAACCCACCCACCCCCCTCCAAAGGGGCAGGTCGGGGAGTGGGGTTCAGTCGCCCCCACAGCTCCTCGGAAGGGACAGAGCTAGGCCCCACGGTGCTGGTGGAGCCGCCTCCTCCTCCTCCCCCAGCCTCTCTCATCCTCTCCTCTTCCTCCTTCCCTTTCACATTCACTCACTCACACATACTGATACATACACCTCACTCAACGCATACATACACACACACACACAAAACCGTCATGGCGGTCTCGGGAAGGCCAAAAGGGAACACTCGCCGCGCGGGGGCTCATGGGAGAAGTAGTTTTCTCCGCCACCTCAGATACATCCGCCTCTATGGGCACCTGGGGGAAGTTTGGACTACAATGGGGATGGCGGCCAATGCCTCCGCGAAATGCCGGGTGGGGATTGTAGTTTTACTTCCCGCATCGACGCCTTGGGTCCGTTGGTCGCTATAGCCCCCGAAGAGGTGTTTGGACTACAGCTAAGATGGCAGCTTGCGGCTGCTGCGTCCCCAATGCCTCACGGGAAGGGTAGTTTTGCTCACTCATCGGATCAGGCCTGTGTAAGCCTAGTTCTCCGAGAGGTGTTTGGACTCCATTTAAGATGGCCACTGAGGCGAAAGGCATCGTGGGAATGTAGTTCTATCCTCCAGGCCCGTGTCTGGGTATTTCTCAGTGCCTTTATCGTTTGCCTGTAGGTCCTCAAGGAGAAAGCCTGGACTACAACTAATATGGCGGAGTAGGAGGGGAGGGGAAAGAGGTATACTGCCGAACGGAATTGCGGGAGGTGGTGTTATATAGCTCACAGCTAATTGAGTTCTGTTTTTATTAAGTGAATAATTCCCATTTGCCAACATTGCACGTTAGTGGTCTGGAAGGCGAACCAAAATGCAGATTTTTTTTTCATCTACTGTACATAGGATTGCCACTGTTTGAGTACTTTACCTCTGAGCATGTACAGAGTTCCTCTTTCCTCAAGGGTATTAACGTGTGGTTTGTTTTTACCCTCCTTAAAATGAAATAAACAAATAAAACAAATGTAGAGAACCTCTGGGAGAACTCCCGCAATTAAAATGGCCTTGTTACCAAAGGTAAATCTTTTATTCCAGTTTTCAGCTATAGAATTGCAAGCGCAACAGATCGTGAGATGACAGATGATTTCACTTATGTTTCTTTGGAATAATAAAAGACCAAAAATAGAAGCTGTTGCAGTTCACTTATGAAAGAAAAGAGGAAGAATATCAGTGGTATAACTAGTTATATCAATAAAGTAACTAACTGGTTAAAAGAAACAAATTCATAAATACTGCAGCTTAAAGAAACTTTAATAAAAGAACCAATCCATACCACATTTGACATTTGGTTTCAAAGTACTCAAAACAAGACTTTATAATCAGCAATTTCTTATGAATGTGGGACAAGTATGGAATCTGCCTAAGCCCACTGATCTTGCCGCATAAAATTGATATTATATGACCCACAAGGGGATTCAGGTTTAAAATTTCAAATGTAGAAAGAACATGATTTCCCCCACTATGGAATTATTCTAGCAGGTAGCAAGAAGCCAACATATAGGGGAGGTCAAAAGCAAATTTAGTGATTTTAAATCTGTGTTTGGGACTTGAATAATTTCAGATCAGTTCATATGCGACCGATAATCAGTGAAGTGGAGAAAGAACCTTCGATAAATTTATCTCACATAGCAAGAAGCATCTCTCCAAAAAGTGTAGCTTCTTAGATATGGCATGATATCTGCATGATGCCTCCGGGTCCCTTCCAAACCTCTGATTCTGTGTATGTGAAGTTAGAATCTATGAGGTGAAAGCAGCCAGATCTGTTCCTTTGATGAGGTAATGACCTTGGCTGTCCAGTTAAGTACAGCACTGTCATTTACATGTCCCAAGAGGCTGCCATGGAGACAAAGAGGTGAGCTTGTTCCCACCTCACCTTTGCTAGATGATGTTCTCCATCGAGAGAGATTCCTTGGCTGATACTGGAAACCCAAGGACATGTCTTGCTCTGTGCTGAACCCAAAGCTGGGCTTTGGAGCTTCCATGAAAACCTAATGGAGAAGCAAGATCTGTTTGAGTATTAATGCTGTTGAGCCCTTTCATCCTATGCTCAGGTTGTATATATGTGTAAATAAACCACATCTCCTAAAGGCACTCAAAGGAAAGCAAACTCTCCGTAAGCACAGGAACCCCTGAAGTCTCTCACTGCTCAGAGATAAGGGTGTGGGCAACAATATTAATATGTAGGGAAGTTGAAGTGTTGCCCAATATTTGTATTGATTTATAAAAAACATTTGCGTTCTGCCTTTCTGCCCTGAACAAGGGCCCCCAAGGCGGATTACAACAATAATATCTCGATACATTTAAAAACGGAGCATTGGGAGTCAGAATAACACAGCTAAAATTGTTGTCGCATTAAATGACGAACCAGCTTCATCGTAAATCTCCAGGCCTTTTTCACACATGCAATACAAACAGCTAAAAATTGATTTGAAAACAATGAAAACAGCAACTAACCATGTTTTTCCGCCTTGCACATCTTGGAGGAATGGTGAGAAGAAAATGTAAGAAGAGAGTCAGGCAGAAAGAAAGAACTATAAAACAATACAAATAGGCAGGGACCTAAAAATGTTCCTTTATTTATTTTCGAAAGCCGAAGCTAGAGAGCGAGATTAAAATATGTTCCCCTTGCGTCTTCACAACCACACTTGCACATTCAGTGATTTGGTAGCCAGGTGCCTCCTCTTAATTTTGGAGAGCCTCCTCATTTTGACATTTCTCGGTGATTTTTGAAGTATCAGATACTAATGACAGAAAGGCACACTACAGTCGAGTGTTCCCGGGTGATGCATACCATTAAATGACAAGGGTGGCTCCACATGCTGCCATGCTGAGACCCTGAGCAGAGCTCGCCTCAAGAGAGGCCCTGCTTCACGGCTACTGTCATCAGTACCCCACTCCCTGCCCCAAGGTGACCATCAAGCCCGGGGTCAGAATGCAGCACTCTCGGAAAAGAGTTGTCGTTCTGCGGTAGAGCAGCTGAAGTCCCGGGTTCAATCCCTGGAATCCCTAGATAGGGCTGGGAGAGAACTCTGTCGGACGCCCCAGAGAGCTTCTGCCAGTCAGTGTAGGGAACACTGAGCACTGGTCTGGTCACTTCCTGTGCTCCTCTGCAATTTGGGGCTGTGTGCAGAAAGACCTGTCGCACCCAGCAGTGCATTTCTGAAATGGCGGCGGCTGAAGATCTTCCTTTTCCTGCCATGAGGGTTAGGCAACCAGTAGCTAGTCCTCCAGGTTTGATCGCAGTGCTCATCATTCCTCCTGACCACTGGCCATGCTGGCAGGAGTTGGGGTCCCATGTTCCTCAGGCTGCGGCCCCACTGCTGACGCCCGCCCAGAGATCTCAGATCATCCCCAGAGGAGTGGTCTCGCTGATTTCCCACGATGTCTCTGACTTAGTGGTGGTCTGAAGCATTGTGGGAAATTTAAATGGTGGCACTCATTAGAACATCCCATGGACTGCTAGAAGATCAAACCTATCCATTCTTAAGGAAATCAGCCCTGAGTGCTCCCTGGAAGGACAGATCGTGAAGCTGAGACTCCAATACTTTGGCCACCTCATGAGAAGAGAAGAATCCTTGGAAAAGACCTTGATGTTGGGAAAGATGGAGGGCACAAGGAGAAGGGGACAACAGAGGACGAGATGGTTGGACAGTGTTCTCGAAGCTACAAACATGAGTTTGACCAAACTGCGGGAGGCAGTGCAAGACAGGAGTGCCTGGCGTGCTATGGTCCATGGGGTCACGAAGAGTCGGACACGACTAAACGACTAAACAACAACAACAAGCTGCTTCCAAGACTTTCTGTCTCAGTAGGCCACAGATGGAGACTGTCAGAGCGCCCTCAAAATGTAGGACCAGCCTACAGTGGGATGACAGACGCTCCAAGTGTCCCTATTTTCCAGGGACAATCTGGGATTTATAGAAGCTGTCCTGGTTTATGAATTGATCCTGGAATGTCCCGCTTTGCCTTAGGACGTCCCTATTTTCATCGGGGAAATGTTGTGGGGTATGGAGTTGTGCAACCCCTTAGCCAAGGAGATAACTATACAACATTTAGAAGACATCTGAAGTCAGCCTTGTATAGGGAAGGTTTTGTTTTTAAAAAAGTTTATTATTATTATTATTATTATTATTATTATTATTATTATTATTATTTTATAAAGGTTGGAAGCCACCCAGAGTGGCTGGGACAACGCAGTCAGATGGGCAGGATATGAATAATAATAAAGTGATGGCGAACCTATGACACGTGTGTCAGACGTGACACGCAGAGCCCTCACTGCTGGCACGTGCCCCATCCGTCCATTCGTGCTGTTGTTGTTGTTGTTTCCCCCCCCATTTGTTCTCCCGCTCCTCCTCCCGCTACAGCTTGTCTCCGCTGTTAAAACCCATATCCTTTTTTGTTGTTGTTGCTGGTAGCCAGAGATTGTTTTTTAACCCTTTCTGTGCTGTTTTTTCTGGTACTGAAAGAGAGGAAGGACCCTGTTGCAACAGCGAAAATAAAAGTGCCTTGCTTCGTACGTCCTGGTTTGGTCTCTGTTATTTGGTGGGCAGGAGACGCTTAAATTCGTCTGCTTGCCTGGATCCTCGGGCTCTCCCTGGGTCAAGATCCATTTCTCTGGGTTCATAGGAACCAGTCTAAATTTTACTTCAGTTCTTTGGCAGACTATGATTGGGTGTTAACAGCATTCATTTTTTAACCCATTCTATACTGGGTTTTTTTGGCTCTTTGGCAGACTCTGTTAGTTCCAGCGAAGGTATTATTCAACATTTATTTCTGTTCTCTTCCCCCCCCCCCCAAAAAAAGCAAAGCAACTTTTGCCTCTCCCAAAAAAACCTCCAAAACTTTGGTCAGTAGCTTCCCCCCAAAAGCTCAACAACTCTGGGCACTTTGTGATAAATAAGGGTTTTTTGGTTTGGTTTGGTTAAATAATTAGTTTTTTGTTTATTAAATACAGTTATATATTACAATTATACATTTTTGTTATTTAAACTATAAATATCGTGAAATTATGGGTTTTTTTCTCAAAGTGACACACCACCCGAGTTATGCTCGGTTTTTTGGCGAATTCCGACACACCAAGCTCAAAAGGTTGCCCATCACTGAACTAGGATGTCCCTATTTTCATCAGAGAAGTGTTGGAGGGTATGGGATAGGTGCCATAAGATCAGAGGCAATACCCCACACAGATATCCCTCTGGCCTCATTCATCCCCTACCTGAATGAGGATATCATAATGGATGGGTGAAACCTTTAAAATGCTAGCAGCATATAAATCCTGTAAATTAAGAACATTGGAACTTGGGGACATAAGAAGAGCCTGCTGGATCAGGCCACACAGATGCTCGTGGGAAACCAACAAGGCAGGACCCAAGCTGCACATGACCTTTCTCCCTCCTGTGATTTCCAGGAACTGGCATTCAGAAGCCTCACTGTCTCCAACTGTGGAGGCAGAGCATAGCAACCATGGTTAGGTTGATCAATTAAATTTTAAAACCAGAGGGACCTGGGTTCAAATCACCACCAGTAGGCCATGCAGCAGCTCCCTTGGTGAGGTGAGCTTTGCCTCATCACTCTCTCTCGGCCTGAGCTCTCCTGAGGCTAAAAGGCCTTGCTGATCTGATCTCCATGGGAAAAAAATCTGGGGTGCGGAGGCAGGGAGATTAAACTGCTCAGTGATAATCCTTGCAACCTTCCCCCCCCCCATTGGTGGATTCCTATTAAATGGCCTTGAGCAGGCGGCAACACACTTCCAACCACCTTGTGGTGGGAGCAGGTAGGGAGGAAGCGTACTGTATTTATGAGCAACATTTGACGAAAATCAAGGTTATAACTTAAAACGTTTTGCCGTGTGCTAGAAGAAATGCTTATCCGTTTCAGCTTTATACATTTATTTTGTTTGTTTAAAGATAGGGGGGATATGGCGCTTTATAGATTTATAAGAAATCTGAACTGTTATAATTTTTTATTTTATAGAAGTCCAGTGAAACTGGACCAGGCTTTCAGCCATCCCCACGTTGTTCTCAAACATGGAGGGGCTGTAAATATCCAGCAGGTGGCACCACTGAGCCAAATGACCAAAGGCAGAATGTGAATAAAAATTAAGCTGGGATGTACAGTATTTTTGCAACTGTTGCTGTTCTTCATTGCCTGCTCATTTCTTCTTGCTGCCTCCTCTTCCTCTGCCGTTGCCCCCAAGCTGAATTGCAAGCCTCTCGGGGCAGAGACCTGTCCTCTTGCACACTCTATAAGGCGCCAGGCACAGCGAGGGCAGGGCACCATGTCAGTAACAGTCAAACGACCCTCTTTGGACTGAGACTGTACACCTTCTGCAGACATCAAGCCAAGTGCATTTTAGATTCTGTCAAGGTAGATGTGGTAAAACTTCAGGGTTCAAGGGTATCTTTTT
Source organism: Zootoca vivipara (assembly GCF_965207765.1). Lineage (NCBI taxonomy): Eukaryota > Metazoa > Chordata > Lepidosauria > Squamata > Lacertidae > Zootoca > Zootoca vivipara. Next base: position 40,192,269 of record NC_142595.1, read on the forward strand.
GTTGGCGTACCAAGGTCTCATCAGCCAGCGAGGTGCCAGAGAGTGGCTGAGTGTGTTTTGTTTTGGCAGAATTAGCCGCAAATTGGTGACAGCTGATGGGGAGCCTTAATGCTGGAATTACCTGTCTGTATAAATATGAATTTGCATTCGAGTTATGACAAACAAGTGGTCCTAACAGCCTAATTTGAGGTGGGGAGCAGGAACCTTTTGTGGGAAGGGGAGGGTGGAGATAAAAAACGCAAAATACGTAATTAAAAACAAGACTAATAACCCCCCTCCCCTTTCCACAAAAGGTTCCTGCTCCCCACCTCAAACCACCCTGGGATTTATGGATGGAGGGTGGTATACTAATTTAAATCATCATCATCACCATCACCATCACCATCGAGAGACAGAAATTGTTTATTTTATTTCATGTGTTACATTTACATTCTCGAGAGGTCCGGAGGGTGGCAACATGAGAACGGGGCCTTCTCTGCAGTGGCTCTCCATCTTTGGAATGCTCTCCCCAGGGAAGTTCGCCTAGTGCCTTCATTATACACCTTTAGGTGTTCCTTTTTAACCAAGCCTTTGGTTGACCTGATCAACATCCCCATGCCCTTTTAAAATGTGGCACTTTTGGGGAGGGGGTTTATCAGGTGCTCTAAGCCATGGGTAGGCAAACTAAGGCTCAGGGAGGGGCAAAATCTGGCCCAATCGCCTTCTAAATCTGGCCCGCGGACAGTCTGGGAATCAGCGTGATTTTACATGAGTAGAATGTGTCCTTTTATTTAAAATGCATCTCTGGGTTATTTGTGGGGCCTGCCTGGTGTTTTTACATGAGTAGAACATGTGCTTTTATAGAAAATATATCTCAGGGTTATTTGTGGGGCACAGGAATTCATTCATATATATTTTTCAAAATATAGTCTGGCCCCCCACAAGGTCTGAGGGACAGTGGACCGGCCCCCTGCTGAAAAGGGTTGACTACCCCTGCTCTAAGCACTGCACTACAATGGGTCTCATTGCTTATCTTTGCTGAGCTACTGGGAAAATCTGCTGAACCACAACTCCCATCACCCCAGACCACTGGTCATGCCAGCAGGGGCTGATGGGACTTGAAGTCCAATGGCATCCAGAGAGATACAGGTTCTCCACCTTTGATTTAAAGTACTGTATGGATCTCTGGGCCCGATGATGCCTTCTTCACCCTTGAAATAGTGTGTAGAGGAGCAGGTTATTATGTGCACATGCATGCACTCTCATTAAACTTGTTACGAAATAATGTATTAAATATTATATCTAGCAACATCCCATTCAGTTGTTGTTGCTGTTGCTGTTGCTGTTGTTGTTGTTAAGTTTAACGCTCACATGTGAAACAGCCGTCCACAAAACAATAAAATTCAATGCAGGGCATAGGAAAGTAGATACGCTGAGATTAAAATGTGCAGGAAGGAAAAATCATCATCATTATCATCATCATCATCAAGCAGATTGGCAGATTAGATACTTGCTTAGAATGGACGGTGGTCCTGCAGCAATGGAGAGCATTCAAGAAGGATAAGGCAGCTGCCCTTAGGATGACAGTTCTACAGCTTAGGGGCAGCCACCGAGGAGGCCCTTTTCCAAATCCCAAACAAATGTAATTTAGATGCTGGTGGGATGTGAAGGAAACAGTCTCCAGAAGTCCTTAATGACGTGGAAGCAGATGTTCCTGCAGGTACGGTATGCCGATCCCAAGCTATTTAGGGCTTTGAACTTGGCCTAGTAATTAGCTAGGAACCAGTGAACATTTGCAGTAAGGGATTTAGGTACTTCCCCTGATTGGCTCTGGTCAACAGCCAAGCTGCAACATTTTGGACCAGCTGAAGTTCTAAATATCTTTCAAAGGCAGCCTGCATAGCATGCATTGCAATAATCAGCCGCGATGTCCATTTCTCCAGCTCTGCCTGTTCTAAGATGAGACTTAGATGTTGGAGAACCATTGTGATGCTGGAGCTTATACACCCATATATCTATATCCATGGGCTTCGAATGCAGAAACCTTGGGGTGGATCCCGACTTTAGCTGGGTGTAGCTTCAGTTAAATTCCAGGGGAAGTGCTAGTCATAAGGACTTAAACGCCAATGCTTCCGATGGGAACGAGGTGCCATTAATTCAGCTTGCAATGCAGTTAGTTGCCCCACAAAGCCACACTGCACTCTGGTGGTGCTATGTTAGAATCATGGAGTCATAGAATTGTATGGTTGGAAGGGACCCTGAGGTCATCCAGTCCAACCCCCTGCAATGCAGGAATCTCAACTAAAGCATCCATGACAGATGATCATCCAACCTCTGCTTAAAAACCTCCCAGGAATGAGAGTCCACAACCTTCTCGGTAATTGCGCCCTCCCTGTGGAACACTCTCGCTTCAGATGTCACGAACTACGTAACTTTTAGAAGACATCTGAAGGCAGCCCAGGATCAGTAAGTTTTAATTTTTGATTTAATTTTGAATTTTGAAGTATTTAGTCTTGTTGTTGAGTTGTATTTTAACCAGTTTTATATTTGGTGTTAGGTGCTCTGAGCCCGGCTTTGACTGGGGAGGGTGGGGTATAAATAAAATATTATTATTATTATTATTACTATTGTTGTTGTAAGTTTTAAATGTTGGATATGTTTCAGTGTTTTATATATGCTGTAAGCCATCCAGAGTGGCTGGGAAAACCCATCCAGATGGGTGGGGTACAGTATAAATATTATTATTATTATTATTATTATTATTATTATTATTAATATTATTATTATTAACCTCCAGGGGCAGGCCGTTCCACTCTCGAACAGCTCATTAATATGAAGAATAAATCTTCTTCTTTTTTATTTTATTTTTACTTTACAAGTTTTTTATTGTATTTCACTACATTATTTGTAAGAATGGATTCCACATATCATTGAATTTGTCCATGGCAAGTCCGCGTTTGCATGCACGTTGTTCGTATGTTGCGAGTTTATAGAAGTCTTCGATCCAATCGTAGAAGGGAGAAAAATAAATCTGAATAAAGTTAATATGAATATTAAATCGGCAGGGTTCTCATGCAAAGCGAAGCCGTAGGGAACACCCATCCCAGAATAGCGCGTGAAGGCAAGACTTTTTAAAGAAAGCTGAAGACTAGCAATGCTGCCGGCGTCATGTTCAGCATCAGAGACAGAAAAGTTTGGAGCGGGGAAGCCGCCTGCGCGAAGAGTTAAAGGCACCGAGCTGCGATTTCCTCCGCATCCTAGAGAGAAGCGGGAGCGCAGCAAACCTGGAGAGCTGGAAGGACGGTACATGGCGGCGGAAACTTCCTGCAGGCACCCAGACGCACACGCGCTCCTGGCTGTGCGCTTCTTCTGCCACCGGCTTAGGGGGTGGAGAAAGGGGCTGGGCCCCGGAGGTCGCGCCCCCCTTCCACTCCCCGCCCCCCAGCGCACAGCCCCATCCTCCCAGGAGAAAGCGCGCAGGGGGTCGCGCTGGGGGATCCGCGCCCGCCGTGCGCCCCGGAGGAGGAGCGCGCTGGGTGAGTGCGCTTCCCTGGGCGCGGAGAGGGGCGGGTGGCCAGCGGACGGGAGCAGGAAGGAGCAGGATCCTGGCCATGGGAGGGAAGAGGCGACTGGGGAATAAACTCCACCCGGGATTGGGGGGGAGGTAGGGTGTGTGGAGAAGATCCTCAGCCGCTTATGCCAGTGTAGTCCGGCAGAGCGCAGCCTGGCACGACCACCCCGCACCGTCCCCAAGAGGGGCGCCAGGGCTGGCGCAACCTGCTGTCGCGGAGACAATGGCCATCGGAGGTTGGTGCCAGTGGGGAAGGAGGGGAGCTCCTTCTCTGGCTGGTTCCCCGTCACCGCCTTTCCATATATATCTAGGTATCCCTTCATTCTCACCCAATCCTGTCCGCCTCCTGATTTCTGAAAGTCTCTGCCAGTCATTCATGGCGAATGTTTCCATGAAACTGGCACGCAGATGTTGGGGTGGGTAAAACGTGGGTTCTTATCCCCCCCCTCCCTCCACGCACACAAACTAGGCTTTCTTTCGCAAGACTCAGTTTGGCACACCTCTGGGAGCCTCGATGGTGCTCCCCCACTCCCCGCCCCGGCAAAAAAAAACCTGGCAAGGCTCCCCTCCCTCCCCATAGCTACGGCCCTGCCCCAAATACCCTGTTCTTAGTGGGGTTATTTCACTATTCCCTTGCAGTTTTGTCTTGCCTTTCCCTCAAGATGCTCAGGGTGGCACAAGGAGCCCGTTCCCCCTGCATGAACAAGCACATGCATTATAATCAGAACAACAACCCTGTGAGGTAGATTAGGCTGAAAGATTGTGGCTGGCTCCAGGCCACGCAGTCAGCTTTCTAGCCAAGTAGGAATTTGATTCCAGATCTCCTAAGCTTCAAGTCTTATCTTTTTTTTCTCTTTCTCCTTCCCTGCTTTTCTGTCACTTCCCCTCTTTCTCTTCCCATTCTGCTTTTTCTGTCTTTGATCCTTCGTTGGGGGCCGTCTGTCATGGATGCTTTAGTGGTGATTCCTGCATTGCAGGAGGGTTGGACTAGATGACTCTCAGGGCCCTTCCAACTCTTCAGTGGTTCTATGAAGTGAACATTTCTATTTACAGTACATACCGTATTTATTACATTTGGATAGTGTTTATGTACAACAACAACAACAACAACAAATTAATTTATACCCCGTCCATCTGGCTGGGTTTCCCCAGCCACTCTGGGCGGCTTCCAACAGAAAAATAAAATACAATAATTTATTAAACATTAAAAGCCTCCCTAAACAATTTAGAACAGTGGGGATTTTGCCCTTAATTGAAACGGGGGCTTGTCATTCAGAAGAACCACTTGTTATAAACGACTTTGCAAGTTTAATTTTGGATGCACGTTTTTTAATAAAATATATTGTTATCTTGAACCACATGGGTGAGGGAGGGAAGTGTTGGATTCACTGAGCATCAACGGGTAGCAAGAAAGTATATGAAAATACAGAGCTGTCCTCTAACAAGGCAGACCATTGGTTGATCTAGCGAACTATTGTCTCTGCTGATTGGAGGTTGTACTCCAGGGTTTCAGAGAAGTCTTCCCCATTACCAGCTAAAACTCCTGTACTAGGTGATTCTTTTCCGAAGCATTCGTAACCCGAAGCATTCGTAAGGGGGACGGTACGTAACACGAGGTACCACTGTATGTTAAAAAGAAGAGTGGAATAACTTTCTTCTTCTTCCCCTTCTTCTTCTTCCCCTTCCCCTCCTCCTCCTCCTCCTCCTTCTTCTTCTTCTTCTTCTTCTTCTTCTTCTTCTTCTTCTTCTTCTTCTTCTTCTTCTTCTTCTTCTTCTTCTTCTTCTCTTTACAGACTCCAAGACCATAGCAATCATAGAATTGTAGAGTTGGAAGGGACCCCCAAGGGTCCTCTAGTCCAACCCCCTGCAACGCAGGAATGTTTTTGCCCATAGTAGAAAGTAGAAAGCAAACCAGGGAAAGCAAACTGTGCTCTCCTTCCATATGCCCCTTGCATCCCCACAAATTGGCTTGGTGTTTTTTTTGGTGAGGGGAGAGCATTCCCCCCCCCCGAACACTAGGTGTGGGGAGGAGAGGGGAAATTGTTCTGTCTGACAAGCTGAAATGCTTGTCATAGTGCTTCACTGAATTCCTTTCTAAAAATCACTTTTGCTTACTAAAAAAAAGAAGAGGTCTGCCCTCTTGGGTTGGTATAACAATCTGCCCCAAGGATTTCCAGACCTGCAGCGGCTGTAAAATGGCGGGGCCGGCCCATGAAATATTCATACTGCTTTTTAATTGTATTTTTATTGCTCCTTTCATTTCTCTATATTGCATCTTATTATTTATTCTCGCCGTTCGCCTTGCATTCTGTGCATTCCAAATTGAAATACAGTCAGATGCAATATATGAGAAATGAAAGAAGCAATAAAAACACAATTAAAACTCCCGCAGCCTCCAGTGCAATGCATTACAATTGCTGTGACGAGCAGGAAAATCGCTAAGACCCTCAGCAATTTTCAAGCGGTCTGTGGGGAAAATGTTTTTTTTGGGGGGGGGGACACTACTGATCTATCCATTCTCTGTCTCCTATTTCAATTTGAGATGCTTGGAAGAGACCCGAAGGGACTGCAGTGTTAAGATTTCACAGTCTGCTGCTGTTGTTTTCTCCCCGCCTCTGTCGTGGGTAGGATTCCCCCATCGTTAAACCCAACATGATCTCCTGGATGGAGCAAAGAGACGAGCCGCGAGTCCCGAACGGGGACCTGGAGCGACGGCCAGAGGAAAGCGAAAGAGCGAGGGATGCCCAAACAGGTGAGGGAAGTGGCAAAACTGTCACAGAACGGGGGAGCAAGACTAGAAGAGGCCAGAAGCCTCTGGGAACATCCTGCGGGGATCACGGTGTCGTGGCGTCACTTGGGTGTAAGTGGGAAGAGCAGCAGAGCGCTCGGGTTTTGCCTTAACTTAACATTCTGAAGCATCCTTGTGAGTTCAGGTGCCCAAGCAGGGTGGCAGTTGGGTGGTTGAAGCACCTACTCTGCGTGCACAAAGTCCCAGATTCATTTTCTAGGTAGGGCAGAAACAGACCCCTGCCTGAATTCCTGGAGAGGAGAGCTGCTGCCAATCATTGTGGACAGTACTGAGCTAGATAGACCCAATGGTCGGACACAGGGCAAGGCTAGCACATATCTTCCAACGCAGTGATGCCCAAATCCAGGACATTGCCTTCCGGGTCTGCACTCCCCCGTGTGTCACATCACATGACTTATGTGAGATTGTGTCTCCACAAAAGTGCTTTTTTTTTCAGAAAAACCGCCCCAAAACATGTGCTTTTGGAGCATCGTGCCCCAAAAAAGTGCAGCCCGAAATTGCATGAAAACGCAGTGGCCATTTGGACCGCTGTCCTCTTGCGAGAAGCAGGAAAGTCCCGTTTTTTTCCAGGGCAGTTGATGGATATGCTAGCAAGGTGGGGGGCTGTCAGGGGATTGTTGCGGCTACTCTCAAGTAAAGACGCTCCAGTCCGCTCTGTCTTTCAGAGTTTTATTGTGCATATTATTTACAGTGCAGAGATATCAGAAAACATGACTGCCTAGTCTGATTCAGAATCCGGCAATGGCTTCCCTCGTGTCTTGGGCCAGCATAAAAGCCTGGGCACCCCAAAGCGCCTCCCCCTAGCCCTGCGTGTGGGCGCGCGCCTAAGTTCGGGCGCCGGAAGGGGCTGCGTTCCTTCTCCCATCCTTTGGCTGGAGCGTTGCAGAGGCTCCGACACCTCACTGGACTGTCCTTCCCCCTCTGGCCAGCTGGGTCGGTGTCTAGGCTCTGACACGTCTGAGAGCCCCCTCTTCACCCCACTCCATTCTTTATTCCCTCCTCCTGACCCGCTGCTAGCGCTGTCACTGGGCAAAGTGCTGGTCAGGATGACTGGGGAAGGCACTCCTTTTGCCCCCCCCCCCAGGTGTTTGCCTAGCATCATCTCTCTGTTTCTCTCTCATTCTCGTTTCTAACATTCAATGAAGTGAGGACGATGACTATTATTATTTTCTTGTATCTGCTGTTCCTCACACACAGCTCAAGGCAGCTGACATCTAATAAATATATAATAATAATAATTTATTATTTATACCCCGCCCATCTGGCTGGGTTTCCCCAGCCACTCTGGGCAGCTTCCAACAAAACATTGAAATACAATAATCTATTAAACATTAAAAGCTTCCCTAAACAGGACTCCCTTCAGATGTCCTCTAAAAGTCTGGTAGTTGTTTTTCTCTTTGACATCTGGTGGGAGGGCGTTCCACAGGGCGGGTGCCACTACCGAGAAGGCCCTCTGCCTAGTTCCCTGTAACTTGGCTTCTCGCATCGAGGGAATTGCCAGAAGGCCCTCAGCACCGTTTCCGGGCAGAACAATGGGGGTGGAGACACTCCTTCAGGTATACTGGACTGAGGCCGTTAGAAACAAGGTTAAAGCCATAACCTAAAATGCATAATAAAGATTAAAAACATTTTTTTTAAAAAAAAAAACCCCTGTGATATGCTTGAATACCAGTATACATGGCTCAGGACGTTAAAACCTTAAGGACTGCCTCTCCCCTTATTGGACCCTGTGCTTGTCATCGCAGGTCCTTCTCTTTCCCCCCTCACCCAGAGAGGTCCAAAGGGTGGAAAGCAAGAACAGGCCTTTTCTGTGGTGGCTCTACAACTGTGGAATGCTTCCCCCAGAGAGGATCACCTGGCGCCATCATATCTTTAGGTGCCCGGCAAAATCATTCTTCTTTACCCAGGTTTTGGGCCATTAAATAATCCATACCCCGTTAAAGCTGTGAAGTGGGGCTGTTTTTATGATTATTTTATTATTCTGCTGTCTGTGGTCATGGTTTTTATTATGTTTTTATGTTTATGCTCTGGAAAATGTGTTCTACATGTTTTGCACCACCCTGGGATCTTTTGATAAAGGACAGTAGTAGTAGTAGTAGTATAATAAATATCACTGCAGCTGTACCTTGGCTTTCAAACAGCTTAGTTCTCAAACGTTTTGGCTCCCGAATGGTTTGCGAACTACTTTTGGAAGCCGAACGTCTGACAGGAGCTTCCTGCAGCCAATCAGAAGCCACACTTTGGTTTCCAGACATTTTGAAAGTCAAACGGACTTCTGGAACAGATTCCGTTCGACTTCCAAGGTCCGACTGTATTGCCATGCCTGTGGCAATATAAAATGGATTTTAAAAATAAGTAAATAAATGCAGAAACCACAAATAATAATATATCTCAACTCTCTCTCTCTCTCTCTCTCTCTCTCTCTCTCTCTCTCTCTCTCGTCAGATGAGGGAACAACCAGTGAGAATGAGGACTGGGAAGAGGAAGAAACCCCTGTTGCGCCGGAGGACCCCGACTCCGAGGATTCCCCCGTGGTTTCTGCCCCGGTCCTGGGTTGGGAGGACGCCTGTGAAGTCCTGCAGGGTGGCGGCAGCAGCGGTGGGGAGGGGGTCGGCAGCACCAAGGCAAGAGGGGCCAAATCCGCCCGAGGGAGGCGCCCCTGGGGTAGCCGCCCCTGTCGCCGCAGCTACCGCCGCGTGGCGGCCCCTCCCACCCGGTTCTTTGACTGCACAGACTGCGGGAAGAGCTTCACCCTGAGCTCTCACCTGATCCGCCACCAGCGGGTGCACACGGGGGAGAGGCCGTTTGGGTGCCGGTCGTGCGCCAAGAGCTTCTCTCAGCGTTCGGACTTGGTGCGCCACGAGCGCACGCACACGGGCGTCAAGCTCTACCGTTGCACGCAGTGCGACAAATCCTTCTCTGAGAGCTCCCACCTCATCCGCCACCAGATCATCCACTCGGGCGAGAAGCCCTTCAAGTGCAACGTCTGCGGCAAGCGCTACGGCGACAGCTCCTACCTCACCGTCCACCAGAGGGCGCACACGGGGGCCCGCCCCTACCGCTGCGCCCGCTGCGGCAAGAGCTTTGGCCGCTCCTCCACGCTCATCCGCCACCAGCGCGTGCACGGCGACCCGGCGCCCGCTCCGGGAGACAAACCGCGACCCCGTGGAATCTGGACGGCCTTCGCTCGCCTGCCCAGCCCGAGCCCAAGCGACGGGGACTCGGAACAAACCCTGTCTCCTCAGAGGTCGCCAACATTAGCCGGGCCTTCCCTCACTCCCTCGATGTTGCCCCTGCCGCCTTCCCCTCGGATCGACCCGCGCTCCATGAGGATTATGGGGTGGCAGTGGGGCGTTGAATAAAGAGTGGGCATCTGGCCCGTACGAGACACAACAATACTGGTGGCAACTGGTTTCTGGAATGCGAGATGATTAATGCATGCGGCCACAGGATTTGATCACCAAGAGGACATCGGTCCTTGGGAGGAAAGAGCGGGTGATGGGGGGCTGGTTGCTCGGTCGCCAAGGTGACAGAAGAACTGGTGATTTTACCACAAAGCGTTTATTGACCACCAGGCAAAGAGGTTGGCTGTGGGCTCTTTGCTGAGGGCAATTCGTTGTTGGGGGAGAAAAGATTTGGGGGAGTGGGGTTCCCAACACTAATACTTTGCTTTCCAGAGCCGATCCCATTCCTGGAAGGGTATTCTAGGGCAATGTATCTGTTACCAGGGCAACGGAGCTGGGTAGTTTGGTTACCATGGGCGATCGGTTGCTATGGAAAGGTAAATTGGATGGTGATTCAGGAAGTTACAATTCAGGTTCTCAAACAAGCAGAAGGAAAGCAGAATTAGTTCTCAATGAAGTTGATTATTTTGTTCACTTATTCTGATAAAGAAAGGCTGAGATCATGAGGAATCCTGGGATCATGAGGAATCCTGGGTTCTTATCCAGATAATTTAAGACAGCGGAGATCTTAGTATATCACTGGTTTTCAGAAGGGAATGGTAAAGATTGGCCGTGCCCTCGTTACAAGCGGTCAGTTTCCATGATAGCCTAAGAATGATGGTTGGGTCGATGATGAGTGGAATCGGAGGCCAAGGGATTCGGCTGAGGAAGGGCAGCCCACAAACATGGCAGCTGGCAGAGGGAGAAGGCCCAACAGCTTCAGGGTTGGGTTAGCGAAAACACCAGCATTTCTTTATCGGGTAAACTGTGTGAGATAAGGAACTTCTCAAGGGAAGGGAAGTCCAATTTGAAAGAGGTACAGATGAATTTTGCGGAGTCCCGTTGATCGCAGTTGGTTGCTAGGAAGTGAGGAGACGGGCAGCTTGGGTGTTTCTAGAACGTTTGGTTGCTAAGGAGCTCGGGACCAGCCACTCGGTTGCTAGGGCTTGTGGCTTGAAAGGGTGGAGATTGTCAGATTGGTTGCTAGGAGATGGGAGGTAGCACAGGTGTGAGGAGATGGGTGGTTTGGTTGCCATCTTAGTCGTGTCTTCTGTGGTTGTTGTTTTCCTCCCCATTTAGGCATCCGAAAAACCAAAACTCATGAAGGTGTCCTCAAGCCTTTTTTCATTCAGCCCGACGTTTATTTTCTGGTCAGCAGGTGGACTGGCCAGACCTTCAAACCTTGGTTCTCTGTTCCACCTCCAGCTTCCTGCTGGGGGTCTTGAGAAAGGAGGAGGTTTGGAAGGCAAGGAGATTTTTGGATGGCAAAACGGACACTCTGGCCAGGAGACAAGGCGGCCATCTTGGGGGAGGAGATAGTTGAAATGTATACATTGGGGCTGGACCCCAGGCTGGTGTTAAGTCAACTTTTCTTCACTGGTAAATGTCCTGCCTGTTTCAGAGAAAGGTTTTGGGGTTTTTTTTAAAAGGAATTTCTCAGTACTGTAAGATGACAAATGTATTTATTGGTCTTTGCCCTCCCTGCTCCCCCATATTTGTGTCCTAGAATTGTCTAATTTAGACTCTAAGCCTGTTATAAGCAGGGGCCTTTTTATTAAACAAATGATTATAATACGATGGTGATGTCTGCAAAAAGCTCATGAGGGACCTCTGTGGTGAGTGGAAAGTATTTCTTATCAAATAATGATAATTACAATAACAATAATAACGGTGATGCTTTAAGAACCTCCTTGTGAGGGGACAAACCTGTGGCTCTGCAGATACTGTTGGACTCCAACTGCCATCAGCCCCAGCCAGCATGCCTAGTGGTCAGGGAAGATGGACGTTGGAGTCCACAAGACATCTGGAGGGCCACAGGTAGCCCACCTCTGGCCTAGAGGTTGTTGGGCTTCAGCTGCCATCGTCCCTGACCATCTAGCAGAGTAAGCTGTTGTCTCCCAAGTTTCATGCCACAAATAAAATAGTTGAAGCGGCACGATCCCTTATCAATTATTTGTCCACACATTCTGAGCCGCTGTTGAGCCAGGTTCCCATTTTGCAGCTTACTTAACCTGAGGGTTAGTATCCAGAACCTCAGGTGGATGACCATCTTTAAGATTGGGGGAGACAACAATGACTTGTGGTCATCCAGACCTCACTGGACTCCCAACTCCCATCATTCATGACCAATAGCCGAGACCACATGTTCTCCATCCCTCATGCAAGAGGTTTAGCAGAAATCAAAACGGATGAGATACAAGAGTACTTGCACTCTGTCATTGACTGTAGGCCGTGGCCTAATTTAACACGGGAGTGGCAGAAGTATGGGAGAAAGGAGAGCTCTTTGTTATCCACGGGAATGAACGTTTCAGAACAGACTTCCGTCCGAACGCAAGCTAGGAATGTCCCCCTCAATTTCGCCAAGTGAGGGGCAACCAAACCGGCATGTTGCAGCATGGACACAAGGTGGCAACACTGAGCCATCAGGAATGCGTAAGGAGGGTTTGCTGCCAAAAACACAATCTATGAAAGTTCCACCCCTTCTGGAAAACTGTAAATAGTAAGGATAAAGAGGGGAAGATCTACTTAAAGATGAAACTTCAGTGGGTATTATATATTCTGCCAACCCAATCTCCACAGCAGTGCTGAGATTCCGAGGCTTCCTGACACTTACACCAGTGTTTCCATTGGAAACAAGGCACAGTGGTTTATTTGTGATATATGGCTTATTTACACACACACACACACACACACACACACACACACACACGACCTATATCTATAATCTGAGCCTGGGAGTCGGAGCATTCCCACCCCAAAAGGGTCTTGCCTTTCCCATAGCCACAGCCGAAAATTCAAACAGAAATCAAACATGCTTTGAAACATGGCTCTGACCCTCCTTCCAGCTTGCTGCTTTTTCTAGACTGCAACATCATTGCAAAAACTCCATCCTAAAACTCTCCTTTTGTCTTTCTAACTAACTGACCATTGGGGGGGGGTTGCTACACGTTAGCCCTGTGGCAAAGAGCTTTGTCCCAGCTAATGACTCCTATTTAGTACTCCATCACCAGGCTGGCTCCTGACTTGTATTTTAACATGCTAAATTAAATGTCTGGCACCCAGGAAGTAGAAGTGGAGTCGTAGAAGTGGAGTCCAGGCACCCCAAAAACTTCAGCTGGTGTAGAATTCAGTGGCCAAGTTGCTCACTGGGGCAAGATGGTCTGAGCATATTACACTGATCCTGGTCCGATTGCACTGGCTGCCAGTCAGTTTCCAGGCCCAATTCAAAGGGCTGGTTTTGACTTTAAAGGTAAAGGTAAAGGGACCCCTGACCATTAGGTCCAGTCATGACCGACTCTGGGGTCGCGGTGCTCATCTCGCATTATTGGCCAAGGGAGCCAGTGTACAGCTTCCAGGTCATGTGGCCAGCATGACAAAGCCGCTTCTGGCGAACCAGAGCAGCGCACGGAAACGCCATTTACCTTCCCGCCAGTGCGGTACCTATTTATCTACTTGCACTTTGAGGTGCTTTCGAACTGCTAGGTTGACAGGAGCTGGGAGCGAGTAACGGGAGCTTACCCCATCGTGGGGATTCGAACCGCCGACCTTCTGATCGGCAAGCCCTAGGCTCTGTGGTTTAACCCACAGCGCCACCCGCGTCCCAGGGCTTTTGACTTACAAAGCCCTAAATGGCTCAGGACTACAATAACTCAAGAACCACCTCTCCCCATATAAACTGTCTAGGATTCCACATACATCCTTTGAGGCCCTTCCTCATGTCTCTTCTACGTGAGGTCCGGAGGGTGGCAGCATGAGAACGGGGCCTTCTCTGTAGTGGCTTCCCATCCATGGAATGCTCTCCACAGAGAGATTCATCTGGCGCCTTCATTATACAGTCATACCTCGGGTTAAGTACGCTTCAGGTTGAGTACTTTCAAGTTAAGTTGAGTACTTTCAAGTTAAGTTGAGTACTTTCAAGTTAAGTACTTTCAGATCGTGAAGCTGAGGCTCCAATACTTTGGCCACCTCATGAGAAGAGAAGAATCCTTGGAAAAGACCCTGATGTTGGGAAAGATTGAGGGCACTAGGAGAAGGGGACGACAGAGGACAAGATGGTTGGACAGTGTTCTCGAAGCTACGAACATGAGTTTGACCAAACTGCGGGAGGCAGTGCGAGACAGGAGTGCCTGGCGTGCTATGGTCCATGGGGTCACGAAGAGTCGGACACGACTAAACGACTAAACAACAACAACAAGTACTTTCAATGGGAAAGTTCGCTTCAGATTAAGTACGCTTCAGGTTAAGTACGGACTTCCGGAACCAATTACTGTACAACTTTTAAGCGCCATGCAAAAGAATGTTCCTCTTTAACCAGGCCTTGGGCTGATTAATATTCTATGGTCTTTTAAATGTTGTGGGGTGGGCATTTTTTTATTATTACTTATTATTTGTGCTTTTATCTGTATTTTTTATCTTGTGAATTGCCCTGAGATCTTCGGGTGAAAGGCAGTAAATAAATTTAATAAATAATACTAATTGTGATCATGGCAATACAGAGCTATCGGTGCAACTACCCTAGGAACAGTGTGTGCACCGTTCTGACCACTGAACCTCGAAAAGGATATTATAGAGAACCTCAAAAAGTTAACTTCCTGCTGAAATCCTGTAACTTATTATACTTCAAAAGTTCCTTGGTTTTTGTTTGTGTGTTTACCACTTTTGGCGTGCTAAAGCAGAGCGAGTGCAAGAGTTTAACAGCACTGGGCAGGCATCACAGAAAAACTCATAAAGTGAAATAGTGTGTACGTGAGCCAGTAAAAATCCCCCACTAATGCACTCTTATTGCATCAATGATATGTTACAGAGTAGGCCTGGGGGGGAACCCCACCAGACTGCAGGGATCTAAAGAGTATGTTGCCTTAGGCCACCTGGTGCCATGGCATTCAAGCAGAAGACACTTGGCTCAGCATACATGCTTTCAACCACTACATGAGTTCCGGCTCAAATGAAGCCCTGGGAAGAGAGCTTTACTTGTGAATATAATTAATTCAATTTATTTATCACTTTCGACAATCAAGGAAGACTTGAAGTGACTTTTTTTTTAAAAAAAGGAATATGCAAATCATACCACACATAGCAAACATTATCCATTGAAACGATACTCTGCACTCAGGGTGCTTCCGGACAAGCTATTCATTTAGCATTCATCCTGATTTGTTTGCAGGTAGATTAAACACGAGCATCCACTTTCGTTTGTTTGCAGGAAGGTGTGATTTTGCGTCAAAGGAAGTGTCCCACACTTTCCCGTGGATTTCCCCACTATTTTCTTGCAAAAAGTCCAGTCTTCTAAAGAAGCAGATTCGTTGCACAAGACCTCTCAAGCCATTTTTTAAAGTGTGCCATCTGATATTTGATGGTATGTGACTGAATCCCATCCAGAAATAGTGTTGGCCTAGAGGTGCCTTAAAAGTATTTTGCTTTTTATACAATACTAGCTGGCGTTGCTGTGGCTCATCCCTGTATTCTGCCCCCTCCCCCCCACCCCTAGGTTATCCCTGTGATTCCCCCCACTCTGTCCCGACCCATGATCTATTCTGTCCCCTCCCCACCACTCCCCAGCTCATCCCTGTGATTGGCCCCATCCTGTCCCGACCCATGACGTATCCCGTCCCCTTGGCCCAGTCTTCAAAGCCGACCCGAGATGCTGTGGAGAGGGAAGGTTTCCTAGCTGCAGTTACCAGTGTAGCCGTCGCTAGAGGGCGCTGTTTTGCAACCTCTCCTGTGCTCCTAGCATCCCCGGCTGTCTGAGTTTTGTGTTCGGGAACAGTGGGTTTTAGCTGCTTTACCTGCCACAGGTGTGCCATCTATCTACGCAACCTGTATATGGTCACTCACATATTCGCTTGGGACGTTGTGTCCAAATTTGAAAGCAATCGGTCATCGAGCGGTTTCGGAGAAAAGTGGAGACTAACCCACATGCCCAGTTTACAATTTTATATATTTATAGATATACAATATTGTATTTTATACAATCATCAGTTACAAAACAAGAATACTGTATCCCCCTGCACCCAACAACAGGACTGTAACTCCTAGATCAGAACAAAATTATTGCCCAAACACTTGGGAGAATGTTTAAAGAACAGTCTTTGCCTGGCACTGAAAAGTTGTCAGTGTTGGCTCCAGGCGAGCATCCCTAGGGAGAGAGCTTTCCACTACTGCATAAAAAGTTTTGATGTGGGTTTTACATTGAAATGAGAGAAATTCAACAAAACCCCAAAACAAAAACTGGACTGTGAAACAGCAAAAATGTTCCATTGCAGGCATGTCCAACTTTCAAGACACTTGTGATCTACTCCCACTAAAAAAAAAAAAACTGACAGTGACCAAAGTTGTTGAGCTTTTTATTAAGGAGCCAAAGTTGTTGAGAGGGGGGGGTCAGGGTCCCACGATCAACCACGGACCCCCCGCGCGATTAACCTGTTGGATGGACATCCCTGTTCTATTGCATTTAATGGGACTCCCTTTCAAGTAAACTCGACCAACCCTTCACGTCACCATGCCATAAGTGAATCTGAAGAATTGGGTTGAAGTAAATCAGAGTGACTGCCCTTCTCCCAGCTCTTGCCTGAGAGTCAAAATAACCCCCGTCCTTGAGCAACCCATCCTTTCACTGTCTGCCTGCAACATCCCTCCTCCAGCATCCGCCATTGGCGTTCTGCTTCCTTCAGCACAGTGCCTTTTATTGGCTCACCAGAGCACTCTTGTCTGAAGAGTCTCCAGCAAAAAGACTGAGAAGGGAGAAGGGCAGACTCCACACGTACAGTGGTACCTCGCTAGACGAATGCCTCACAAGATGAAAAACTCGCAAAACGAAAGCGTTTTGCGATTTCAATGGAGACTTGCAAGACGAAGTTCCCTATGGCGCGCTTTGCAATACGATTTTTTTCATCCCATAGGGTGCCTCGCAAGATGATTCCCCCCCCCTGTTTTGCAAGGCACCCTATGGGAAACCGCACTTCAATGCGTTCCTATGGGAGCCACTTCGCAAAACGAATTTTTCACTATACAAAGCGACTCGCGGAATGAATTAAATTCATCTAGCGAGGCACCACTGTACAATCACAGGCATTTAACCTGCACGATGGCAGCATTTTTTTTAAGCTGGCCAGCTGAAACCACACAAATCAGAAGCACACAAGACGGGGAGCTTAAAGCTCTTTCCGCACTGGGTTTTCCCGCCCATGAAGCTCTCGCACAGCCTAAGAAGGCTCTCGTGAAATCTCATTCAAGATCCCATGAGGACCTCCATAGACTGAGAGAGAGCATCTCAGAGCCTAGCAAGCAAGGAAGAGAAATTAAAAGGCCTCTGCTTTACATGGCAGGCAAGGCATGTAACTTTGGAAAGGGATGGCTTTGTGAGGGCATTTCTGGGGTTACTCTGACTGCGTGAAATTTCAGCTTTGCACACAAGCCCCAGAACGTAACTCGGCACAAGTTGCGAGTTATCTGTATTTATACCAGGCCTGGCTCACCCAGAGGTTTTGTTACAGCAGCTGATGTGGCATGCCTCTGCTCCATCCTGTACCTGAGGAGGGCTCCTAGGCCAAGCCTCACACAGTGCCTTGATGTCTTCTGACAACTCCAATTCAGACCAGGGCCGCATCTACACTATGCAAGCCTTCCCCTGAAAGAACCCTGGGAATTATACAGTGGTGCCGCGCAAGACGAATTCAATTCATTCCGCGAGTCAATTCGTTTTGCGAAAAATTCGTCTTGCGAATCGCGGTTTCCCATAGGAATGCATTGAAATTTCTTTTTTTCTTTTTTTGCCCATAGGAACACATTAATTAAATTTCAACGCATTCCTATGGGAAACCGCGATTTGCAAGATGATTTTTTTGCAAAACAAATTCATCTTGCGAGTCACCATCAGATCGCAAGGCGCATTCGTCTTGCGAAAAATTCATCTTGCAGGGCATTTGTCTTGCGAGGTACCACTGTAGTTTGCTAACGCTGCTGAGAGTTGTTAGGGGACCCCGTTTCCGTGCGCTGCTCTGGTTCGCCAGAAGCGGCTTGGTCATGCTGGCCACATGACTTGGAAGCTGTACGCCGGCTCCCTCGGCCAATAAAGCGAGATGAGCACCGCAACCCCAGAGTCGGTCACAACTAGACCTAATGGTCAGGGGTCCCTTTACCTTTACCTTTATTCCCCTCATAGATCTACAATTCCCAGAACAGTTGAATCATCAATCTCTCTTCTCTGGGAACTGTAGGGCTGTGAGGGGAGATACTGTATCTCAGTTTAACCTGCCTTTCTGATGAGCTGTATTTATGTTTCCTTATACAAGGCCATTTCCCCCCTCCAAAATATGTAATGATTCATTCTGGTAAAAGGAAGGACCTATTTTTAGTAGACATGCAACATTCCAGCTCAGGAGCAAGGACATTTTAGTGGCTTGTTTATCTATAAAATAGTTGAGATTATTTCCTCCTTTAAAACAATACAGAATTACTTGGAAAGCCTGCGGCTCCTAGTTATGTTATTCATCAAAACTGTTTTAATATGAGAGATGTGTGTTTTAGGAAGTGGGTTTGGGGTTTTTTGCCATCTTGATTTTCTGCTCAGCACACAGTCATGATCCTGTGCACAATTGGGCCCCGCCACCCCCACCGGCAAACATTATTACCAGAAAAAAATAATGCTATAATCGCCTGTACCACCATAACTGCCACCAGCTTTCCATGGAGGTGTTAAAAATCCTGTGTCTGCGCTGTACCGCTTGAGACTGCAAATGGGGTGTTTGCAAAATCTTTGCATACCTCCCCCCTTAAATCTAGTTGTCTGTGTGCTAGGATGTTTTCCCCTTCAAAATGGAAGAGCATTCCAGTGCTTGTAATCCCCACCTGCCACCTGAAGGGGTATACAGCTGAGCCACAAGGAATTACTACCTCAGTGAGAACTAGGCCCTTGGCAACACCAAACCAACCATCCCCATCAACGCCCCGATTAACATCGGGATCCCCAGCCTTGTTGGAAACTATCACGAGCACCACAAAATACCCATTTCACATGAGAAAACCTGGAAGAGAAAGACAGAAACCAAATCCACATATTTAAAAAATTGTTCCAGGAAAAGATTCTTAAAAAAAAACCCAATGAAAATATTTTAACAGTTTGTATTTCATGCTGCAAAATGTAAGTTCTCCTTAATACAGTAATCATTTCTCTGCCAGTCACTTGATGGCATCTGTCATGTTCCTTTCAATATAATATTAACAACAACAACAACAACAACAACAACAACAACAACAACAACAACAACAACAACAACAATATTATTTATACCCCGCCAATCTGGCTCGGTTTCCCCAGCCACTCTGGGTGTCTCCCAACCGAATATTAAAAACACAATACTGTACAGCATTAAACATTAAAAACTTCCCTAAACAGGGCTGCCTTCAGATGTCTTTTAAAAGTCAGATAGTTGCTTATTGCCTTGACATCTGATGGGAGGGCATTCCACAGGGCAGGCACCACTACCAAGAAGGCCCTCTGCCTGATTTGAGCCTAGCATGGTGAAGGCAAGCTGTGGATTTTCTGCAACGACAACAAAAACCAAAACTTCGAACAAAGTTTTTCCCCTCTCGCTATCCCAGTTAACTGCTAGTTTGACCGTTGCATCGCCTCCCACATCCAGAGATCCCTGAGTTGGACCAGTTATTTGTTGAGGTGCCTTCCCAGAGTTTGTGTTTCCTTTTGAACGAGGCACGGTGGAGACTGTGGCACCTTTATGAGATATGGTTTATTTACACACACATACAACCTAAGCCTATGGGACACGAGTGGCGCTGTGGATTAAACCACAGAGCCTAGGGTTTGCCGATCAGAAGGTCAGCGGTTCAAATCCCCGCAACGGGGTGAGCGCCTGTTGCTTGGTCCCAGCTCCTGCCAACCTAGCAGTTCGAAAGCATGTCAAAGTGCAAGTAGATAAATAGGTACCACTACAGCGGGAAGGTAAACAGCGTTTCCGCGCGCTGCTCTGGTTCGCCAGAAGCGGCTTAGTCATGCTGGCCACATGACCTGGAAGCTGTACGTCGGCTCCCTCGGCCAATAACGCGAGATGAGTGCCGCAACCCCAGAGTCGGTCACGACTGGACCTAATGGTCAGGGGTCCCTTTACCTTTATCTTTCAACCTGAGCCTACAATGGAGCAGTTCAAAGCATCAACACCCCAAGAGGGTCCGGCTCCCTTCATGGCCGGCTCCCTTCATGGCCGGCTCCCTTCATGGCTCCCTTCATGTGAAAAGGATCTAGGAGTCTTGGTAGACCACAAACTTGACATGAGTCAGCAGTGTGAGTCAGCAGCTAAAAAAGCCAATGCAATTCTGGGCTGCATCAATAGGAGTATAGCATCTAGATCAAGGGAAGTAATAGTACCACTGTATTCTGCTCTGGTCAGACCTCACCTGGAGTACTGTGTCCAGTTCTGGGCACCACAGTTCAAGAAGGATACTGACAAGCTGGAACGTGTCCAGAAGAGGGCAACCAAAATGGTCAAAGGCCTGGAAACGATGCCTTATGAGGAACGGCTTAGGGAACTGGGTATGTTTAGCCTGGAGAAGAGAAGGTTAAGGGGTGATATGATAGCCATGTTCAAATATATAAAAGGATGTCATATAGAGGAGGGAGAAAGATTGTTTTCTGCTGCTCCAGAGAAGCAGACACGGAGCAATGGATTCAAACTACAAGAAAGAAGATTCCACCTAAACATTAGGAAGAACTTCCCGACAGTAAGAGCTGTTCGGCAGTGGAATTTGCTACCAAGGAGTGTGGTGGAGTCTCCTTCTTTGGAGGTCTTTAAGCAGAGGCTTGACAGGCATATGTCAAGAATGCTTTGATGGTGTTTCCTGCTTGGCATGGGGTTGGACTGGATGGCCCTTGTGGTCTCTTCCAACTCTGATTCTATGATTCTATGGCCGCAGCCTTGGCTGCAAGCAGAAATGAGGCATGTCTCTGCCTCACTGGCTTCAGCCTTGTCCCTCCTCCAGCTTCTAGTTTACACACCTCAATTATCCACTTTGGCCTTTGCCTTTCTAACTACCAGTGAGTTGAGGGAGGAAGAGGGACCACCCATTTGTCCCCTGGCCCTGAACCTTCATGGGCCATTACCTCACAAGAAAGCTAGCCTGGCTATTCCAGGAATTCACTTAGATGTTAACACTTGCCAGATCCAAGAATTAGAAGGGGCATAAAGTCAGCACACACACACACACCCCAAAAAGCTAAGAACAGTATAAAGAAACAAGCAAACGAGAAATATAAATTTATTTATTTGGTTTTTCAGATTAAAATTTTCCAGTCACATATCGAACATACAGCATAAAAACAAGATTCCAAAGAACTTCCCCCCTCCCCTTTGCGGCTCCTATTGTTAATCATTTCCTCCTGCATCTTTTATGATAATCCAAATCTTTTACATCTCCATTGTGTCCAAAATTCACCATTAAGCTAAAGTGCTATTCCAATCCTACTAATGATTTTAACTGTTTACAATGGTGTTGTTTTTTTTTAAGATAGGTTATAATTTTCCCTCATTCCTTATTAAAATTTTGGTCTTCCAGATTTCTGACTCTTCCGGTCATTTTAGCCATATTGGCATAATCCATCGACTTGATCTGCCATTCTTCTCTGGTAGGGACTTTATCTTCTTTCCATTTCCAGGCCAATAACATCCACATAGCTGTGGTCGCATACATAAATAGTCTTTTCTGCTCCCTTGGGATTTCAGCACCTATTGCGGTAACCAGGAAGTCTAGCAACAAACTAGAAATATGGTGGGCGAAGAATTGCCCCAGAACTGTTGCCAGACACATCATAATCTACTCTTATTCCTCCAAGGAGCTCAGGGCAGTACGCCGGGTTCCCCCCATCCACCCTCTTCATCCTCAGAACAGTCTCTGGGGTAGGCTTAGAATAGGTTTATTCGAAGTCAGGCAATTGGTCTATCTGACTGGGTTTACCATCAACACTGACTGGCTCTAGGGTTTCAGATGTAAGATTCCCAGTCCTACCTGGAGACAGTGGGGGGATTATTGGGTTGTTTTTTATTTGATTTTGAATTTTGAGTTATTACATTATGATTTTATTCTATGAACCGCCCTGAAACCTTCGGCTATAGAGTGGTATATAAACTTTTTAACAACAACAACCCGGGACCTTTTGCACGCCAAGCATATGTCTTATATACCACTGAGCTATGCTCCTTCCCTGGGATTGGTTTAGCCTCAAGTTTGGCGGAGAGACTCGGTGGCTGGCCCAAGGTCATGCCATGCCTTTACCTTGCCGCTTTCTACCAGGGAAATCCGATCTTGACCACTGAATCAGAGCAAAAGTCAATTGGGTTTTCTTCAGACTGACGTTTGTTCCAATTTATCGCTAAAGAGCAGGTTTTCCCTGGGAAAGCAAGGGGGAAAACCGCTCGGACCCCTGCCTAGAAACCGGACAAGTGGAAAACTTGACTGATGCTTTCTAGCATACCCTCCAACATTTCTTCGATGAAAATAAGGGCATCCCAACAATTATCTGATGAAAATAGGGGTGTCCTATCCCATACCCTCCAACAATTTGCTGATGAGAATAGGGACGCTCTACCATGTCCTCCAACATTTCTCTGATGAAAATAGGGACATCCCAAGGAAAAGCGGGACATTCCGGGACAAAATCAGAAACCGGGATGGCTTCTGTAAATCCGGGACTGCCCCTGGAAAATAGGGAGTCTTGGACAATCAGGAGATTGTACAAGCCCTGAGTCGGGCTTCAAACCCAAGTCCAGTTCTACGCTGCAACCGCTACACCGGAAGGCCCTGCCATGTGTCTCTGCAATGCCGCTGAGTGTTTGAGGAATGCCTTTGCACTTTTATTTATTTATTTCATAAAGTTTATAAGCTCTTA
Organism: Zootoca vivipara; assembly: GCF_965207765.1. NCBI lineage: Eukaryota > Metazoa > Chordata > Lepidosauria > Squamata > Lacertidae > Zootoca > Zootoca vivipara. Next base: position 40,214,966 of record NC_142595.1, read on the forward strand.
ATGGTAAAAGGAAACCTCAGTGCAGCAGGGATTTGAACCCAGGTCTCCAAGCTTTCCCTGGAATCCAGCGCTCAAACCACAACTACACCTGGCCAGGCAGGGGTTTTTTTTATAGGTAGGAATCTGCTCCCTTCCATCAAAGAGCAGGACGGAGAGAGAGAGAGAGAGAAAACCCAGGAAACATGACTCCCCCAAACCCAGCCAAAATAATTTCAGTGCCAGATTCAAATGGAACCAGCAGCAACGAAAGTCAAAACAACCATGCTTGCTGTTCGTTTATTTTAAAAAGCGTTTTGCGGGGGAGAGGCAGGAGGCAGGCAACATGAGCTTCAGCTTTCGTAAGTGGCCTCAGACAATGTCGCCTCCGGCTAAGTCCACCTGCCTTCCTAGCCAGGATGAGTCACTTTCACTGTCCCAGATTTTGCCGCCGATGCGCAGACATGCTGGGGAATCTCCAGAAGAGGGGTAAAGGCAGGATTTCACCACCTGACGTCAAGGTCCAGTCCAGATGAAGGGATAGGCCCAGACTTGCAATGGAAGAAGTTGGCATGTCCAGGCATCCGACTTCATTTCCTTAGCGACAGAGAGAGAGAGAGAGAGAGAGAGAGAGAGAGAGAGAGAGAGAGAGAGAGAGAGAAATCAGTCACTAGGAAGGAGAGTGTGTTTCACTGTCTAGGGCACCTAATAATTAACTCTTGGAAAGGTTGCTAGTGAGTGAACCAAGGAGAATTTTAGGTCCACCCATAACACACACACCCCAAGGCCCCACGCATCAGAAACTGGAGCCCGAAACTACTTTGCAGGAACAAAATGATCAAGCGTATTCTGCTCACCAAGTAATGCTTGCAAAAAGGGGAAAGGGAAAAAAGAAAGGATGTATTCTAGTTTAGTGCCTCTTCAAAAATATTATGGATGCAGCTGGAATTATAAGGTGGTTACGTGTCCAGAAGAGGGCAACCAAAATGGTCAAAGGCCTGGAAACGATGCCTTATGAGGAACGGCTTAGGGAGCTGGGTATGTTTAGCCTGGAGAAGAGAAGGTTAAGGGGTGATATGATAGCCATGTTCAAATATATAAAAGGATGCCATATAGAGGAGGGAGAAAGGTTGTTTTCTGTTGCTCCAGAGAAGCGGACACGGAGCAATGGATTCAAACTACAAGAAAGAAGATTCCACCTAAACATTAGGAAGAACTTCCTGACAGTAAGAGCTGTTAGGCAGTGGAATTTGCTACCAAGGAGTGTGGTGGAGTCTCCTTATTTGGAGGTCTTTAAGCAGAGGCTTGACAGGCATATGTCAAGATGATTCTATGTTTTGATTTGCAGCTGGAGGGGGACTGACCACGGTTGCCTTGTCATCAACAAGAGCAGTGCCGGGTTTATGTATAAGCTAAACAAGCTACAGCTTAGGGCCCCACTCTCTTGGGGGGGCCCCCAAAAAAAACTGAAGGAAAAAAACCTGGATGTACATTTCCAAAATATAAGATAAAAAACAAATAAAATGGAACCTACATACAGCAACAGTGTTTGTGTTGTGTAGGCTCCTATGATGTAAGTCATGGGCCCTGCCTGCTCTCTAAAATTGTATTTCAGTTCAACAATTACTTTGGTAAAATACATACTTTGTTACGTGCAAATGGCTTTAGATACCTATTAGGTCCATAAATTGCCATATAGCATATATTCAACACAAAAAAACAGCGACAATTTGTTGTTGACAAAGGGCAGTTGGACATATAAAGGGCCCCATTACCTTCAGTAACTTAGAGTCTCATCAAACCTAAAGCCGGCCCTGAACAAGAGTGTCGTTTTGACTTTCTTATACGTACTGTATATTTTTAAAAAATAAAAAATCTACCCCTCAGGACCAGAATATTTGCTTGAACTTTGAAAGCAGGTGGGGATGGGAGCTCAAGCAAGTGGTTATTATTATTATTATTTATTATTTATTATTTATACCCCGCCCATCTGGCTGGGTTTCCCCGGCCACTCTGGGCGGCTTCCAACAAATATAAAAATGGGAGTTGTTGTTCAAAACAGCTGGACTGGAGGGCACCATGCTGGCAAAGTCTGCACTCCATTATCTTGGCTCTAAGCATGTTTTAGGGAAGGGGCAGCGGGAAAGCTGTTGAAGACTGAGTAGGCCGGGCAGATCTAGGCTGGGTGGGAGGCCCAAGTGGCAGATACTGGAGCCTCTCCTCCACCCTCCATTGTCCTCCCCCCCCCCCCAAGCAAAGGGTTGCTCAGATGTCTTTTCCGGACTTCTTTTGCACAAGGAAACTCCTCGCTTGTGGCTGCCGTTGCTGGTGGAAGTGGCCGAAGGTGGTTGCAGAAGATGAGGCTTTTGTCTGGCTCTGACAAAAGGAGGTACAGGCAGAGATCCAACTGGTAATGCCTCCCCCTATTGTGTGTGATGGGGAGCCACACCTGTTGATGCTCCGCCTGTCGAGCAGCCCTTAAAGGCGCGGGAGGCTTGCCAGGGTGGGTGAGAAGAAGGGCAGTGCGGCTGCCAAGTCTTTATCCGCGCCACCTCTAAATCCTCTTTTTCTGACCTGCGTCATGTGGCAAGCTGCACCTGCTGGACCCCCCCCCCCTCTGCTGCACACCTGCTAAAATGTAAGGAGAACCCCCAGGACCCATCATCCTGTTCTCCCAGTGGCCAGCCAGGCGCCTGTGGGGAGCCCACAAGCTGGGTCTGAACGCCCGACAGCCACTCTTCCCACACTTGCGATTCCTGGCAACTGGCATGAATGGGTGGCATGCCAGTTGACTAAGCAGGCGTGGGACCTACTTGGCACCTCGGTTTCCCTTCCCTCCGCACTGGATATGGAGACTGCACTTGGCCCATCAGACTCCGAACGCACCCCTCCCGTCTCTTGAGCTGGAAGGGGACCCAGTAGGCCTGGCTCCTTGCCCAGCGCTTTGCCCGCTGCTCCTCTTTCTTTCTCGAGCGTCTCCAATTTCTTCGCAAACAGTAACCCAATGCCAGGACGTGCCAGGAGGCCTGTAGCAGGCAGGTGGCACGGCCCCGAGGCCTTCACTTTGTTTGTCCAACTCGATCAGAGCTCCCCGCTCCCCACTTCTGGAGCCCCACAGATTCTCCCAGAATGAAAGCTTTACTCTGAGTAGGAAAAAGCTTCACAGCCTCTTTCCTCACCCCACCCTGCATCTGCCTAGTTCGGCAATGTACATAATGTACACAAACACACACATAAGGAACCTGACTCTTCCTGCTATTTGGAGGGGGGGGGGGAATGTCTGGCTCTTGGCACCATCCCTGCCCATAAAACTCTGTGTCAGAATGTGGAGCATAATGCCAGTGTATTTGGGGCTGGGCAGGAAGAACGGGTTTAAGGTGGCATGAATGGAAGGTCCTTTCTCTCTCTCTTCTACCGCCCCCAGGGCAGAGTTCCCGTGCCTTTACCAGTTGCTTGGCAGGCAGGAATCAAACAAGGCAAGAGTTTTGCCCCCTGCCCGGAAAAACAGCATCGGGGGTAGGGGTGGGGGGAAGCTTTGCCTGTTGAGTTTCTGTCTGCTAAACATGCTGCCAGAATAGAAAGAACGGTTCGACCTCGCAACTCTGAGCAACCAGAGAAAGTTGGGCAGGCTTGATTTGCTTGGAATCACAAGGTCATCAAAAGGATCCACTTTAGGGACAGGAATGTATTGCGGCCGAGAAAGGAATGTGCTGAGTCAAGAAAGGAAGGATCTGAGCCTGGCCCCAGACAGTGGGGCGAGCAGGGCTTGGCTCTGTGCCCCTTCCACACCCTTCCGATTTGGCCGCCTCAGCCCCGGGGGATCCTCCCTTCATCGCCAACTGCAGCTGGGAGACCGATGAGCAACATGTCCCACAGCTGCCCGGCAATACCCAGTTCTTTCCCTTATCCCTTATCCCTAATCTGCCCCCCAAAAAATTGGGCAGGCCTGTTGGCAGTGGTGGGCTAGGAAGACGAGCAGGTTGAACTCTGCAGGAGGGAGGCCCCGTCCTCCCAGACAGGCCCAGTTCTTGGTCGGACTAGAAGATGACCCCCTACCATTCTATATTTCTTACTACCACTGCCCCAAAGAGAGGGGACGGTCAGAGGCAGCGGCTGTTGCCCCTCCTCAGCAGCGGGGTGGTGGTCTGGGGTCGCCCATCCCACACCATCTGGGCATTGGCAGCTGCCCAAAATAGTCCAGCCCTATCTGCCAGAGCAGAGCGTCACTGGTTGAACCAGCAACCTACAGCCTTGTGCAAATCAGAAACGAAAATGCCCTCGTGGCTTTCCTTTTCATTTCTCCCCCCTTCTCTTCCCAACTGTGCAGGAAATTGGAGAGATTTCACAATCTGCCCCTCCCCTCCCTCCCTCCTCCCCCCCCCCAGCCTAGTGTCTTAGGAGCAGGAAGCAGAACTGATGCTTTCCCCCCCCCTTCCTCTTTCTGTAGGAGGTGTTTGCCCACAGAGGGGAGGGGAGGAAGGCTGGGGAAATTTCAGAAGATGGGGACAACACCTTGGCTGGATATAAAGAGCTCTCTCAGTGGGGCTCATCAACCACCAGCAGCAGCAGCAGGAGTAGCAGCCTCAGGGCAGAGGAAACCCACAACTAGCTGGCATCTCCTGGTTCAGAGAAAGGGAGAGAGGTCAGGACCAGACATTCAAGCATCCTCCACTTGGGGGCGAAAGAGGTGATTTGAGAGGGTAGCGGGATACCCACATCCTCCACTTGGGGGCGACAGCAGCCATTTCCTGGAAGGAGCGATACCTTTGTCAACCATTAGGGGGTGACATAGAGACCTTGGCACCATGACTCTTTCTCTGGGTAAGTGCAAGCTTCCTTTTCTCCAAGATGGTCTAATAAATTCATGTGCGTGCTTGGTATTTTTAAGGGTGTTTTTTTTTAGAAGTGGGAAAAAATATGGAGGATTCTACTTGTTACGTTATGGCTCCAATAATCGCATCACTTTTACAGTATTTGTTAATGTTGTGGATGCAAGCTAGCACTATTTTCTTTTTATTTGTTTCATTTTATCCTTCTGGGTAGTTCTCCCCTGCTCACCTTCAAAACAACCTTGTGAAGTAGGTTAGTCTGAGAAACGGTGACTAAGTCACCAGGTGAGCTTCGTGTCTGAAATGGATTTGGTCTCCCAAGTCATAGTCCAAAGCGTGTTATGTCTGCATTGAGACATTTCTGTGTGTGTGTCTTTATTTGATTCATTCATGCCAAATCATGCTAAGACATGAAGTGGTGTTTTTTTTTAAAAAAAATGATTTTCAGGTTTATACATTTCAAAAAATTTAGAGCCATTTTAACATTTCAAAACTTGACCTCCCCCCCTCTTTCTGCGGTTCCTTAAATTTATTTTTAATATTTTCTGCATATCCAAATTGACTTAATTAGTTCATTTATTCATCTACTTTAAATATATACTCTTATGAAACTGCAGGTTATTAGAATACCATAATCCTGCCAATGTTCTTATCTGTTTACAATTCGTCTGTATATATTCAACAAACCATTTCCATTCTTTTATTTAAAAAAAGTTTGTTATCTTGAGTTCTTATTTTTCCGGTAAGTTTTAGCATTCCTGGGTATTCCATAATTTTTTGTATCCATTCTTCTTTTGCTGGGACTTCTTCTTTCCATCTTTAGGCATGGACATGAAGTTGATTATGTAATTGGCCCTTCCCTTCCCCATGGCAACACAAATTAAATATTAAATGAAATATAATTGCTACCCTTTGCTTCCATTCTTACTCATCACTGGACATTTACATACCACCCTTTCCTTCTAGGAGATTAAGGTGACATATAAATAGTTTGCACCCCTGTCTCTTTTGCATTGTATCATCACAACAATCTTGTGAGGTAGGTCAGGCTGAGAGAGTGATTTGAACACTGGTCTCCCAGGTCGTAATCCAACACTCTAACCCTGCAGCGCTCGTTACAACCCGGCAACCACCCGTTGTTGTGGTAGCCAAGGCTGCTTGCGGTGCGCTCCTTGGAGGCTGCGTCTACTGCCTCCCGCCACTGGCTCCAATGTGCAGGCGCACCAGCACTATGGCAGCCAACCCAGAGCATCACCAATGGCAGAATACCTGCGCCATGATGAGGAGAGTTATGGGGAAACCGGGAGTGTAAACAAGGCGCTTGCTACAACTCTCCTCGCTGTGGTGCAGGCATCTTGGCATTGGCGACACTCCATGCCAGTCGCCATAGTGCTGGTGTGCCTGTGAAATTGTGGTCAAGGAGGTGGCGGCGGCAGGTTTCTGTGGTAGTGGTGGTGGCAAACCGGGAGCGTCAGCACTTTCAGTTTGGCTTCAGGTGACAAAACATCCGGGGCTGGCCCTGCTGTCTGGTCCTTGGAACATTCCCCAGGCCGCACCCCTCTCCCTAGACGACACCACTCATTGGCCCTGCCTGCTTCATGTGGCGCATGCTTTTGCCTGGCTGGGATGTGTCCCTGAACCCTGCCAACGCTTCTTCGTTGTCTGACTGGAGTCTAGAGAGGGGCGTGTGTCGAAACGAGCCTACTTTACATGTGTTGCTCCGTCTACTTTGACCTCTGGCACCACGTGGCCCTTGGGAGGTGGTCCAGAAGGAAATGTGGCCCTTGGGCCCACCCCTGCTCTAACTAACCCTTACAACCACCACTGGCTCTATCCTCTATGAGTGCCCTAAAACCCTTGCGCCGCTTCCTAATGGCAGGACTGTGTTCCTGCTTCGGACGACTGCGCAGCATCAACAGCGGCTGCCTTGTGGGCCCTTAAAAGCCTCAAAGTGGCCTGTCTTGACTCCCGAGGTTAGCAAAACGTCGACCTGATGGAGATCTTCAGGCAGATGGGAATGGCCATCTCAAGGACGCTGCCACATTTTGGGAGGGAGGTTGAACTTTGAGCAAGCTTATCTCAAGACTGAGTCAACGGGAGAGACGGGAAGCGAAAGGGAAGTGGCAGCAAACAGTGGTGAGGAGCCACATTCAGAAAAACCCAACCCTGCACTGAATATTCATTTTGTTCCTTTTCAGCCAGAAGTCTCCTCGTCATTTGTGCAGGCCTGGTCCACATCGTCTCCCCTGACCGGGATTCACCTGTCAACGCCATCATTGGCCAGACCTTCAACCTGGCCCGCCTCATGAAAGCCAACAGCACCGTCCTTCTGAACACCTATGTAAGAGCTCTCTGCCTTTCTTCTGGAAGAGCGGCTTCTGTGTTCCAGCTCTTTCCCAATAATCCTTCTAGTTCCTCAGAAGCATATTATCTTGTGGGCATTCCTCAGAAGGCAGCTTTCTCATGATTCCCCGCTTTCCTCTGAAATCTGGTGTGTTGGGTGGGGATTGAGAATTTGCCGAGGGTTCTTTGTTTGTTTAACGTTACACCTTCAGTTCAAGTACTTTGCACGAACAGAATGTGCCACCCAGAATGTAACCCAGAACCCTCTGGATTACCCATAGCAAGGGGGTCCTTAATGGATAAGCAGCAAGTAGCAAGTTGAAAGTCTAAACATATATATTTGTATGTTTTTTTAAAAAAATACCTGCTCTGTTCCAGACCTATAGTCTGCAAAAGAAAGAAGAAATAAAGTGAGGGCAGGATTATGCAAAGTAGGCAAATGAAGCAAATACATATGCATTTCCTTATTACTGCTGGTCCTGGCATGTCAGAGAGGAAACTATGCAGGGCAGTGGCGTTGCTGACACCTGAGAATCCTGCTCAGAGCCACCATCCCTCGCAATGCTTTTAAGATTTTGCCTGCATCCTTTCCAACCTTTCCTTGCGACATTTAGGACTAGAAGCGTGCTTTCTCATGAAAATGAAAGGTTGAGATTCTGTGCCCAGGACCAGTCCCCGAATTTGGTTGCAGAACTACACAACACATTGGATATATGATCAGCGTTCTTTGGTATAGAGGACACAAGGCCCCTCTTTTAAGGGATATGTTTGTAGCATCAGTGAAGTTGTAGGAGGGTCTTTGGCTAAAAATTTTCGGTGTATCCTTGGGACATTTCATAGGTGAGGCTCAAATCTCCATTATTGTCCCTGAAGCTAAAGACTTAAGAAATGACCAGGCCAAGGCTTATCTAATCCAGCCTTCTCCTTCCAACAGCACCCGGCCATATACCTATGGGAAATTCACAAGCAGCTCCTAAAGGTCACAGCTGCATCTGACTTCATTGCTTGCCCCCGGCATTTGTATATGCAGTATCTGTGTATTAAGGTGGCCGGTTACGCATAACCAACACAAAGGGTATGCATAACCCAAAAAACAGAGGGTGCAGATTTGCACAAAAATTGATATGCCAATTTATAAGTGTACATGCACCTTCAGAAAGAATTGCTGTAATTTAAATCGAAGTATGACATGTCTCACTGTCACATTACAAGCGGGACTGAAGCAAAACTTAGTTGGTTAGAGCAGTGTTTCTCAACCTTTTTTGGGCCACGGCACACTTGTTCCGTGAAAAAAATCACGAGGCACACCACCATTAAAAAAGTTAAAAAATTTAACTCTGTGCCGCCCTATATTATAATTAAACACTTGGCAAATATTGCTTTCCGGCGGGTCAGTATTGTGTATTGGCGGCCACCAGGCTCGTTTGCACTGAGCTTTGGGAAAGAGGAGGAGAAATATTGCTTTCTGGCGGGTCAGTGCTGTTTATTGGCGGCCGCCAGGCACGTGACAATGCAAATCGCCCTTCCAGTCGCCGCACGTCGCGGCACACCAGCCAGCGTCTCGCGGCACACTAGTGTGCCACGGAACAGTGGTTGAGAAACGCTGGGTTAGAGCATGGTGCTGACCAAGGTTGCAGGTTCGATCCCCATATGGGACAGCTGCATATTCCTGCATTGCAAGGGGTCGGATATTAGATGATCCTCAGGGTGCCTTCCAACTCTACAATTCTCTGCACCCGGTATCAGGAGCTGTACAGGTAGAAAAATGACTGCCGGTGCACAGCCAAGAGCCTTGAAGTGCTGGCGACTTTGGGGCTTCAAAGCACCCAATCACCTGTTATCATTGAGATAGCAGGTGCCTTCCACTTTCTGAATTTGGCCTGTGAGGCTAGGATCTCATAAGGACCTGGCTCAGCCCATGTCATGCAAAGAAATGCTGCAAACCGGGTGCCAGTCCTGGCAACGTAGCCAAGCAGGCTGTGCCCACCTCAGGCTACGGGCTAAAGGCACCCACAGCCAAAGCTGCACCGAGCCTTTTCCCCTTCTGGCGGATCCAGAGCAAACCTGTATCGCGCAGCAGGAAACAGCACAGAAAGGTTGCCTGCGGCTGCTCCATTGTTCTTGCAACGCTTGTTCCTTGACTTTGCAACATGATCGAGGGAGAGAGGAGTCACTGGTCGCCCACGCTTCCCCCCCCCCCCCCGGCCAAAGCTGCAATCGAGAGCCCATATCTCCCACTCTCTGGTGGCCGCTCCTTCGCCTTTATTCTGATCCCTGAACGCAGTGGCTGAGTGCCCAAAGATTTCCTGTGCCCTGCTTCCCGCAACCTGCCTGGGCACAAGATGCCAGATGTAGGGAGGACATTGCAGCCCGGGCTCTGGCGCACAGCCAAGCTGCCAACGGCATCCTTGTAAAAAAAGAGAGAGAGAGAGAGAGAGAAACTCAGGTGGAACTACGGCCGGCTGATCTGGGGAACAACGAGAGGCCTGTTTTTGTTGGCCTTCCCTGCAAGGAATTCCAAAGGGATGAAAAAGCCTGGTACTGGCGGGTGCCACCCCCAGGATTTCTGAGAAGTGACAAGGGAGGAGGGCGCATTTCGTAGCAGGCACCCTCGAGTCCACAAAAATATTTAACCCCTTTGAAAATCGTCTACCTTTGAGGTAGTGGAAACAAAGGAAGTTGGCTTAAAATGAGCCAGGTCATCGGCCCAGCTAGCTCAGAAGCTCTCCAGAGTCTGAAGCAGGTTCTTTTTTTCTCAGTCCCAGACTTGCTGGAGATGCTGGGGATTCAGTCCCAGCATGCAAAGCACATGTCCCGCCATTGAGCTGTAGGCCTTTCCCTGAACTGCTGGTGGTTTCCCGGGAATACATTTCTTACGTCTGTTTTCCTGTCCCATGCCTTTGACAGAGTCTCAACATGTAGGTGCCAGGGGCCAGCAGCCCCATAAATACGGATTGTGTACGGAGACAACGCAATCTTTATCAATGGTTATTTCTTCAGCGCATTCCTGCACCAGCTTTCTTCTGCTTGGAAGGTTACGGGTGATTGAGTGGCATACAAATCCTGTTAAATTGAAAAACACAACCTCTCTCTTTCTCTCTGTTCCCAGCTGAGTCACCAAGGCAGCCCGTTTAGCGACTCCGGCTTCGATGCCCAGAGGCTGCGCTACGAAGGGGTGCCAACGGCCGGCATCCCGTTCCTGGAATGGCGGACTCTCAGCCACGTCAAGCGTGTGGAGAAGAATTACGAGGCCTACACCGCCTTTGCAGAGTTCCTGCAGCTGGTCCGGGACGACCAGTTTGAGCTCAACCCCACCAAAGTGGAACTTCTGGATATGCTGAAGGTGACTCGCTTGCGTATCCAAGGCCTCCTCAGCAACTTGACGGCTATCATGTCTGCCTTGGGAGCCCCGCCCGCTGCCGTCACGGACCCCCTCATGCTGGAGTCTGTGGAAGCCGACACGTTCGAAAAGAAAGTCCGGGGCTACGTGGTGTGCCACACGTACAAAGAGTGGATTGACCGGACGGTGAAAGACTTCTCTCTCCTCGTGGAGAAATTCCCAGCTTAAGGATCGCTCAAAGAGTAACTCACAGGTTAAAGGGTTCCTCCGTTCTCCTTGCTGCAGATTTCTTAGGGAAGCAGGCGTAGGGAGAAGACAGACTCAATACCCACAGACTGGTGGAGAAGATCTGGAAGTGCCCTTGTTGCATCCAGTCCAAACATTTATCTCCAGAGTTGAGCTCTGGAAAAAGCAGCAACTCACTCGTCAGGTTTTCAGTAGAAGCCTGTGGTTGCGCATGGTGCTGATTGGCTGCCTCCCCTGGCTGTGCTTGGTGCTCATTGGCTGCTGCTCCCCTGTGATGTCACTAAGGGCCTCTCCAGATCATGCACTAAAAAAAAACAGCCTTTCCCATTTTAAAATATAATAATAATAATAATAATAATAATAATAATAATAATAATAATGCAACAAATGATAAATGCGTAAGAATGTTTATGCAGCATTTTAAAAAGATGTAGAAATATATACAGTATATATTTTTTAAAAATGTCCAGTAGCACCTTAGAGACCAACTAAGTTTGTTCTTGGTATGAGCTTTTGTGTGCATGCACACTTCTTCACACATGTGCATGCACACGCAAGTTCATACCAAGAACAAACTTAGTTGGTCTCTACTTTACCTTTACCTTTTAAGGTGCTACTGGACAATTTTTTAAAAAAATTCAAATATATTTCTACTGCATCAGACCAACACGGCTACCTACCTGAATCTAGAAATTTAAAAGGTGTGTTTAAAAAGACAAACAACCTCCCTGGAAGTGTTAGTGAGGAGGGAGGACAAGGCTGTTGGTTGAACATGCACGCGATTGGCTGGCACACTTGCCTGCCACTTCAGTTCTAAGGCCTTGGTCACCCCAAGTTCTTTAAGTCTGTCTTCACCCTGTGAGGTCAACTTGTGCACTTGTGCTCAGCGAGATCTCTTGCATTTATGCTTCCTGGTTTTGCACTTTGTCCTCCTGCTGGGGGTGGTCTATTATTTCCAGTGGCAAACAGTCAGGCGTACACTTAAACTGAGATTAATATGATTTCAACTCTGACTGCATATCACAACTACTGTTACAGTGGGAGGGGCGGTGTGAGAGAGAACTAGATCTGTCTACTGATCCATCCCAGCCTTTTCCAATTTGCTGCTCTTCAGATGTTTTTGGACTGCAATTCCCATCAGCTCTACTCATCTTGGCAGTCTTTGCGGGGGTTGATGGGAGTTGTAGTCCAAAACATTTGGAGTAGGCCACATTGGCAAGTCTGATCTATATACGCACATGCGCACAGATGCATATTTATGAAGTGATTGTTATTTATGTCCCAGCGAAGTTTGTATGGGTTATTTATGTACTATTTAACGAGGGGCAATGGGATCTAATTTATTCAATTTTTTTCTGATGTCCAACCATCCTCTGGAGATGCAATAATGCTTAAGAAGAGCTGAAAGAGAGAGAAAAGTTCCACATTTAGAAAAGGACGGAAAATTACAAAATAGACTGTAAAACGAGGACACTAATAATGTACGTCAATAATCTGATGCTTGCAACCCCAACACATGGCTGCCTGTGACGTGTCAGTGTTTCATATCCACGACACTTTCCAGTGTACGTAATTTACATATTCATCAGCACTTCCTCAAGGAGGTGGGGGCATCACACATAGACAGGACCGGCCCAAAACATTTCACTGCCTGAAGCGATGACCGTTGGATCTTACACCAACAGTGTCAACAGGGCAGCGTTCTCCATTGCATCTTAGGGCAGAAGACTAGCTTGCGGGATTCAAGGCAGGCTGCAGGGCACATGCAGTTCTGTCCCCACAACAACTTGTTGCCACCCCATGCCCTCCAGCATTTACTACCTGAGGCGGTAATCTCACACTACCTGATGGTAGAGCCGGCCCTCTCCCTTGACCATTCAGTGGTTATGAATGATGGGAGATGTGGTCCAAAATATCTAGAGGACACCAGGCTGGTGGGGTGGGTGGGTGTGGCCAATTCCCTTGATGAATTTGTGAACTTTGCAGGGCCTTTCAAGCAATGTGAAGAGATAACGGGATGCACATTACTGCTTGGTTTAATATCATCCTGATGAACCACATCTGAAGAGCCCATCAGACCTGGGGGTAGTGAGGACAAGAGTTATGGGACTGCCGTTATTTGCTCTGTGCCTTAGATATTGAACAAAGAATGTATTTGTAACAACAGTGAGGTATAGCCCAGGCATCCCCAAACTTCGGCCCTCCAGATGTTTTGGACTACAATTCCCATCATCCCTGACCACTGGTCCTCTTAGCTAGGGATCATGGGAATTGTAGGCCAAAACGTCTGGAGGGCCGAAGTTTGGGGATGCCTGGTATAGCCATTTCTGGGGTGGTTGGGTATGTAGGCAGTAAAATCCTGAGGAGGATATGCAGCCATCTTGGGTAAAACCAAGTGGCTTTAAAATAAAGTCTTTTATATTCTTCATATTTTTTTCTCACCTCTCAATGATATTATAAATTGGTTTTTTTTAAATGATTTTATTTTGTATGATATTTTTAAATACTTTTTTAAAAAAGAATGTTGAAAATAGTATATTTTTTGGTACCTCAGCAATCATTCCTTGCAGGATTTCTTTGGATGTATCCTTGCCTTTTGTACATACGTGGGACTTTATTTTGTCTAATAAAATCCATGACATTGGAGGACCCAATGTCTGTGAAGGTGTGGGTGCTTGGGCAACAGTAGTCTATTCTGGAAGAACTAGGTTGAAGAAGAGCTCAAATTAACATACAAAATAAAGAGTAAAAATGGTAACACCCCTCCCTGATGTATTTGCCCTGTGCTCCTTGTAAACTGCCTGACTGAGAGACTTTCCAAAGACCAAATGTGAGCTGTACTATGCTCCTTGCAAAAGACTGGTGCAGGTATGCAATCTCTAACAAAAGGAGCTTTCAGTCAGTCGCTAGTCATAGCTGCCAAGTTATCCCTTTTTTAAAGGGATTTTCCATTATGCTGAATAGGCTTCCTCGCGAGAAAAGGGAAAACTTGGCAGCTATGTCGCTAGTTTGCTGGCGGGATTCAACCACATACCGGAAATTTAGGTTTTATTAACTAAAGTCTTATCACCGTAGCGTGACGAACTTACTTAAAAACAAACAAACAACTTTTTTGCAGTTAGGAAAGTGATGAGGAAATGCACTGAAAAGTGAGGGGCATACAAATGGTCAACGAGGAAACATCTTAACGCCCCACAAGCAAATCAGGAGGAAGGTTTTCACTGTTGTATAAGGCCCTTGCAAACAAATCAGAATGAGCACTCAGTAAGGCCTGGGGATATTCTAACTTCTGTCTAAGCTTTGTGCAAACAAAGCAAATGGAACGGCTCAGCGAACAGGTCATTTGGAGAAGCCCCAAAATTGTGTTTGAGGAAACAGGAGACTTGCTTTCCAGACTTGCAAAATCCCTGTGCAGGTTTTATCAACACGGGAGCAAGAAGTGGAGCTGGGCCACGTAACCCTGCACCTAAATATCTAGCCCTTCCATCTGGTTCCTGTCTTGACGTCCGCAAGCACAGCTTGCAGGATATCTGCATGGAGGGAGGGACAGTCACAGTGTCTGAGTTAGGCCAAAACGGTAATAAACAATAGCTTAGTGCGGAGCTGGGGAACCCGCGGCCCTCAGACATAGCCAAACTACAACTCCCATGCTGCCTGGGGCTAATTGGGTTGGAGCACTTCTGCCGAAAAAGTATATAGTTAAAAAGAAGTGCGTCTTCAGGTGTAGGTTCTGGGTGCGAAAATACGGCATGAAATGTCCACAGTTAGTGGCGTGACCCTGGAGTTCTAAGCCGTCATGCTGCACGTATCTTTTGCAGGATAGATGTGTCTGTTGTCCTGCATCACTTCTGAGGAAACGAAAGTGAGAGGATCTGCCGCTTCCTGCCTTTGTAGCAGCTCCCTGGCACTAAAGGAGGAGGAGGAGAAAGTGTGACCTTTGTTTGCCGCCTCTTGAAGGCCTGTGGGGCAGCATGTCAGCCTCTGAGTCCAAGGTTATCTGCTCAGAGACCGGAGTGTCACTCTCCCTCTCCCTCAAAAAAAAAAAAAAAAAAACGATTCACACCCTTTCCAACATGTTTGAGGAGATGACAGAGAAAAGAAAGCAATGGACGGGAGCCAGGAATTCTGGGTGTTGTCGCTGGGAATGTGCAGAGATTGAAACTGGCTGTTGTGTAGACTCTCTAAGCCCACAGTGGTGTTCAGTTTCTTCCTTTGTCTCCCCTGCTTTCTTTATAACGTCTAATTCCATCCTTCCTTTACCCCCTACCCACCAAACGCTACCCCCATCAAGACACGGGCACGGCTGCCCCCTGTTGGATGAGCTCGGGTGCATTTTATCCCCAATTGCTTCAACCCCAAAGGAAGCAAAGAGGCCAAAAGGAAGACCCAACTGCGACAGGCAAACCTCCTGCTATGCTTTGAATGACAGGCCGAAATTCAACATGTGCAGCTCCCCCCCCTGCCTCTTCATGCTGGGGGATTAAAAAAAATAAGCCAGTTGTATTATTGGCACCTTTCATCTAGCCACCAGAGAAAAGATGGCAACCACTGGTTTTTGTGAGAGGGAAGGGCTCTATAAGAAGGTTAAAGAAGGCTTCTGAGCATGGATGTGCACACCCGGGTCCAGATCCATGTTTGAGGAGTCATGAGGCAGGAAGCTCTCTAGGCATCCTTTGAATTTCTCATAATTCCTCAGAGCAGGGTGTGCCAACCTCTTTTGGGCCAGTGGGGATATGTGGAATTTTTGAGAAAGCGGTGTGGGCGCCAGTCACAAAATGGCTGCCATGGGAGTATGGCATAATGGCCGACATTTAAAAAGAAACACACACACACAGAAAAAGAGGCAGGCCCTCAAAATGATGTGGGGATTCCCCCTCCCCAAGACCTTTTCCAGGCGCCACAAGAGGTGGTTGCAGCCATGGGCACCCATGGGCACCACGTTAGTGACCGGTGCCTCACTTGGTGCTAATCCAGGCTGACCCAGCCCACAAGGCCTACTGAATAGAGCAAAATGGATGGTAGTCATGGAGCTGTTTTTTGGCTCTCTGGAAGCTGCTTGTAAGGATTGCTGTGACAGGAGGGATAAGTCGGCATGAGACTTTGGCTCCCGGAGAGATAAGGGAAACACTGTGCTTGATAAGAAGCCATGAGGAATATGGTCAGGAAGTACAATAGCAGGAGAAACCGCAATATGTTTGCTTCTGTTTTGAGAAGCGGCAGATACGATGATGAAACATGTTTATATGCCCGGTATGACTAACAGCATGCTGTGAGGATGTCATTATTTCTCCTGGGAAATTCTGATCATGCACAGAGGGTGAAGAAGCCGTTGCTATCTTGTGGGTGGGATTCAATTGCATACTGGCAAATTTAGATTGCACAATTAAAGCGGATGTGGTGCACGTGTGACAAATCAACTTCCAAAACACACACACACACACACACACACACACACACACACCATACCTTTTGTGGCAAGTAAAGTGAGGGGGAAATACACAGGAAAGTGTGGGATCACAACGGCTTGATGCAACATTGTATGGCCTCCCTTGCAAACAAATCAGAATGAAATAATAAATAGCAGCTGTCACCTCCCCGCATAATTTGCACAGACAAATCAGGGTGAATGCTCAAGACCCTTGTCCTCTCTCAGTTCATTATAAAGAATTCTAGACTTTTATCAACTTTCCCCCGTTTTGATACCCATGAGACTCAAAGGGTGTACAATCTTCAGCCCTGTATAGAAAAATAGTTGTACATGCCTGAGTACTTTTCCCTTGTAATGTTCGATGCGTGCAGTATCTGTGTACACGATAATTGAGCTGTGCAAATAAAAAAGTGTACAGTCTTTCACCAAACACTTGAACAGGTGCAAGCATGCACCTGTTTCCAGTGTAATGTGTGAACATGCTCAGCTTCACTGGACTCCCTACTATTCCCCCATCTGCTTATTTATTTGGCCACAATCCCACCATACATCTGAAGCGCCTGGGACACCCTGGAGCAAGCTGGGGATGGGGAAGGAGAGGTTGGTGTAGGAAGTGCTCACAGGGTGATGGAGGATGACGAGTGGAACTCGAACTCACAACCCTGAGATTAAGAATCCCATGCACTGCCAGCTGAGCTGTGTTGGGCTTCCTCTCCTTCCGACATCCTAGAAGGCCTTGGTCCCTTTGCCTCTATTGACCTTCGCCTGAACTGGCTGGCTTTTGATCTCTAGTGCACATGAGCTTTCCCTCCCCATCCGCTTCTGCTCTCTGTGGTTTTCCTGTCTAGATCATGCAGATCCTCTTTTCTCCTTTCAAGTCAGTTTTTACTGAATCCAGGAATTTCTGAATCAAGCAGGGGTTGACCAATGCTAGCTGTCTTCAGTGACTAACCAAATATCTGTGGTTACCGGAGCCCTCCTTTCCCCAATGGGGCTCCACACATTTGAAATGGAAGTGCAAAGTTAGGGCAAGTTCTCCCCAGCTCTAGCTTGTAGCTGGGTAATTCTGTTCCTTAAGGTTGGTGGGTTTTTCCCCCCAAAAGGCAAAATGGGGAACCCTGACATCAACGTTTCACAAAACGAGGTGTACCGTGTTTCCCCCTTTTTAAGACACCGTCTTATAACTTTTTTTCCTCAAAAAAACACAGGGTGGCTTACTTTCAGTGGGATGTCTTATTTTTTAATTACTGGTACGGTTTTTACGGCTCAGGGCGCTGGCTCAGGGCGCTGCTGTGCTCTCTTGAGTGCTCAGCACTGCAGCAGCCACCGGTTCCGGGCGGTGGGGCAGCAGGCATCCTTGGCCAGGCCAGGCGGAGGCCACTGGCTCAGGCGCTCCCCCCGCCGCTGCAGGGTGCTCCAAGCTCCTTGGCTGGGCCAGGCAAGGAAGAAGCAGTGAGCCCAGCGGTGGTGGCAAGCGGTGGTGGCAAGCGGAGCACGGGGATGCAGCCAGCAAGGCGGGAGCGCGATCAGCTGTTAAGCAGAGCTCTTGGCCGCATGGAGTGACTCTGTGAGTGGAGGTGCCTGTGGGGGTTGGTTTCCATGGCGCGGAAGTATGGCTTATTTTGGGGGTATGTCTTATATTTCTCAAATGCTTAAAAACCCTGCCATGGCTTACTTTATGACTATGTATTAAAAAGGGGGAAACAGGGTATGTGTTGCCTGGAGCAGTGCAAACATCTTCCGAAATCCCGAGGGGCTCCCTTGGAGGCTGCCCCCCCCAACCTATGTGACGAACCCTTTTGGAGATTTGTTATGGAACTAAGGACACAGAGAACTCCTTATCTGGGCTGGCATCCAACAATCGGGTTTATGCAGGAAGTGGCGGGGCTGGTGGGTGATCGGAATTCAATGCAGTGCTTTATAGCTGAAGGCATATTTCATTTACTGGTTCCACTGGGTCGTTGGACGTAGCCCAGTATCTTTGGATGACGCAAAAGGGATATTCTAAAGCAAACAAACACATTCTTTGCAAGAGCTGTGTATAAATTCCATAAGACAAAACAGGGGAGAATAATTTTGCATCCATCCAATAAAGTTGGCGTACTTCGCTCTGGCATAATTTATTCTTTCTGTCATGGGGGTTGTTGCTGTTGCTGTTGGTGTTGCTGTTGTTATTATTATTATTATGGCATGTGAAGAAGTGTTCTATCAGGTCAGCCTACTTGAGCTTCTAGCTTAGGATTGCCCTCTTACTATACAGACTGGCAATGGTGGGGTTTTTGGGAGATGTGTTTCACATGGGGGGTTGGCGCCAGATTTTGGGGGAGCCCATGGCAGCGGCTCCCCCAAAATCTATAATATCAGAAAATTTCATATACCTGTGGGCCAGGGTCTTACATTTTGGATAACTTAAAATGGCAATCAACCACTGTGGATGGGAGCTGTGCTACAACACCCACTGCCAAAGAGCACCCAGGGGCCAGGCCAGGAGGGCAGAGCTGGGTCAGGCTGACTTTAAAGCCCTAAACGGCCTCGGTTCAGTATACCTGAAGGAGCGTCTCCACCTCCATCGCTCTTCCCGGACAGTGAGATCCAGCGCCAAGGGCCTTCTGGCAGTTCCCTCACTGCGAGAAGCAAAGCTACAGGGAACCAGGCAGAGGGCCTTCTCGGTAGTGGCACCCCCCCCCTGTGGAACACCCTCCCACCAGATGTCAAAAAGAAAAACAACTACCAGACTTTTAGAGGACATCTGAAGGCAGCCCTGTTTAGGGAAGCTTTTAATCGGGGTATAAATAAATTATTATTATTATTATTATTATTATTATTATTATTATTATTATGACCTGGAGCCCTTCCAATAACCTGGAGCCTTTAACCAATGTCCTACTTGGTTGGCTGCTGGCGCTGGGCCTGCTTTTACAACACCTGGCATCACCTGATGCTTTAACTGAAGATGCTGCGGAAAGAATCGGGACCTGCACTCAAAGGCATATGTTCTTCAACTGAGCTATGGTCCTTCTTCAAAAGTTCCCGCCTGGCAGTGCTGAGACCTGTCTCTCCTGTTCGTCTCTGTCCTTGTCCACTGGGATGAAGCTTGCAGGCTGCTCAAGCCACAGCAATCTGCCCTCCTGAACTTCCTCGGCTCGCCTGAATTCCACCAAGTCCTGCTCAGCCACTTTCAAGTCTGGCTATGCAACTTATAACTATGTAGACACCAACAGTGCCCGGTTTCTTGAAAATCATTATCCTGGGGTGTTGTGTTGTGTTTTGTTTTTGCCTAGGGGTAGGCGGGCAGAGTTTAATATTTTGTTAGTGTGAGCTACTAGACTCCCGGTCTCTCGGGATTTAGCTGCCCCTACCTCACCATCAGTGCCTCCAGAGTGGGAAGTGGTTGCACAATTTCCCTCGTGTCCAAAAAAATGCATGTGTATGAAATG
This sequence comes from Zootoca vivipara, assembly GCF_965207765.1. Taxonomy (NCBI): domain Eukaryota; kingdom Metazoa; phylum Chordata; class Lepidosauria; order Squamata; family Lacertidae; genus Zootoca; species Zootoca vivipara. Next base: position 40,234,565 of record NC_142595.1, read on the forward strand.
CTGTGTGTATGCTGCTTGTGCAGCAGATGGTGAGGCATGTTTTGCTTTAAATGTATGGTGTTTATGCAGGTTTAGTCCAGGAACTGGAGACAACAGGATTCGCAGCCCCCTCTTGGCTTTTCGATCAGTTTAGGGCAAACCCTTTCGGGGGAAACTAACACGGCAGGCAGCATAAATCCCTCTTTATAATGCGTGCATGACGTGGAGTCAGTTACTGAGCCAGAAGTCGTTTATACACAAGTTTCTGGTTTTATCTACACACAGAGAGAGAGGCATTGCTGAAATGAGTTCTGTTCCCTGCCAAATACTGTATTTGCTCAGAACTGCATGTCTCCACACACAGAGACAGCTGTTCCCTGCCAGTCTTCTACATAGGCAGCACACACTTCTGCAGTTTTGGAAGCTGTTTTCACTGTATTTTGGCACTTGTTTTATTTAGACCCTGAAGTTGACAGTGGGCCCAAAGCTCTCTAACACAGCCGCGTGGTAGTGAAATATTGCTCACTTCACTTCCACTTAAACGGCGGAGAAAGTTGTTGAAAAATGCTGAAGTGTTCTGGCTGCTCATTTGGTACATCACCACCTAAGTCGGAATTGTTGAGTCAGTGCAGTATTTAGGAAGAAGCGTCGATGCAAAAGACCCTGGGCAGAGCAGCGAACTACTGTGTGCGTGTTTATGAGCGGGGGGTCAGCTTCTAGGCCAGGGCAGTCCGTCCCGTGGGCCGCATTGCCTGCTTTGGCAGCCAAGTCCACAAAAAATACTGTGACAAAAATTGCAGCCTGCAAGCTGGGGGCGCTCCTCTTCTGAGCTGCTCCCGCAGCCTGCCTCGTGACTGTTTTCTCGCTGCCTTTTTTTAGTCAGCGCCTCAGTGGCAGCAACAGTGCCTATCATGATGGAACATGGAGGGATTTCCCACATGAAGTTAATTGTCGCACCTGCTGAATGCACTTTTCAGCAGAGATCACCTCAGTGTGTGCAGTTCTTCTTTTGCCCTTGGTCCCATCTGCGGATGGGACTCACTTGCCAGGCTGGAGCTATCATGTTTTCTTTGAAAGGCTTCAGAGGCACAAGACTCTCTGGAAGCCCCACGCTCTGGACATGGCAGCCTCGGCCCCTCGACGCACAGGGCTGTTTATTAGGCAGAGAGGGAAAGGCACTCTTGGCAGGCCCAAGAAGGCCTCTTTGACAGAAACAAACCCATTTTGGGCCTAGGGGCACATTTGAAAGCCACATACCCAGACTCTGCAACAGAGCACCCGCCCCCCCCCCCAGGCCTATCCTGTTAACTCCAATAAAATGCTTCTTTCAAGCCTAATTTCAGCATCACAAGAGGACGGTGTTGGCCACAGGGGGGGCACCTGTGGGCATGCATGTAGCCATGAGCCCTTCCTTGGCCACCCTTTCATATAGTACCGTTTGAATGCTTGCTTCCATAGGTTCGGGAAATAAAAGAAACCTGACAGAAGTTTATTACGTGAATAAGTTAGAATTGAATTAAGGTGAGGATTTGGAATGAGTAGAAATTGAATAAATAAATATATGTAAATGGATGCATGATGTATGAAAATAATGTGAAAACTGTTTTAAGGATAATAATAGGGAACCAAGAGGGGGGGGGAATGGGGGAAGTCTAAAGATTTATGGCAATGGTTAAAATCAAGAGATTTTTCTTTTTGTGTGTGTATTTTTTCTTTTTTCTTTTTATATTTTTCTCTTTTTCGTCTTGTTATGATGTTATTTCTTTTTTGTTATTAATGGAAAATGAATAAATTATTATTATTATTATTATTATTATTATTTTTAAAAGAAGTTTATTACGTGAGGTCCATTCCCCACTGTCGCAGAGAAAAGTCACAACGACTGCGCTTCCTACTAAAAATAGTTTAATTTAACAATATTCACATAATTAGGCTGCAGCTATATACATACAGTATATATATATCCGCATATATAATTAATATAAAAATAACACATACAGTAGAAACTAAAGTCTCTAAGGCAGGGACAAAAACCCTGAAGAGAACAGCTTTCTCAAAACCAGAGTTTGCACAGAAAGAGGCCTCTTCCTCCCCATAACTGGAGGAAAGGGTGGGGTGAGAAGGGCTATTAAGGGTTAACAAGATACCATGAAATAGGTAATGGTTCCTCCCTCAAGGCAATTTTTTGAGAGAACTAACTCAGCACTGACGGGGGTTCTGCCCCTCCTCATTTCATCCTCACAATAACCCTGTGAGGTAGGTTAGGGTGAGAGACAGTGAGTGGCCCAAGTAAGCTTCATGCCAGAGTAAGAGATTTGAACTCTAACCACTATACCATACAGCCTCTCTCAATGTGTCTCACTGCCCAGTAGAAAGGGGTTCAGACTGAACGGGAATAATGCCACAAAACAGCCTTGCGCATAAAGGCGCCATCTTAATCACCTTTCCCCACCTCCGCTCTGCACCTTTAACAACTGTGACAGGAATAACTTTGTGGTAGGTTCATGCTTCTCCCGTCGGCCATCTACAGGGCCTACAGGCTTTCTTTACCTGTTGAATTTCTAAATGCGCCACACAGAGGACAAGAAAAGGCAGTTCTTCTCTTGCCCTTGGTCCCCTCTGCGCATGGGACTCACATGCCAGGCTGGAGTTATAATGTTTTCTTTGAAAGGCTTCAGAGGCACAAGACTCTCTGGAAGCCCCACGCTCTGGACATGGCAGCCTCGGCCCCTCGACCTCGACACTATACAGTATAGGCTATACTGGCTTTCCACTGCCTTTGAGCATCATGTTTCTTAGTGATTGGTGTTACAGGGGGGGGGGGAATGGAACAAGATACCCTGCTCCCCTTGAGTACCTCTTCCACATTGAGAGGGCAAAGTAGCTCTCACAAAATGGCTGCTGTGGGGTGGAAGCTCCATCTCGCTCTTCTCACAATGAGCAAAGGCATTCAGGCAGGTGGGACAGCCAACTCTGCAAACATTTTCTCCTTTCATATCCTGGATTTTTAATTTATTTTTTTAAGACAAGAAGGGCGAGAATGAGAATATGAAAGAGATAGGCAAGATGGAGGCAATTCAGTGTTGCTTTGCTGGGGCTGCTACATGAGAAAAGCATTCCTCACAAGAGAAGGGTGTTTTATTCCCTCAGCCTTTCCGTGTTGTGCGGATGCCTGATGATCGCCTTCCAAAGCAACTACTCTATTCCGAACTTAAAAATGGAAAGCGTAATGCTGGTGGTCAACAAAAGAGGTTTAAAGACTCTCTCAAGGCAAATCTAAAAAAATGTAGTATAAACACTGACAACTGGGAAACACTGGCCTGCAAGCGCTCCAGTTGGAGAACAGCCTTTACCAAAGGTGTCATGGGCTTTGAAGAAACTCGATCTCAGGACGCAAGGGAGAAACGTGCTAAGAGGAAGGCACGCTTGGCAAATCCACACCGTGATCAACTCCTGCCTGGAAACCTATGTCCCCACTGTGGAAGGACATGTGGATCCAGAATTGGCCTCCACAGTCACTTTGTTAAAACCGTGTTTACAGAAGATGATCTTACTCGGATACGAGTGATCGCCAAAGAAGAAGAAGAAGAAGCAGCTACATGAGAAAAGCATTCCTCACAAGGGAAGGGCGTTTCATTCCTTCAACCTTTCCTGCAAGCGCTCCAGTTGGAGAACAGCCTTTACCAAAGGTGTCATGGGCTTTGAAGAAACTCGATCTCAGGACGCAAGGGAGAAACGTGCTAAGAGGAAGGCACGCTTGGCAAATCCACACCGTGATCAACTCCTGCCTGGAAACCTATGTCCCCACTGTGGAAGGACATGTGGATCCAGAATTGGCCTCCACAGTCACTTTGTTAAAACCGTGTTTACAGAAGATGATCTTACTCGGATACGAGTGATCGCCAAAGAAGAAGAAGAAGCAGCTACATGAGAAAAGCATTCCTCACAAGGGAAGGGCGTTTCATTCCTTCAACCTTTCCTGCAAGCGCTCCAGTTGGAGAACAGCCTTTACCAAAGGTGTCATGGGCTTTGAAGAAACTCGATCTCAGGACGCAAGGGAGAAACGTGCTAAGAGGAAGGCACGCTTGGCAAATCCACACCGTGATCAACTCCTGCCTGGAAACCTATGTCCCCACTGTGGAAGGACATGTGGATCCAGAATTGGCCTCCACAGTCACTTTGTTAAAACTGTGTTTACAGAAGATGATCTTACTCGGATACGAGTGATCGCCAAAGAAGAAGAAGAAGAAGCAGCTACATGAGAAAAGCATTCCTCACAAGGGAAGGGCGTTTCATTCCTTCAGCCTTTCCGTAGGTAGAGAGAAAAAGTTGACTACTCTCCTAACTTCCCCTCACCAACACAAAAACAGAAGCCAACTGGGATGGTACATCTGACACCACATAATTTCCCCTCAGAGCGAGGGGACAGGGTATCTGCCAGCCAGGAGGGCCAGGTCCTTTTCGCAACGGAGGACCCAATCCCGGTAGAGACGGCAAACGCGGTAGCCGGAAAATTTCATGAAAAAGGAGCCGCCAAATCCCGGCGGCTCAGCCGGCGTCGCCGGAGCAGGTACAAGGCCCATGGAGGCCATGATGGATGCAAGGTGGTTCGACAGACCAAGGCACTGCAGGCCCGAAATCGTGAGCTGGTGGTGCAGGTCGCAGGCATCGGGGTTGATCTCCTCCTGTTGGCTTTTGACGGCGGACAGGAACTCTGGCAAATTGGAGAAGGCTGTGGCGTTCTGCTGCAGCCGCTCGGCGTCACTAAGGTCCAGCCAGGCGCTGGCGGGAAGGGATGGCGACGGCAGGCCTGGGAAGGGCTCGATGGGAGGGTTGAAACTGGCATTTGTGAAGGGTTCGTCCTGAATAGACATCTGAGAAATGAAAAGACACACAAGACGGTCAGAGCTCTTAAGCCTTGACCTTCAGGTTCCTGGACTCTGTACCCCACCCTTTCTCCAAGGAACTTGAGAGTGGGTGGTACCGGCAGATGAGACAATCGCATTTTGTCTTCACAAACACCCTTTTGTAACGTTGTTGTTTGGCTGAGATATTTCGAGGCTAGGCCAAGGTCACTCGCTGAGCTACAGGGAAATTGCAAACCAGGAGATGATCTAAGGAGGTGGGGATGGGGGAAGAGGAGACAATTCAAACGCAACGTGCCTCTGATCACGGGCCAAGTTACTGCAGCTTGGCTGTCCGCACCTGCGCCAGCCCCCGTCCTGTGCTCAGAGTTAAGGCAAACCAGTATCATTTTACACAGAAGGCATTGCATCCAAAGCTAGTGTTGTCTCATGTTTAGAGTGTGAGGCTAGGACCCAGGAGATCAGGTTTCAAATCCTCGCTGGGATTCAGGAGAAAGGCTTTCTGTCTTTCCATGCGTAGCTGGCTTTATTGTAGCCAAATTTTTGCAATAAGGGATCTCAAAGGGACTTTTACACAAGCTCATGGGGTGACCTGGGGCCGACCACTGCCCCTTAGCCTAACCTACCAGTGCTTAGCCGAACACGAACACACACACACACACAAAACTCCCAGCCTCTGATAATATGTTCATTTCTCTCTCAGGTTCTCAAGACTCACGTAGTCTGCTAGCAGCTGTTTTGTGCCAGCCTGCATGTTGATAGCCAGGTTGTGTGCATTTTTGATCCCGAGTGCGATTTCTTGCTGGGAGCGAGATGGTGGCGATGACGAAAGGTGGCTTGGCACTGCAGACAAGAAGCAAGCAGAAAGTTAAGATAAGTGTGTTGGGCAAGCTCACAGCCCATATGAAACCTCTAGGGGGGCCCTGCAGATGCTTGTGAGGGGAAAGGGCTGGAAAAGACGAAGGAGGCAGACTGGTTCCCCCCAGAGTGTAACCCCCAGCAGACACAGGCAAGGTCCCAAAAACCATGCAACAAGCAGTGTGCCCCCAAGGGACCTTTGGGATTTTCTAGCAAAGACACCTCTCGACCTATACATACACACACCTCGATTTTCCTCCAAGGATCCCCACCCCCCTTTATGCTACCCTGTGAGGTAGGTTAGGCTAAGAGACAGCAACTGGCCCAAGGCCACCCAGTGAGGTTCATGTCTGAGGGGGGACATAGTCTCCCAGGTCTTGGGAGACCAACACACTTAACAATGGCTTCCTATTCCTAACATACCAAATCACTTTGGCAGAGGGCAGATAGGGCAGTGTGTGTGGGGGGGGGGAAGGTTAAGAGTCACAACTCCCTGCCACTGGAAATGGCTGAAGTTGGCTGGGATCCAAAAAACTACAACTCTCCTTACTGAACTCCCCCCCCCCCCAAACAAGCAGGATAACTCAATTGTTGGGAAAGGCAGGAGTTGAATGGGACTGAAAACAGCCTTAAATAATATTTATGGGCCACCTTGGTTAGGAAGCTCTCAAGGCAGCTTTCAAAACCACAGAACAAAATCCAACAAAATCATAAATACATGGCTTTTATGTTTGCCTCTAAAAGATCAGAAAGAGAATGTTTTTAAAAACTTGAGTACGCCAAGCATATTTATACGTCAAGAAAGTGCAAGCAAAACTTCTAGAACATGCACCCCCCCTTTAAAACATTGCTATGGATTGGGGGGGCAGATTCCCCTAAATTCCTGGATGCCAGATCCTCCCCCATAATTCCTGGATTTAGTAAAAGTAAAAATTAATCAAGGTGCGATTAAACTTTGCCAAACACAGAAACCCCTGCATTTAGTTATGCAGAGCTAGCTGGATGGGCCATTAGCAGGAGACAAAAGCCACAAACGACCCATCAAGGAAACCCATCAAGGAGGGCAAGGTTGCCAGGCAAAGGGGAGTGGGGCCCTTTCTTGTTGGGTGCTTGCGGGCAGAGGCAAAAGCCAGGTTAAGGGTTTCAACTTTGAATGATGGAGGCTGGGGTAAGGGAGGAAGAAGGAGCAAGCAAGCAAGAAGGAGAAGGAGGGGCTGGGAATGACAGGCTGGAACTAAGAGGCACAGAGGACAGATTTTTTGCTATCCTTTGACTCCAGTGCCGCCCTTAAGGGGGAAGCCAGACCCTCACAGGATGTGAATGCTCTGTAATCCCTCCATGTAGGCACGGGTTGAATATATGTGCAATAAATCCAGATATCATAAAGACTTCACAGTCTCTCTGTCATGCATAATTTCTGAAAGAAACATGAACAAGCATCTGGAAACCTGGGAATCTCACACTGCTTGGAGATGTGTGTGTGTGTGGGGGGTGTTTATTGTCTTCCACAAACATGGTTTTAACAGTGACTGTGGAGGCTAATTCTAGATCCACACGTAACAATATATTGAAGAGTGAAGAGCTTTCCCATTAAACTGCATTTCACTTAGGCACACCAGCAGTCTTCACAGCTGATGGAATGAATGGACCTGCAGTTTGTATTTTGGAGTCTGTACCTAAGGGACGTGGGTGGTGCTGTGGGTTAAACCACTGTGCTGCTTGGGCTTGCTGATTGAAAGGTCGGCAGTTCGAATCCCCGCAATGGGGTGAGCTCCCGTTGTTCAGTCCCAGCTTCTGCCAACCTAGCAGTTCGACAGCACAAAGTGCAAGTAAGTAGATAAATAGGTACGGCTCCGGCGGGAAGGTAAACGGTGTTTCTGTGCGCTGCTTTGGTTCTGCCAGAAGCAGCTTAGTCATGCTGGCCACATGACCCGGAAAAACTGTCTGCGGAAGCGGACAAACGCCGGCTCCCTCGGCCTTTAAAGCAAGATGAGCGCCGCAACCCCAGAGTCATTTGCGACTGGACTTAATTGCCAGGGGTCCCTTTACCTTTTCCTAAGGGTGAAACATTTTAGCTGACCTAGTTTGCAAGGGTGCTTTAATGCATATGACAGGTCATATGTAAAGGGATTTTTAAGTACAGTACTACTGTACACACACACACACACACACACACACACACACACACACACACACACGAGACTTAAACAAAAATAGCACTCCCATATCAGATTACTAACCCAGGTTACCAGAGGCAAAGTCCACATCACTTTTCCCTGAGTGGGAAAACCACAGCATCTGTATCAACTCATCAACACACATCACAGACAGCTCAAAGGCTTCCTGCCTGTCCTTATCAGATACACTCCACCCTTCTCATTGAGACAATTTGTATGCACAGATTATTATCAGCACATCAGAAGCATTCTAATCCTTCTAAGAATTTCCTCAATCAAAGGAGATTTTCTTCAACCAAGCAATTTGGTCTCCCCACCCTCTCATGCAGCAATCACAGACATCTTGGGTAAGGGCAGAGTAGCTCAGTGGGTAGAGCATCTGCTTTGCATGCAGAAGGTCAAAGGTTCAATCCTGGTATCTCCCCAAAGCTCCTGCCTGAAACCTGGGGGAAGGACAGGTGCCAATCACAGTAGACATACCAAGTCAGATAAACGAAGCAGTGCCCTGTGTAGTGCCCTGTGTTTCTACCGTATCTTGGAAAAGCTGAGAGGTGGGGAGGCAAACTCAGGAGGGGAGGCAAACTCAGGAGTTATGTGTGGGAAGGAACTGCAGGGAACCCCACAGAGGGGCTCAGTGGAAATAGAGGAGGGTGTGATGGTTTATGCAAGACAACCAATTTCTAGAAGACATATCGCAATCCACAGGAGGGCGATAGCTTTTATTTCCTGACATTTTAAAATGCATTTTAATTCCTGGCATTTTGGGCTGGTCCCAAAAGAGTGTGCAAGCTTCATCAGGCTAGGTGCTAAGCCATGTGGGGGAAGCCATAAAGTCTGAGCGTAGGAAGAGGCAGCAGACTTAGTTATGAGGCTCTTCCTGGGTGCTAGTTTCAGGTTACACCTAGGGATGAAGAAACAACAGGATAGGCGATTCCCCCAGTTTTGAAAAGGGGGAAAAAATACACCGAGCAATAATTACCCAGGTCTACCAGGGACGCAGGTGGCACTGCGGGTTAAACCGCAGAGCCTAGGGCTTGCTGATCAGAAGGTCAGCGGTTCGAATCCCCACGACGGGATGAGCTCCCGTTGCTTGGTCCCAGCTCCTGCCAACCTAGCAGTTCAAAAGCACCTCAAAGTGCAAGTAGATAAATAGGTACCACTCCAAGCGGGAAGGTAAACGGCGTTTCCGTGTGCTGCTCTGGTTTGCCAGAAGCAGCTTTGTCATGCTGGCCACATGACCTGGAAGCTGATGAGCGCCTCAACCCCAGAGTCGGTCAAGACTGGACCTAATGGTCAGGGGTCCCTTTACCTTTACCTGTTGCCTTAAGCCATGGGTGGCCAACTTCCAAGAGACTGCGATCTACTCACATAGTTAAAAACTGGCAGTGATCTACCCCCCTTTGGGAGGTTCAGGTTGAGGCTGTTGAGCTTTTTTAGGAAGGAAAGCCATCCATGTTTTGGGGGGTTCGGGTCAAAGTTGAGCTTTTTTAGGAGAGCCAAAGTTGCTGAGCTTCTTTGGGGGGAGCCAGTGATCTACCAGTGATTTCCACAGATGTTCAGTGATCTACCAGTAGGTCACAATCTACCTGTTGAACATGCCTGTGCTTAAGCAAAGCAGCAACTTCCCAGGTCTTGGTTTTCCAAGTTAGAAAAAGGAAACTAAGATGTCTAAGAGGCTGAAGCATTTTCTCTATGAGAGAAGGATGGAGAGTTTGGGGGCCTGGGGCTCGTGTGGTGTAGTGGTTAGAGAGCTTTGGACTATGGCTTGGCAGACCAAGGTTCCAATCCCCATTCTGGGTGATCTTGGGCCAAGTTACTCGCTCTCGGCCTAAGCTACCTCACAGGGTTGTTGTGAGGATGAAACAGGCAGGATGAGAACTAGGAGAACTTTGAACTCCTAGGAGGATATAAATCCAAGAAACAGATGAAATGTTTCTCGGTGAGGAGAGTTGCAGAGGCTGAAGGTTTTTAAATAAGCCTCTACTATGTCTCTCTTTCTCTCATGAACTAAATGGAACCTCTTGTGTTCAGAGATACCGTAATCAGATGCTAGGCTTGTGCAAAAGAACAGGGAGGGCGAATTCTTTCCTGCTGTGCTTAAGCCTTAGGGGCTTCCTGGGGATATTTGGTTGGCTGCTATTGCTAAATATAATAGGACAAAATGGCACTGGGGGCTGTGCACATACCTAACATTTAAAGCACATTATTTGCACCAAAGAATCCTGGGAACTGTAGTCCACCCTCGCACCCAGCACCCTTAAACTACCGTTCTCAGGACTCTTTAGTCAGGTGTTTGACATGTAGCATGGCCTGTATGCAATCTTGGAAGTCAAGAGAGATCTTCGCCATCCGCAGCTGCAATCCTTCAAGGGGGAAATGCCAAGAATAGCATCCAGCCATCTTAAGTGCAAAGCACACACTGGCACTCCAAGGCCAGGCATAGCAGTCCCCCAAGAAGAAGAGAAATTTCCTGAGTGAATGTTTAACTTTGGCCTCAGGTACTGAAGCGGGAGATATGTGCAAAGATTTATCTCTCACTCATTGCTCTCAAGGAAGGCAGGGAAGGAGAAAAGGAAATTGCTCAGGTTTTACAATTCTGGCTCGGACAGGAAAGATTAGAAAGGGAGAGTGGAATCAGCTTAAACCTTTACCACCTGGTATGGAAAAACCTGCCTTTTGACAGTTGACACATCTGAAGTATTACTTAACCATGTTTTATGAGCTTCTTCCCCATAATGAACACCCAAGGACATGTCTGCACAACTTGGGAATTTGGTCAACTGAATGCAGCCACTCAGCCTAAACCTGGCAGAGGGGGAAACAAGCCTTTAAAATAGTGTTCGAGTTAACACCACCCTCTTTGTGGTACAGTATAACTTACCGGCTAGTTCACATGACCAAGTGAAATCATGTTAGGATCCAGCCTAAGTCCCACCGCAGAACCTCCCCCCCTCCCCTTTTCAGGGCTTAAGTTGGTGGGCTCAACTGGCTGGGTTCTGCTCCACTGAGTTGAGTGGGGTTAGCATCCAGTGGCGTTGCGGCCGGGGTAAGCCCTGGAAAGGGGGTCCTCCAGGGGTGTGGCACGGGCAGGACCCAAAAGAGAACTTAGGCCAGATCCTAAACCCAGCCAGCTCAGAGTTTTGACTTGTGAACCTGGCATAAATTAAGTCAGCAAAAACACCATTTAATGATTTGTACTCCTTCTGCCGGCTAAGCCAGCAGTAGCCCCGTTCCAGAACAGAGTTTGGATTTGGCGTCCTTTACCCTGAGTTAATTTTCCACCAGCTTCTTCTGTAGAGCATTGCCCTGCTAATGGGAAATTTTGAACCAAAGACTTGTCTTATTCATAGCATCCAGACTCATTCACGCAGATGCCAAGATGTTTGAACTTGTGTACACTGTGCAAGTTCAAACAAAAGTTGGCCTTGATGATTCTCCCTGATAAAAGCTTCCTTTCTCTTACCAGCCTGGTAATTCAATTGAAGCCAAGGCAGAACTACCATTTGATTATTATTTTTATTACACAAAAAGTCACAGAATTATTAATTGCATTAGATTTTTTTTTGGGGGGGTGCTTTTCAGGCAGGTTTCTTCCACATTTAAGACCTGTGAGACAGGTAGTAGATTTACTAGTTGAACCCCTGCCCGTTAAACAGCTGTTAAAAGGCACAGAAGACCTGCCTTTATAAACAAGGAAAAAGCTTGCTTCACAAGAGGATAGCTGAAGTTAGGTTATAATAACAATAACAAACCTCCAGGCAATTAAAAAAAATCAGGAGGGGACAGTCAATTTTTCCTACCCACTCCTGCTCCTAGGAGCTCCAACATGATTGCTTCCCTCGTCCCAACTCGTGATTCCCCATTTCCTTTTCGCCAGTGCTTTTTTCTCGGAGGGGGGGAATGCAGGGGTACGCATACCCCTAAATATTTCGTGAATCTTTGTACTTTTGTCCATTTACTGTATTTATTTTCCCCGACCTGATCTATAACATGGTGATTTTCTTGAGTCAAAATGAGAGTACCCCTAAACATTTTTAAAGAAAAAAATAGCTCCTTTTTGCCAACTTATCAGGGCATATAGACAAACACCAGCCCGATCGGCAGATAAAAGTTTTATATGACAATGATCTTTCCATAACATCTCCAAACGGAGCTGCTTTTAAGGGGGGCAGCTCTCTGCATCTCTTCCCCCATCGCTGCCTGGGAACTTTGACTTCTATCGCTTTGCAAACTTCCAGAGCAAGAACTCGATCAAGCCATTCTCCTTTTTTGTGGGGGTGGGAGAAGGGATTTACAGGGCGACATCCACCGATTTATCTCTACACACCCCCCAACACCATTTCCCAAGTTTTCTGGCAATTCTCCCCTACCTGAAAGCACCTCCATCCTTGCAGCAGCGCCTTTGCAGCCTCGGGTCACCTCCACTTGTTGCACCTTCGTGGCGGCGCGCTTCTTATAGGACTCGGGTTTCCTCCACCACCCCCTCCCGCGCCTCCCTCGTCCTATCCCGGGATCGCAGGCGACTCGCGGATTCCAGGAGGCTGAGATCACACATGCCTCCGTTCCCGGAACAAGGAATCTAATCTCCTCTCCCTTTTCTGACCCCCCCTCCACGAAACTTGGCGCTGACCAGCCGCTCGTCCGCGGGGGTAACTGGGCGCGGGCAGATCAAGGGGCAGGCGAGAAGGCACGGCCCGCGGGCCGCATGTCTCTCTCCGCCCCCTTCTCCTTTGGATACAGATGAATGGCCGTCCACTTGCCCCAGGGCCAAAAGTCAGCTCGTGGGGCTTAAAGGGGCCGCGGTTACATACATTTTTAATTTTTTGGCTAGGGTGGGAAGATCAGAGAGGGGAAGCTGACCCTATTATTTAATTCAGCTCCATCCAAATATTTCTATCCTCCGCTTCAGTGATTTTCCAGAGCCAATCCAAACATTAAAACAGCCAAGTTAAAATCCGGTGCATTAAATAATTACAAAACAGCAGGTCAGTAAAGTGGGGGTTGGGGAGAGAGAGAGACAGCAACATAGGAGAAGCTGAATTATGAAGAGTTCGGAGGAACTGGAAAGCATGGATTCATTTTATTTAGGAAACATCAATTCAGGGGTGGAATTCGCCCCCCCCCCATCCCCGGGATTTTAAAGTGTGGGTCCAGTTTACATAGTTGTTATAATAGTGGGGTCTCAGAATTAAGTGTTCTTGTTCTTGTTGTTGTTTTTAAAAAACCAACAAACTTGTTTTAAATTAGCAGAAAACAATATTGGGACTGTTAGGGGAAAAACAGGACCTATGCAATTTCTTCTTCGGTGCCATCCCATCCCTGAGTATCCGGAGCAGGGGTCAGCAACCTTTTTCAGCTGGTCCACCGTCCCTCAGACCATGTGGTGGGCCGGACTATATTTTGGGGGGGAAATGAACAAATTCCTTTGCCCCACAAATAACCCAGAGATGCATTTTTAAATAAAAGCACACATTCTACTCATGCAAAAACACCAGGTAGGCCTCACAAATAACCCAGAGATGCATTTTAAATAAAAGGACATTTTCTACTCATGTAAAAACATGCTGATTCCTGGACTGTCTGTGGGCCGGATTGAGAAGGTAGTTGGGCCGCATCCAGCCCATGGGCCTTAGGTTGCCTACCCCTGATCCAGAGTAATTCTTTTAACACCTGTCAAAGCTGATCCAATAATAGAAATAGATTTATTTATTTATTTTTTAAAAAAGGTTTTTTGGGGAAATATAACAGAAAAATACATTCAAATGTGGCTGAAACCTTTAACGGGTTCAATGAATTACCTTAAGCTGTGCAACCTGAGCCTATTTACTATTTACTGAGCCAACTATGTTCCAGGGAACTGACTTCCAAGTACAGTTGAAATGGACAGCTTTTGATCACTGCATATTTTATCCTTTGGTATCTCCAAAGAGCAGCTGGATATGCGAATGTAATAGCTTGATCTATGAATTACCGTAGTTAAAATGTAAATGGTTGGTGAAATAATTATTCATTATCAAAACTGGTTTGGGAGTATTATGAATGGGAAGGACTACAAAAAGTACTTAGACCATACCTTGACACGCTTCACTTGCCAGTTCCCGAAAGGTCAGTCCTGCCCAATTAAGAAGAATGCTGTGTAATTTAAGTAAGAAAGCTCAGACACACTGTTACAACCCGGTTTGGCGGTAGTGGTGGAACCGGATAGCGAACTTTCAACAACAGCCTTGCTGTGCGTGCCAAAGCTGATGAGGACAGAGACTGTACAGCAGGGGATCTTTTATTTGCAACAAAAAAGGGGGGGAATGCAAGGATACCAGGATAAACAACCAGACCAAAAAAGAAAATACAAGAAAGTTCAAAGTTTTACAGTTCTCAAACGCCTTGGTTTTCAAACGCTTTGGTTCTCAAACTCCAAAAACCCAGAAGCAAGTATTCCGGTTTTCGAACATTTTTTGGGACGCCGAACATCCTATGTGGCCATTGTTTCTGGGGCGTCTGCACTAAACAGAAGCTGTACCTTGGTTTTTGAACATTTTGGAAGTCAAATGGACTTCCGGAACTGATTAAGTTTGGCGCTTTTGTTTTTGCTATTTAATTTGTGTTTTTGTCTTTGAGGCTTTTTCGATTAATTTGTTTTTGTGACTGTGTGGAACCCAGTTCAGCTACTGATTGATTGATTGATTGATTGTGTGACAACGGATATGGATAAAAGCCCCCCCCCATCCAAACAAAGACCTTATTATCAGTGCAGGTAAGAAAAAAAATAATTTTATTTTTTATCCTCTACAATACTGTCTTATTTATTTTACAGTACAGTACATTGATTATTGCTTTCATTTTATGGCTCAATGGTCTCGTTAGATAGTAAAATTCATGTTAAATTGCTGTTTTAGGGGTTGTTTTTAAAAGTCTGGAATGGATTAATTCCAGAAAGTTTTTTTTTACTTTCTATGGTTTTGGAATGCTTTGGTTTTGGAACGGACTTCCGGAACGGATTAAGTTTGAGAACCAAGGTACCATTGTATTTGCTAATCAAATGTTACAGCAAAGGATGTTTTCCCCCTTGTGAAGAGAAACTCTGGAAATGGGGAATAGAAGTTGGGCTGAAAAAATGATCTTATCTACGCAGACCAACCCTCGAGTCAGGACTGTCCCTGGCCAATAGGGACACTTGGAGAGTCTGTAATCAAGGGGATGGGCAACTCCTCTTTGAGGAAAGGATAAAACTTTTGGGACTTTTTAGGTTAGAGGAAAGGTTGAGGGGTAAACAATTAGGCATTGTGGTGAGAAAATGGATCCTAGCCCACTGACAATGTTCTGTTTCCACTGTGTCAGTTGCTGGGAATCACAAATGGGGAGAAGTCCTGTCTTCAGGCTTGTCATGGGTTGCCTACTGTAAGAAAGGAAAAGGGACCCCTGACCATTAGGTTCAGTCGTGACCGACTCTGGGGTTGCGGCGCTCATCTCGCATTATTGGCCGAGGGAGCCGGCGTATAGCTTCCAGGTCATGTGGCCAGCATGACAAAGCTGCTTCTGGCAAACCAGAGCAGCACATGGAAACGCCGTTTACCTTCCCGCTGTAGCGGTTCCTATTTATCTACTTGCATTTTGACGTGCTTTCGAACTGCTAGGTTGGCAGGAGCTGGGACCGAGCAACGGGAGCTCACCCCGTCGCAGGGATTCGAACCGCTGACCTTCTGATCAGCAAGCCCTAGGCTCAGTGGTTTAACCACAGCGCCACCTGGGTCCCTGACGGGCCTACTGTAAGAAGAGAGTGCCATTGGCCTGGTCCAACAGGCTCTTATGCTCTTAAATGGCATGGCTGATCCACACCGTTCTACTTCTAATAAGTTTTTATATCTATTCCATACCTCATAAATTGATTTTCTTATTGTGTGCTTCAGGAACCCTCTATGAACTTTGACTTTGTAATACCATAAATATGTGTGCCATCCATATCTATTATCATATCCTTCTAAATCTAGTAAGTCTGTATTCAGGGCCGTCTTAAGCATATCTGGCGCTGTGGTGCGAAGATCCCTCTGCCGCCCCCCCCGTTTCCCAGCGCGGCTGTTTGGCGGGCGCAGCAGCGCAGCGCCCCCTGGTGCATTGCGCCACCCAGCCTTGCCTTAGGGCCGGCCCTGTCTGTATTCTCCAATATCCAATCCCTCAGCCAGCAAAGGCAGGACGCCTCATAATATAATTTCAAGTCTGGTAGGGAGAATCCACCTCTTTTATATCTGTGAGAAGTTCATATTTAATTCTTGGTGCCTCCCCCCCCCCCCGGATAAATCTTGATAATGCTTTTTGCCAGTCCTTAAAGTGTCCCACCCCGCTGATCACTGGGTTTGCTTGAAATAAAAACAACATCTTAGGTAGCACATTCATCTTTACAGCAGATATTCTTCCCCAAAATGATAATTTCATCCTTCCCCACATGGCTGATCCACTCCGACCCTACACTTTTTTCCCTGAGGCACCTAGGCTGACCACTGTCAGGGAGAGAATGCCAGGCCAGCAGGATTCCTTGGCGTATCGCAGCATGGTTTCATCAAAACTGTCAGTTGTTTGAGCGAGAACTCTGTGTCACCAGGAAGTTTGCACCCACACTGACATTCACAATACACACTACAATAAAAAAAGTTTCTAAACCTAGACCCGTACATCATGGTAGGTAGTTAATGATAATGCACACAGTCATAAAATAGTAAAAGATTATCAAATTAAAATCAATACGGAGTTTACTTTTACAGTAAGTCAGGTCAGGGGCAGGAGGGAAAACCCAAAAGCTTAGATGGCTTATCGTAAAATAATACCGGAAGTTCTGTTTAGAAAGCAATGTTTTCTTTTTTCCCTTTTTCTTTTTTTAAGCCAATTCTCACGGTCACCATTCTGAAAATCTCATGTTGGGGTATTGGACACACACATGGGCACAGTTAACACACATATCATAAGGAATGGAGTACAATGCCCATCCAGACCCTATGACTCACATCCTTTCAGGGTGCAGGATGAGGGAGCAAGAATGGAAAGGTGCAGATTTTTGCAGGAACAAATGAACCTAACTTGTTTAAGATGCATATGTGGTGTCGGCAACTGTAAGCTTTTTGGTTACACAGAACTCTTTGCCAAAAAGATTTTTCTTTTTAAACAGAGTGTGCTATACATGCTTAAAGAGCTGACTCTTCTGTCTTTGTTCAACAGGTGCAGAGTGACTTTAGCCTTGTGTTTGCTAGTCTTTCTTCTTTGTCTTGCTAACAACCCCCCCCCCAATCCACCAACGAATCCTGGGAACTATAGTTTCTTAAGGGTGCTGAGAGTTGGAACCATGACGGTCCTCTAGTCCAACCCCCTGCAATGCAGGAACCTTTTGTCCAATGTGGGGCTCAAACCCACGACCCTGAGATTAAGAGTCTCAAGCTGTGCCAACTGAGCTATTCAGAGCTAATTGTTAGGAGACCCTCTTTTTCACAGAGCTTCTATTTCCAGGAATTCTCTGAACAAACTACAGTTCCCAGGAAATTTGTTACTATTTGAAAATTGACGGGGCAATTTCCCCAGCATAATGTTATAGATCAGGGCAGGGAGAGCAACCTTTTCCACTCCGAGGGCCTCAATCCCCTCTTGGGAAAACCTTCTGAGGGCCACATCCACAGCACTGGATGCAAATGTTCCCTTTGTATGGGTAGGCCAGTTTCTACACACACTCTCCTTTCTGAGCAGGTGAGCAAGAGGCATCATCATCTAAATGCAAGGACACATTCCAGCTAGGCAAAAACACACAGGATTCGAATCCAGGCCATGGAGGAGGATGTGGCCTCGGGAGAGATCTGCTGGCCAGACAGAGAAGCTTGAGGGGTTTCCTTTGTCCCTCGGGCCTCACCCCATCGTTGAGACAGTTGGATTTGCGACTCCGGCCAAGGGCTCTCAGGGATGCAGGGAACAGCCATAATCCTTTAAGCGAGAGGTCACGTAGCCAGGGTGGTGCTCCTCTGCATATCCATAATGCATTCAGGTACCATCTCCTGCCATTCCCGACCCTCCGAAGCCAGAGGCAATACACACACCTGGACCCATTGCCCCCCCCCCCCGCCAGGTACTCAAGGATCCCCTCCCAGATACTTACTGGTACTTGCTTATCAATGTCCTGAGACATCATGCATTGTTACCTTATGTTAATCCTGTTTACCTGTATGCTAATGCCCCTTGCACCTTCCCCTTTTCTGACGTTTCACCCTGTCACAAGTGATGTATGTATGATGCTTTCGATGTGCATTATGGGATGGTGGTGGGAACTTTTAAAAGTTCTTGCAGCCCTGTTCACGGGGTTCAGTCTGGCATTGAACCTGCTGCGCAGTAATAAACCTTGCTGTTTGCTCCGGATCGTGGCTGGACTCCTTCCTTTTATACTCTGCAACGACCACAGGCCCTTGCCTGATGAGCTGGGTGGCTGAGCATTCTCACATCCAGAATTTTGCCCTAACATTGGGCTACCCAAGGAATTTTGCTGGTTACTTTCCTTAAGGAAGCAGGCTGACCAGCTGGGGTTTTCCCTGTCATTTTCCCAAGAAAATGACAATGTTATCTGAACTCAATGAGACAAGGGAGGGGCCTTGTGGGTCGCAGTGGGAAAGACACAGAAACATGATCCTCATGTTCTCACCCACAGTCCCTTTGCACAGAATGTGCATTTATTCTCGTCGATTGCACTTTTAACAACCATCTCCCTCTTCTTCCCGAGAGCTTTAGGGTAGTGTACGTTTCCACAACCACCTCCATGGTGGTGAAGAGGGGGGCTTGTTGGTAGTGGCACCCCTCCTGTCCCTAGGGAGGAATGCCTGGCAACACCCATGGTGTTGATTTCGGGAGCTTTTTACAAAGCAAACCCTATACGGTGGAACCTCGGTTTATGAACACCTCGGTTTACGAATTACGAACGCCGCGGACCCATCTGGAACAGATTCATCCACTTTCCATTACTTTCAATGGGAAAGTTTGCTTCAGTTTATGAACGCTTCAGTTTATGAACAGGCTTCCGGAACCAATTACACCCATGCTTCGGGTTAAGAACGCTTCAGGTTGAGTACTCCGCAGACCCGTCTGGAACGGATTAATCCACTTTCCATTACTTTCAATGGGAAAGTTCGCTTCAGTTTATGAACGCTTCAGTTTAAGTACTCCACGGACCGTCTGGAACAGATTAATCCACTTTCCATTACTTTCAATGGGAAAGTTCGCTTCAGTTTATGAACAGACCTCTGGAACCAATTGTGTTCATAAACCGAGGTACCACAGTACATGACTGCACAGAAGTAAGCGCCATAGGATCGCAGCCCAATTCTTCCAAATTTTTTACAGCTGGTCTTTTGGGTTGATGTTTTTTAAATTCCAGGATTGTGTGTGGGTTGTTTTTTTTACAAAATAACATTGTGAACTGCCCAGGTTGGTGGGCAGTACGAAAGTGCAATCCATCAATCGGATTTAGAACTTTTTAGGGCTTCTAAGCCAGTCATAGTTTTTACTAGCTGCTCCTTATTTTTTTATATGTATTCAGTATGATTTATCTGTTGTTTATTGCTGTTTCACTGGTTTTTATTGTTTGATTTATATCGGTTTTTATCCTAAGAGGATAACAAGAGGTTATGCTGTCCCGAGAGTGCCTGTGTGCTGAAGGTTTGCAGGACACACCCTTAATATTAAGTAAATCATAGAATCATAATATCGTAGAGTTGGAAGGGACCCAAGGGTCATATAGTCCATCCCTGCAATGCAGGAATCTTGACTAGATCATACATGACAGATGTTCAAAAACCTCCTAGGAAGGAGTGTCCACAACCTCCCAAGGGAGTCTGTTTGACTCTTGAACAGCTCTTACTGTCAGAAAGTTCTTTCTGATGTTGAGTTGGAATCTTCTTTCTTGTAACTTGAAGCCATGGGTTCGAGTCCTACCCTTCAGAGCAGGAGAAAACAAGCTTGCTCCATCTTCCATGTGGTAGCCATCTAGATATTTGAAGACGGCCATAAGATCTCCTCTGTCACTTCTTTTCCAGACAAAACATACCCAGCTCCTCTCAACAGTTCTTCATAAGGCATGGTTTCCAGGCCCTCGATCATCTTGGTCGCTCTCCTCTTCACACCTTCCAGCTTTTCAACATCCCTCTTAAATGGTGGTGTCCGGAATTAGACACAGTATTCCAGGTGTCGTATGGAGGCTGCCCCTCACACACTGAATTTATATGTAGACTGAGTACAACAAAAGGCTTGGCTGCCCATTTCCTCCCGAGGTTAGAGGAAGTGGCATAGCTAATAAGCCTGGCAGGACAGCTTACTCTATGGCATTAACCCCTTCATGCATTAATTAGACTCAGAATGCTAGTTATATGATGCTAGTTACCATACTAATAGGGACTCGGATGGCACTGTGGGTTAAACCACTGAGCCTAGGGCTTGCTGATCAGAAAGTCGGCGGTTCGAATCCCCACGACGGAGTGAGCTCCCATTGCTCAGTCCCAGCTCCTGCCAACCTAGCAGTTCAAAAGCACGTCAAAGTGCAAGTAGATAAATAGGTAAACAGCGTTTCCGTGCGCTGCTCTGGTTCGCCAGAAGCGGCTTTGTCATGCTGGCCACATGACCTGGAAGCTGTACGCTGGCTCCCTCGGCCAATAACGTGATATTAGCATCGCAACCCCAGAGTCGGTCACGACTGGACCTAATGGTCAGGGGCCCCTTTACCTTTACCTTTTTACCTTACTAATAAGATACTGCCCTAACAACCTTAGTCTGCCCTCAGGCAGCCCCCACTGACCTACCTTTAAAAAACCCAAAAACTTACAATCAGTTGAAAGGGTGACACAGCCTTTCACAACTCTTTCACAACTCAACAGAAGAGAGGGAGGAAACTGCAATGAGTTGACTCTGCCTCTCAATGGCTCTGGCTCCACTTACTATTGGCCTCCTGGCTTTCTGCCCCACCAGTCCCAACCACCACTGCCTGCCCTATAACCGCCCCCCCCCAACCTAGCCTGCTGCCTTCAGATGACCCTGTCCCATTTTTTGATTCCAAAGTGAGAGCTGGCTGCCAGTGCGGTTGGCCTTTGTACATAAAATGGGGGGGGGGCGCTCCATCTTGTCTGTCATCTTAGGCAGCGGAGAGTGTCTTGGGGCCAAGCTTGCCCCAAGAAATATACTGTACACAGCATATATATTTATCCCTTTTTCCAATTGCTCAAGGAACCACAGAATATGAAACCCCCACAAATAAAATAAAAACAGCTGCTATGAAATCCAAATCCAGGGAACTCTGGGGACTGGAGCCATGTGTGTGTGGCGGGGGAATGGGGGCCTGTTCACAACTCTAACTAAGCACCCTGGACAAACGATGGTTGAGCAAAGCCACGAGGGTCTAAAGTGGCGTGGCAGTGCCTTAAATGCACAGTGCATACATGGGGGGGGGGCTTAGTGAAAGAATGCAGGTACTCCTATCGAAAGAGCATTAAGTCCTCAGCCTAAAATTACCTAAGTGTACCACTGGGCCCGGAAGCACGTGGGCCTCCCTCCTTCGCCTTGCAAAGACCGGGCTGAGGTAATGGCAACCCCCAAAAACGCCTCTGACTCACCGCAAGGATCTGAGCGCAGTGTGGGAACATGGCTGAGCTTCTCAAGTCCAATCCCCAGAAAGCAGCTTTCGGAGATTAACCGGTTCTGTCTCATAGGCTTTGAAAAGCGGGCCGGGGTGGGGGTGGGGTGGGGTGGATGGCATGGGAAAAGAAAAGAAACAGTGGAGAAAAACACATGCTAATTGTAAAAAAGAAAGATGGGGTTCCCCCATTTGCGTGAAAACAGCTGCTTTTTTGACAGTTGCTTGCCACTTTCTTCCCTCCCTGCCCTCCCCCCCCAACGAGGAGGAAGTTCTCCTGAGCATGTGCAGAGTGTTAGATTCCTCTCACGGCTGAATGACTGCTGCCAGCCCACCCTTTTGTCATAGGTTTTAGGTCGCCACACAATTTCCGGTACAGGCTCTGTAGTTCTAATAGGCACGTGCCAGGCAGGCATGCAACAGGTGCAGCTCCTCTTGAAGATGCAATATCTGTTCTGCATTTAGCAATCTAAGTTCCTGTGCGATTTGTGTGCACATTTATTCAGAAATAAGTGACAATGAATTCAGTGGGGCGTACCACTGAAAAAATGTGCCTAGGAGCGGACGCTAGCAGTGCAATCCTACTCAGAAGTAAGTCTCATTAAATTCAGTAGGGCTTACTCCAATGTAAATGTGCAGCGCTACACACGCTTAACCTCATTTAGGACTGAATTTAAGCCTGTCTAAAACCTTTTCTTTCTGCACTCCATCTTTTCTCTCTTTCCGTATCCCCTGTTCATTTTGCTTCATATCCACCTTGAAGAAGAATAATTCTGGAGAAGTTGGTTGTGTGCCACATTGCCAGCTTAATATGCAGCTAGGTTGTTCTATTTCTCAATTCGGATCAAACCTGGTTTGGGAAAAACGTGCCAAAATGCAGCATTTCATAAGAAAGGACAGGATAGATACAGATTGCGGCTAAGTCGTGCATATGCTGCTTCACAAGGCAGTGCTAAATGGATTGCAGAATAAATTGGAGCCTGTACACAGCCCTTGAAAGCTTGTCTTGTTGCATTTTAGCTGGTCCTAGTGAAAGGTGTTACCTTCCTGAGGTCCCACCTGATGTTTAAAACCCGCAGCTCTGATATAAATGATCAACCGAGCATCCCCTCTAAGCTCAAAGGAGAAGTGTACACAATCACTTGCTCTGTTTTTGCCTATCCTTAATCTGTCTTTCCACCTGCTCCATCATCTGCCTCTCTGCATTTATCAAAAAGGATGCAATCCTCTATTTCAGACTGTCAATTTCTTCTTCTTCTCCAGCTCTCCTAGTCACCAGAGGGCGCTCCCTGTGCTGCAAATCTCTATGAAAAAAGGAAAAACAACCCAAAGAACTTATATTATTTTCTTCCGATGGTGAGCCGCCTTTTTTCCGTTTTCTTTTTTCTTTCCCCCCCCTGACAAACGGAGGACAGGAAAAAGAAGACAAAGAGGAGGAAGTAGAGATTAATGGTGGACTAACCCGTAAGGGAGAATTGTGAGTAGCTGACGGCTCAGATTAAAACCAAAAAACAAAAACCAAGAAACCAAAAGAGGAGAGAAACAGCAAAATATTGACGCAAACTGACAGAAGAGGAAGACTGACTGATGGAGAGGCAGGCTATGGCTGAATATCCGGATGGCAGAGTGATGCACAGGGGATATTTCTAGTCCTGTGCTCGGGGTAGTCAGCAAAAGAAGGCGGAGAGGGGCAGAGGAACAGGGAAAGAAAGAAAAAAGAAAAGAAAGAAAGAGAAAGAAAGAAATGGGATAAAGAGAGCAGAAGAACAAAAGCAAAACAAAGCAATCCCAGTCGTAACGGTCTCCGTTTCTCCTCTGCATCTGCCTCCACACTCTGCTCAGCTCTCCAAAGTTTATCCCCGGTGATGTCTGGACGTGCGGTTCGAGCTGAGACACGCAGCCGGGCGAAAGATGACATCAAGAAAGTGATGGCAGCCATCGAGCATGTCCGCAGATGGTGAGGCCAATGGGCATAGGGGCCGGAGGAACTTTTGGAGGGACCTGCCATCTCTGGCTGCATCCGTTTTTAGAAGGGATGTGAGCTGGTTGCCGCGGTGCAGGTCGTGAGGGGTCGGTTTGGGCTTTGGGGTGCATGTGGCACAACACCTGTCTCGTTCGGAAGGCTTGGCAGCTGTGTTTTGGGCTGCAGCTCAGTGCTAGAGCAGAAGGCCCCAGTTTCGAACCTTGGTGACCCTAGCTGAGGCTGGGAATGCCCCTTGTCTGAAACCTGTGTGAGCTGCTGCCAGTCCGTGTAGGCAATATTGGACTAGTTGCACCAGTGATCTGACCAGCTGTAGCTGCCTGTGCTCCTGTGTATTCCAAACCAAAGTTTCACACTGGGACGCACATGGTCCGTTTCATGCAATTTTGCGAATGTTTGCCAAATGCATTTTTGAATGGGGATTGTCAAGTTGCATTTTTTAAAGCAGTTCCCTCACTGCGAGAAGCCAAGTTACAGGGAACCAGGCAGAGGACCTTCTCGGTAGTGGCGCCCATCCTGTGGAACGCCCTCCAATCAGATGTCAAGGAAATAAACAACTATCTGACTTTTAGAAGACACCTGAAGGCAGCCCTGTTTAGGGAAGTTTTTAAGGACTGATGTTTTAATGTACAGTATTTTTAATCTCTGTTGGAAGCTGCCCAGAGTGGCTGTGGAAACCCAGCCAGATGGGCGGGGTACAAATAAATTATTATTATTATTATTATTATTATTATTATTATTATTATTATTATTATTCCATCCATTGATATTGGTGGTGTGGAATGATCCTAGATTTGCCAGCCAATAAATTACCACATTTGCTTCCTTTCCAGGGAGGGCTGTTGAAAAGCACTGCTTTGTTCCCATTATTTCTTCCTCATAGCCACAACATTAGGTGGGATGAGGCAGAGTGAGGCCAACTTCATGCCCTCCAGATGTTGCTGGCCTACAGTTCCCTTCATCTGTGACTATTGGCCATACTGGCTGGGGCTGATGGGAGTTGTAGTCCACAGCACCTGGTACACACCGCCTTGGCTATCCTTGGCCTAAGGCAGGCATCCCCAAACTTCGGCCCTCCAGATGTTTTGGACTACAATACCTCTGGTTATGAACTTAATTCGTTCCGGAGATCCATTTTTAAGCTGAAACTGTTCTTATCCTGAGGCGTGCTTTCACTAATGCGGCCTCCCGCTGCCGCTGCACGATTTCCGTTCGCATCCTAGGGCAAAGTTCGCAACCAGGAGCAGCTACTTCCAGGGTAGCAGAGCTTGTAACCTGAAGCGTTCATAACCAGAAGCATTCGTAACCAGAGGTACCACTGTACAGTATAATATTATTCCCAAGGAAGGCGGCATCCACCTTGCTGCTTGTCTTTTGATGAGCAACTAAAACAGGCACCCCCCCAAAACTCGGCCCACCAGATGTTTTGGGACTACAACTCCCATCATTCCTGGCTAACAAGACCAGTGGCCAGGGATGATGGGAATTGTAGTCCCCAAACATCTGGAGGGCCAAGTTTGGGGATGCCTGAACTAAAATGTCTTTCTTTAGGAAAACATTTGGCCCACTTTAGTTGCTATTGGTGGTCCAGTTTCCATCTGACTCATTTCCCCCCCTTTTATGGCTGTTTTCAGGGTGTTTTTGTTGTTGTTGCTTTTATATATTTGCCATTATGAGCCACCGAAGGTTCTTTAGTGGAATGGCAAGATATTAAATGTTTCCTTATATAAATGCATGTGTAATATAATATTGAGGATCCTGTTCCTATCAATTGGTTCTCTGTAAATGACTGCATATTGGGACGTTGTATTGAGTGGGTGCTGCTGGGAGCTCACATGGGAAGCTGCAACTTGCATAATTAACAATATTAATAAATTAATTAATAACACTCCATTTGCTCTTCTCTGCTTCCTAGGGAAAAGCGATGGGTGACGGTTGGGGACACATCTCTTCGGATCTACAAGTGGGTACCTATTGTGGACCCCCGAGATGAGGTAAGGGGAAAGAGTTCTATCTCTATATTTATTTAGCTCAATTTATATAACGCTTAATAAAAAAAGGCCGTTTACATAAGATAGTATAAAATTTTCATTAAAAACTGTAATAAAAACAGTAGATGTAACAAAAGGGGTCAAAAAGATAGATAAAATCAACAGTACATAATGAAATTACATGTCTTTTTTATAAAAAAAATTCTACTTTTCAAGTTTATACATTTCGCTGATTTTACAATCATTTTGACATTTCCAAACTTGGCTTCCCTCCCCGCTCTTTCTGCGATTCTTTAAATTTATTTTTAATATCTTCTGCATATCCTAATTAACTAAATTTGCTCATTTGTTCTTCTTCTTTAAATATATGCTCTTATGAAACTTCAGGTTATTACAATAACCCTGCCAATGTTCTTATCTGTATCTGTAAGTATTCAATAAACCATTTCCATTCTTTTATTAAAAGGTTCGTTATCTTGATTTCTTATTCTTCCTGTTTCGCCATTTCTGCATATTCCATGTATCATTCTTCCTTTGCTGGGACTTCTTCTTCTTTCCATTTTGGGGAATGAAATTACATGTCTAGTGGGTAGGCTTTCCTAAGCAAAGAAGGGTTTAGCGGGTGTTGAAAACAGTACAACAAAGGCACTACCTGTATTGGGGTCCGCTAATTGGGCCCAAGCTGCCTTGGTCACTAAAAAGCCAATAAATGCCATAGACAGAGGAGATTCCCATAATCACTCCTTTATTCAGCTAAGTAAAACAGAGCGGGCGAGCCACACTCACCAGTGTGATGGTGAAGCCGCCCCAAATAGATTTTGTTCATACTTTTTATAGGCTTCCCCCCTTTCGAGGACCCCCTGCCTGGAGACCTTGAAGGGGAGAGTTGCCTGGCAGAGGGAGGTTTTCCTGAAAATCGCCTTGCAACGTTATCTGGTCTTCACAGATTTGTGGCTCACCCTCCTAAATTCTAAAGCAGGCATAGGCAAACTCAGCCCTCCAGATGTTTTGGGACTACAAGTCTCATGATCCCTAGCTAACAGGACCAGTGGTCAGGGATGATGGGAATTGTAGTCCCAAAACATCTGGAGGGCCAAGTTTGCCTATGCTTGTTCTAAAGGAGGCAGTTTTTTTACAGAAACAAAATGGCATCAGTTAGGCTAAGCAAAAAAAACAGGACAAGAACAGGCCTCTTTGGCTTTTCCTGAGACCCCACAGCACCTGACTAATATCAATAGGTAGGGAGTTCCAGAGAAGGGGCCCTGCCGTGCTAAAACATCGATTTCTCTCAAGCTCCCTTTCCTATCCTCTTCAAGTCTTCCCTTATTTCTTGGCTCACTTTCCTTCCTTGACAGGAGAAAAGGCGGCTGGCAGGCAACAGCGAGCAGCAGCGGACCAAAGAGCGAAGAGCCCGCATGCCCAGCCCTCGGAGGAACCCAGCCCTCCTCATGCTGGACCTCAATGGTACATTGTGGAAGGTGGGGGGGGGAGGGAGGAGAGGGGAGGGACAAACACTTGTCAGGCTGGGGAGAAAGGATGCTTACAAGGCCCCGTCCACATAGCTGCCCAGGCCACTTCCAGCACAGTAGTTCTCCAAAGGTTTTCCCCAAATATGATCTGAAATTTAACTCTGGGAAGAGGTTCTGCCTGACGCTTCTGGAACTTAAGCATATCCACGGCAGTGTTTACTTCACTGGTGTCTATGTCAGCCCGTTTTGTGACTGCTGCCTCTGGCGATCTCTCAAAAATTCAAAATGTGCCCCCTGGTCCATAAAGATTGGTGACCCCTGCTCTTGGCTACTAGAGGGGGACATACCCAGTTTTAGAAGCAATGGGGGGCTTGCAGCAGAGATGGAGTCTAGGATCCTGCCCCCTCACTTATGGCTTGCCTCCCCTTCCTCTGTGGCCTCTTTCCAGAGGTGCCACTCTGCCAGCCTGAGCAGTGGCACTGAACTAGGGCTCTGCAAAGTTAAAGGAAAATATTTCATATCTGCTCCTTAATTCGGGAAGACGTTTCCCTTTATTGCTTAGTGGGCCTCTCCTTACATCTCATGTGTGACAACTTTCCATAAATTACTGAGATTTTTAGGTAGAAGGACTTCCTTCCTGTCATGTTTTTTTTATTATCATGTGTTCATTTTTTTAAAAAAAATATTATTTTTATTTATTAAATTTGTACACTGCCTGTCATCAGAAGATCTCAGGGCGGTTCGTAGCATAAAAATGCAGAATCAAACCACAAAGCACATAACAAGAACAAACCAATAACTCCTCCTCCCACATTTAAAAGGACAGAGATGGTTAACCAGCCAAAGGCTGAAGAAGAAACTTTCCCCCTGGTGCCTAAAGATGTTTAATGAAGGCACCAGCCGAACCTCCCTGAATCGAACTGATGATGGTATTGGGGTGGCTATTCACAATTCCTCTTTCGATACTCTTTGCACCTGCAAATGTTTTGGGGCGGTCATACCGCTTTGTTTGCAATCAGCGTAGGTTCCACAACTTCCTGCTGAAATCCTTTCCCTTTTTCTGCTGCAAATGTTCCAGGTTTTGTCCTGCTTTTGTTGGGCTGAAGTGCAGGAGTGCCTCGCCAGAAAGCAATAGTGACAACATTGGGGAAGCAGAACCAATAACAAAGTAGAATGATGGGTGGACAGTGGTAATCATACACTGTTATTAGTGACATGTTGCAGAAGACACCCTTAAAAACCACCAACCAGTCTGGAGTGGCCCTATGTGATTGGAGGGAGGAGCAGCTCTGTTATTTAAGCACATGGAGATGCTGGCATTACGCCTAGAATCCTTGCCAATGGTGCCCACCTGAGAGGTGCCAGAAATGAGTTCCAGTTTAAGCCCTGCCTAAAAATGGCACCAGGCACCCTGTGGATTCATGCAAGAAGGGTGGATGGCGAAATCAAAGAGGCGTTTGGATCCTCCCCTGAATAAAACCAAGCTGCCCAATAACAGCAGCCACAGACAATTCCTAATGCTCCGCTTTCTGCTTTCCTCAGACGAGAACAGCAATCAGAGTTCCATTTCGGAGACCTCCTTGCTGAAAGGCGGGGACACCAGCCCCAGCTCCACCCTGGACCGCAGCCAGACCGTAACTCCCACCCCACTAGGGGAGCTCAAGGCGGAGGACTCTCAGCCTCCTTTGCTGGGGCAGGAAGGAGGTAGGTGATGTTAGGACGGTGAGGTTTTAAATCCTTACACTGTGCTTGTTTAATCTCTCCATTTCTCTCCTGGGTGGCAGAATCCGGAGTGATGCTTCTGGAGGGGACAGATGAACCTCCCATGCTTACCAAAGAAGAGCCGGATTCCAAGATGTCAGAGACCCAGGTGAGGTTGCTGATCCTTAGAAGGGATGGAGCTCAGTAGTAGAGGCCCTGCTTTGCATGCCAAAGCTCCCAGGTTCGATGGCGACGTTTCCAAGTAGACCATATTCGGCTAGATAGACCCAGTGACCTGACTCAGTCAGCTTCTTGCATCTCCTTGAAAATGGCAATGGACCGTGTTGCAGTGTGTTAAGTCTAGGGCTGAGTGGGACCAGCCGACCAGCTCCACAAAGTTCCTCCTTTCTGGCTGAAGCCATACAATAGACCTGTTTTAGTACAGTGGCCCTTTGGGGTGAGACTTGGGGGGGGGGAGGGAATCAAGGCAGAATGTTTCTTGGAGAGGGGTTGTTTCTTGGTAATGCTAGATTTATTATATTTTATTTTATTTATTAAATTTATATACCACTGTTATAAGAAAAACTGCTCCCTTTCCCGTATGGGGTATTCCAGAGCCCATATAGAGTCCTTAAGTGGGTTCCCTATCAGTAGGAGAAAACAGAGGCCAACCAGAGTATATTGTGAAGCAAGGCGGCTAGTAAGCTCAATCTTTCTTCAAGGAACTGTTGTAACAGGGTCCTCACTCACCACACGCAGGAGGGAGGAGAACCCTGAACAATGGTGCGCAAGCCCTTATATAGACTTTTGAAATTGCCCACCCTGTAGCCCAAGACCACCTCCTAAAACATCATACATACATCACAGAAGGAGGCGATCTACAGCAGAAATCCTGTCTGCCAGGATACCTGGTAATGGTCACTGATTGCATTACCTGGGCAGCCTGGCCATTCTTTTGTGATGGTTCCTGAATCCAGGTCACAGGCTCACCCTGTTCATACACAAATACACCCTTAAGACATGATTTGTAAGCAAAAAGATAATGGGCAACCTTTCCCCAATTGCCTCCCTTACTGCAGAGGAATATTTGAGGTCGTTGGAAGAGTCAAATTGGCTCTCCTGTACTATTTCAGACACATGATTCATATATTTAGATAGGTGTGGATTTATGAATATTTATTCTAAAACACAGAGCCTCTTGGGCTCGCTGATCAGAAGGTCGGCGGTTCAAATACCCACAACGGGGTGAGCTCCTGTCAAGGGCGTACCCACCACGGGGCAAGTTAGGGCAGCTGCCCTACTCTAGAAGCAGGGCTGGTGGGCAGAGGCGGAGCACAGCCCGGCGGAGCGTGAGTTCGCCATTCCCGCCGCACCGCACCCTCCCTCCAGCTCCCCGGCGCGCCCTCAGGCAAGGCCAAGCGCGGCGGGGAACCAGGGAGCGCGGCGGGGTGGGTGGGAATGCCGAACTCGCGCTCCGCTGGGCTGGGCTCCGCCTCCGCCCACCAGCCCTGCTTCTAGGGAGGGGCACAGCCCGGCGGAGCGCGAGTTCGCCGTTCCCGCCCGCCGCGCTGCGCCCTCCCTCCAGCTCCCCGTCGCGCCCTCTGGCAAGGCCAAGCGCGGTGGGGAACCAGAGAGCGCGGCGGGGCGGGCGGGAACGCTGAACTCGCCTCCGCTGGGCTGGGCTCCGCCTCCGCCCACCAGCCCTGCTTCTAGGGAGGGGCACAGCCCGGCGGAGCGCGAGTTCGCCGTTCCCGCCCACTTTGTGGCCCCTCCCCTTCCGTGCCTTGGCCCTTCCCCTTGCCCCCCCCCCAGTTTTGATCCTGGGTACGCCCATGGCTCCTGTTGCTCAGTCCCAGCTCCTGCCAACCTAGCAACCTAGTAAAGCAAGATGGGCGCCGCAACCCCACAGTTGTTCACGACTGGACTTAACTGTCAGGGGTCCCTTTACCTTTTTCTATATTTGAGACCTTAAAATTCTTATACCCCCACCGTTGAAAGATCTCGGGGCAGTTCACAGAATAAAATACAGGGTAAAACACGAGTAAATAATAAAACCAAAAACAACAAAACAATACCCCCCCCCCCGCTTTCCACAGGCACATTTAAAAGGCTTTAGGATATTTAAGCGGAACTCTCAAAATGCTAATCTTGCTCCTCTAACATGTGCGCTTTATGCCAGGTATGGGGAACCTTTTTTCAGATTGAGGGCCACATTTGTTCCTGGGCAGTGTTCCGGGGGCCACACTGGAGTGTTGGGCAGGGCTAGAGGCAGAAGTGGGTGTTCCCCCCTTGCTATAGCATGTACACGATCCTTTCCCTTCTCTTCCCGGTGCAGGATACAGCAGGCCCCACAAAGCCCGCAAAGGAGGCCTTCGAAGTACCAACGCCTGAGGCAGAACAGCCGCCCGAGGCTCCGCCATTGAAGCGCATGCGCAGTGAGGCCCAAGAATCCGAGTCCAGCCAGCCCTCAGATGCTTAACCTCAGGCCTGCTTTTTGCTCTCCCCACCTCTTTCGGCGGGGTGTTGTTGTGGGAGGGGGAGGGGACTTGCTGGGAGATATATATTAATATATTATGCTAAAATATGGTGGCCAGCCCACTTTTATGCCACCTTGCCCACCTGGGCACTGTCACCATTTCACTGCGCTTGCTGCCCCCTGGTGCAAGACTGTTGTTGGTGAATAAACATGGCAGCCATCCTTGGATACCCCCAGAAGCCATGTTTGTTTACATTCAGCAGCCCCCCCCCCAAGTGTGCATGCATGATTCGCAATATTAAAAGCAAACGTGCTGGTGGGGAGCAAAGCTCAAGCAAAGATGGGTGGGGAATTGGGAAGGTTTTCTGAAAGGCCCGGCGGAGCTAATGCATCATCTGTGAGAGAGGAGGGGAGGCATAAGCACACTAGCCCAAAGAAAAAGGAACACAGGCTTGATTTGGGGGAAAAAATCAATCAATCAGGAAAGCCACAAAGCTCCCAGGTTCTTTTTTTCCTACCCCAGGTTAGAGAGAGTGAGGGCATCTGTGGGTTTAAAAGCCAGGCTGCATGGACCACCAAACCCACCCCAAATCCAGTTTTTACAACCGGGAAGAAACGTTCGGCAAATAGAGCCAAATAAGCATCTTTGCTTCCTTCCGTATAATTGTACTGTTTTCGTTTTTTCGAAGGAGAGGATTGTGGAGGTGTTTGTGAGCTCTTCTTCAGAATTGCAAATTGCATCATCTCTCACACAGTTTTCTAGGCACACAGGATACTGTGGAGCCCAGATCAAGTGAAGGATAGGCCATTAATTACTGCAGTAAGTCCTAGAGGCCAAAGCTACCGTATGTAGATGTTATGCACTCTGCCTTGAAAACTCCTTTGCCTAATCCCAGGTATGCAGGGGCTGTGTTTGGGGAAAGGGAAAGGAACTCTAATATGCTTAGAAAAAAACTCCCTGCATTGTTGTTCCTTAATGTTTGTAGAGCTCAATTCCTTAGAACTGAAACAATCTGGGGGCAGAGACTTCTGACTCTCAATAACTCATGGCAAGGGAGATGGAGGACCTTGGCTTCTATTCCTGCCTCTAGTCTAGAAGAAGGCAGGCTCATCTCCAGAGGTGAGAAGAGGGAGCTGGATGTGTCTGAGCCCATGCTAATTGGGCTGAATAGAGCCCAGCCTTTGCTACAAGGGCATTGAATGTTGTACCGTAAGTTGAAAGGTGGGCATTGGAAGCCTAGGACTCCTGGTTCTTCCTCCCCCCCAATCCAGATGCAAAATTGGAAGGAATTAGGAGGCAAAAGTAGTAGAATAGTAGAGAATAAATTGGCATTTGGGGTTGGGTGGTATATATACACTTTCTTTTCGTTATAGTGTTTGCTGTTCAACAGCAAGCTGTGTTTGTGTAGGGGCTTCCACATTTCCATAGGTAACGGTAAAGGGACCCCTGACTGTTAAGTCCAGTCGTGGACGACTCTGGGGTTGCGGCGCTCATCTTGCTTTACTGGCCGAGGGAGCCGGCGTTTGTCCGCAGACAGCTTCCAGGTCATGTGGCCAGCATGACTAAGCCGCTTCTGGCGAAACCAGAGCAGTGCTCGGAAACGCCATTTTACCTTCCCACCGCAGCGGTACCTATTTATTTACTTGCACTTTGATGTGCTTTCAAATTGCTAGGTTGGCAGGAGCTGGAACCGAGCAACGGGAGCTCACCCCGTCACGGGGATTCGAACCGCCAACCTTCTGACTGGCAAGCCCTAGGCTCTGTGGTTTTTTAGACCACAGCGCCACCCGCGTCCCATTTCCATACCTTACCCCAAAAGTTGTTAGCTTTTTCTTTGGTTGCCTGGGCTTTGCTACTGCTTTCTGTTCTTCCTCTCCTCACTCCCACCCCGCTTCCCAACCACTCTGTTAAGGTGGAGATATGGTGCCTTAAGAGCACTGTATCTTCTTAATACCATCATATAATAATTCCTGGATAACTGTGCACTGCAGCTGATAATCAGGAGGGACGTTTTAATGCCAGAGGATGCTGGTCTCGACAGGCTCCCACAAATTGGATGTGTTCAGTCCTTCAGTACCACTCCTTGCTAGTTTTGCTCTTTGATAAAAATGCCCTTCTTGTGACTTCTTTATGTAACAAGAGCACTGAGGGGTGCTGATTGTTTGAACAATGAAATGTTCAAATGCCTCTCCGGGTTTTATGGGGCGGCATTTCTCATGGATATAACCGTGTACATAAAGCACACAAATGGATGCTTCAGATCCCCCCTCTGCTAGCAGGCTTTTTCCACCTGGGGCAGGCAGAATGCCAACCAATCATGGCTACTGGCATCACCCCCTACCCACCTGGGCTGTGGGCAATCTCCCCAAATTATTGGCCGTTTGTGCT
This sequence comes from Zootoca vivipara, assembly GCF_965207765.1. NCBI lineage: Eukaryota > Metazoa > Chordata > Lepidosauria > Squamata > Lacertidae > Zootoca > Zootoca vivipara. The sequence continues at coordinate 40,268,087 of NC_142595.1, forward strand.
GTTGTCATGCTTTAGCCCTCTGAGCACGGGTCTTTTCTGCAAACCAGCAACCTGCTTGCTCCCAGTTTAGCTTTTCAAGTCGAAATCTGCACCTCACATTCCTGCAAGATGCAATTTCAAGTGATCTCAGTAATCAGGAACTCTGAATTCAAGGTCAGCCCAAATCGACTCCAAGGAGGAGCCGAAAAGAACAGGACTCAAACCCTTATGCCCACCAATAGGCAAGGTGATAATCCTTACAGCCCTCAGCTGTCAAATTTCAGGATAGCATTAAAGAACAGTAAAATAAAGGGGTTTTTTTTGAAAGATAAAAAAGGGACTACAGGAATATATGGAAATGCATACTCTCTTGTTGCTCTCTCGCCTTCTTCCTCTTGTGGTTGGGCCAAGGCTCACTGGGAAATACCTTTTCTGGGTTAAGTGGAGTGTGCTTCAAACATGACAGTTGCACAAATCCTGCATGTAGGCTGCTGCATGTAACAGACCCATGTGCATGCACTTTCTCACATGCAGCCGGCCCCAATAAGTTAACTCCAGTTGTGGGTTTGCCTTGAAAAAGACATTAGGGTCATACTGTGGGGCCATCTTGTCTCACGTGGTATTTGCACAATGTCTTGCGTGGAAATGATTCCCATGTGGGAGCTTTTAAATGTTCAACATAGGCCCTTAAGGCACTCATTCAGTGAAGCCCTTAGTAGCAGCGGGAGTGTGCTATTGTTTATTTCAGCAATACCGTGTTAATGTCCCCCCCCCTTTTCTTACCTATTGTTTTATAAGCAATTTTACATTGTAATTCTCTTGGTCTATAAAGGAGATTCCTCATCCTGAGCCCGTGTGTGTCTGTTCATGTGTGAGAAAAGGTACACTTTGATATAATTCAGAATCATTACTATTAATGTTATATATTTAATTGATACCCTGCCCTTCCTCACTAGTTGAAAGCATTCTACCATCCAAGGATCTGGAACTGAATTATTCAGTCACCAAATGCCCATGTAAATAGGGATGTTTTCAAATTCCTCCTGAAAGTTAATAATGATAGAGACAGGCACAGTTCACTAAGCATACTGGTCGCTTTGTATGTGCCTTTGGGTGCATTTAATAATAATAATAATTATTATTATTATTATACCCCGCCCTTCCCAATTTGAAAACCGGGCTCAGGGCGGCTAACAGCAAATATGAAACATTAATTAAACATGACTTTAAAAACAGCTTAAAAACAGCATAAAATACAACATAAATGTTGTATTTTAAAACATAAATTTAATCAGGGCTGTTTCATAAATGACTTTTCTTTGCACAGAGTTAACATCGGCTTTGGGGAGGGGGGGGGAGAGAGAGAGAGAGGACACAGCTTCAATGGTAGGAAGAAGTTCAGTACCCACCATACATCTGAGCACGTAAGATTTCCAGCACCTGGAAAGAACTGTAGTTTCTCACAGGTGCTGGGAATTGTAGTTCTGTGGTGAGGAAGCTACAACTCCCAGGATTCTTTGGGGGAACCCATGTGCTTTAATGGAGCTGCTGTGAGGAGGGGGTAGCACATGCTTTTGCAAGCAGAGGGCTCCAGGTTTGCTCGTCAACATCTCGAGGTGGTGCTGGAGAAAATGCTGCCCAAAGTCAATGTAGACCAAGACTGGGGAAGCTCTTTTCAGCATTTTCCCTTGTGCAAACTCTCTCTGTGTGTGTGCTTATGTGTGATGCTGGTGGTGGGCAGGGCCAGAGTAGGCGGAGCGAGAGATGTGACTCTTCCCTTTGTACCCTAGGCTACATTCCAGCCACACACAAGCCAGAGGTTTCTACAGAGCCACACACTTTTCTCCCCATACACCATCCAGACAAGCAAGAGGTGTTACTGGACTTCAAGGACGCAATCTAGCAAGTCAAAAGCACTCCAGTAGAATGTGGAATGTGAATGGTGAGGGGTGTGACCCAGGAAGACTTTCAAGGGCCGAGCAGAGAGGCTTGGAGGGCTGTGTTTGGCCCCCAGGAGTGGAGCTCTGTCCCGTCCCTGTCCCCCATATGTACACAACATTGAGCTTCCTGCATTGCAGGGGGTTGGACTAGATGGCCCTTGGGGGTCCCTTCCAACTCTCATAGCTGCCAAGTTTTCCCTTTTCTCGCGAGGAAGCCTATTCAGCATAAGGGAAAATCCCTTTAAAAAAGGGATAACTTGGCAGCTATGAACTCTACAATTCTATGAGTTAAATGGACCAATGTGGTCTGACTCAGTTGAGCCATGTGAGAATAAGTAAGGCTGCAATTTTAACGTGTGCACTCAGATGGTAATCCCATTAGAATTACACCCCTGTGGCTAGGGAACTAACAGCAGGACAACAAAAGTACAGTAGATTTCATTAGCTCTTTTGATCACCCACCATCTGTTGCACAATAGTCTGACGACCTCACTGCTCTTGATACATTTGAATGCATTTCTTATAAATGCCAATTTTGTTTGTGTATCTTAACAGAACATCCAGATGGACTGTGTCTCCTTTAACAAGGAGAAATGTAAAGTACTACACTTGGGCAAAAAAAAAATGAAAGGCACAAATACAGGATGGGAGACACCTGGCTTGAGAGCAGTACATGTGAAAAGGATCTAGGAGTCTTGGTAGACCACAAACTTGACATGAGTCAGCAGTGTGATGCAGCAGCTAAAAAAGCCAATGCAATTCTGGGCTGCATCAATAGGAGTATAGCATCTAGATCAAGGGAAGTAATAGTACCACTGTATTCTGCTCTGGTCAGACCTCACCTGGAGTACTGTGTCCAGTTCTGGGCACCACAGTTCAAGAAGGATACTGACAAGCTGGAACGTGTCCAGAAGAGGGCAACCAAAATGGTCAAAGGCCTGGAAACGATGCTTTATGAGGAACGGCTTAGGGAGCTGGGTATGTTTAGCCTGGAGAAGAGAAGGTTAAGGGGTGATATGATAACCATGTTCAAATATATAAAAGGATGTCATATAGAGGAGGGAGAAAGGTTGTTTTCTGCTGCTCCAGAGAAGCGGACACGGAGCAATGGATTCAAACTACAAGAAAGAAAATTCCACCTAAACATTAGGAAGAACTTCCTGACAGTAAGAGCTGTTCGGCAGTGGAATTTGCTGCCAAGGAGTGTGGTGGGTCTCCTTCTTTGGAGGTCTTTAAGCAGAGGCTTGACAGCCATCTGTCAGGAATGCTTTGATGGTGTTTCCTGCTTGGCAGGGGGTTGGACTGGATGGCCCTTGTGGTCTCTTCCAACTCTATGATTCTATGATTCTATATTTCAACCGAGATGGGCTGTATTAATGGCTATTGCACTAATAATGGGAGCTGCCGCTGTTTCTTTCTTTTTGTTACACAATATTAATTTTAAAAGAAGCTGTTCCAGTGAAATTGTGGGGCTTACTCCCCAGATGATGTTAGGATTGCAGACTTTAATTCATTAAAACCGCATACATTGCCATACAAATAAACCCTTGTTCCAAAGAAAGAAAGAGCACACTTTGTTTTCATTTCTTTTGTTTCCCTGTGGCAGCAAAGCATCATCTTGGAAGAGGCCTTCCTTACTGAGAGAGGAGAGACTGTCTCTTGCAAGATGGCCTAAGCCATATTGTTTTGCAAGTCGCTTTCTTTCTCTTCCGACCCCCCCCCCCCGCAATAAAATTGTTCCACTCCTGAAGATCAACTTTTTAACTGATTATTCTCTCTCTGTTCCATCGATTGTTGCAGCTGATCGTTGGCAAGTACAGTAATCTCTTTCTCTTTCTGGCTGCAAAGTGGTCCGCCCCCTTATCTTGGGAGAAAGCCCTCTCGAACGCAGTAGGCCCTTCTTCCGAGTAAACACCTCTGGCCTCAGGTCCCCAGTGGCACCCTCTGCAGCGCTCAGGGTTGCAACGCATGCCATGCAATGCAATGCAGCGGGGGTGGGTGGAGGGGTGGATCTTTGCAGGCAAACCAGCCCCCTTATCAGATCAGGCCGGGCAAGGAATAGTTAATTCTACTCACTCTCTTCCCAGTGACCCCTCCCCAACACATCGCGCCCGTCTCCATGTGCAGAGAGACGGAAGGGGAGGGCAGGCAGCGCCTCGTCGGGAGGGGCTCGCGGCAGCGCGGGCTGTTCGCTCATTTCCTGAGGGGCGGGGGTCCGATCGGTGCTCGGAGGGGGAGAGAGAAGGGTGGGTTTGCTTTTGCCGGCGAGAGACACCCCCCCCCAATCCTCCCCACGGAAGAGTCTCGAGCTCTCAGCGGCGGAGGAGGCGCCGTGATCATCATTTGGCACAGGTAAAAAAAAGAAGACTGGGGAAACGCGCAGCAGCAGGAGTGAATGGGGGGCGGGGGGCTGCCTTGCTGGGTAGGTGGCGGTGGGGACACTAGGGCTCTGCTCACCCTCTCCATGCATAGGGATTTCCGACTGGAGACGAAATGTGCGGGGGGGGGGCAGTTTGCTTTTTGTACATGCTTCCCCCACCCCGGGTACAGCGTGGGAGGAGAACCCAGGAGTCTGGATCCTCGCCTCCCTCTCTCCCGCCCGCCCTGCAACGCCCCCCTTGCCCCACTCCGGGTACAGCGTGGGAGGAGAACCCAGGACTCTGGATCCTCGCCTCCCTCCCTGCAACGCCCCCCTTGCCCCACTCCGGGCACGGCGTGGGAGGAGAACCCAGGAGTCCGGATCCTCGCCCCCCTTGCCCCACTTCGGGCACAGTGTGGGAGGAGAACCCAGGAGTCCGGATCCTCGCCTCCCTCCCTGCAACGCCCCCCTCGCATGGAGCAAGTTCCCAGGCTCGTGGAGACGGAGGGGAGGCACAGGCGTCGCTGCCTTTTAACCCAAACAGCAACCCCGCCCCCTTGCTTCCCTCCCACAGCTGGGGTGGGCGGAGGGAACCCAGGCGTCCTGGCACCTCTTTCCCTCCTCGGCTTTAACCCATTCATCCCTCCTTCAAGAGAGAAAGCTCAGGAGTCCTGCTGAGACCTTCCATTCCTTCCAGCCTCGGATCCTCCTTCCTTCGACTGGGGTTGGGACGGGAGGCAATCCCGCGACCCTCCCCATTTTGGAACCCGGCTATTTCTGACTTCGGAGCCGCTGCAACAGCCTCCTAAGGAGACAAGATTCAGCCCGGCTCCTGAGTCCTGGCAGGCCAACGCTTTATTTACTTACTGGCTGCAATGACACTGGGAGATAATCCGTCTGAAATTCTGGAGCTGCCAGTCAGTGTATACAATATTGATCTTGATGGGCCAATGTAGAGTAGAAGGCAGTTCCTTGTGTTCCTTGTGTGTGTGTGTGTGAATTTGTTTATTTGGTTTTCAGATCAAAGTTTTACAATCACATGTCCAATATACAACATAAAAACAAGATTCCCATGATCTCCTGGACTTCCCTCCTCCCCTTTGTGGGTCTTATTGTTAATCATTTCCTGCATCTTTTATGATAACCCAAATCTTTTACACCTCCATTGTGTCCAAAAATCACCACAAGTGTTATTCCAATCCTACTAACGGTTTTAACTGTTTACAATGGTTTTAAAGATAAATTATAAATTTCCCCTATTCCTTGTTAAAATTCTGGTCTTCCAGATTTCTGACTCTTCCAGTCATTTTAGCAGTTTTGGCATAATCCATCAACTTGATCTGCCATTCTTCTCTGGTAGGGACTTTATCTTCTTTCCATCTCTGGGCCCATAACATCCGCACATCTGTGGTTGCATGCATAAATAGTCTTTTCTGCTCCCTTGGGATTTCAGCATCTAAGATTCCTAAAAGAAAGGCTCCAGGTTTTTTTAGAAAAAGTTATTTTAAACTTTTTTTTTCAACTCATTATTGTCAGGAGTATGGGCAGGAGTCAGGTTCTGGGGCCTGTGGTGCTTTGCAGGACTGGGGCCTGCCTCAGCTTGTGCTGGAGAGGCAAGGAGTAGTCTCTCAGGTGAGGCCACTTGTTATCTCACTGCACCTGGTGGCAGGGGCTGGGAGGGATAAAAGCTCAGCATTTCCCTTCAGCTCTTGGCCACAGCAATGCTTTCCCTGCCTGGTTGCATCTGGCTTCCTGTTCCGTGGACCCTTGCCTTGCCGACGTCTTGATCCTTGCTCCGTGGACCCTTGCCTTGCCGACGTCTTGATCCTTGTTCCTTGGACCCTTGCCTTGCCGACGCCTGGATCCTCGCCCCTTGGACCCTTGCTTTGCCTTCGCCTTGCTCCTCGACCCTTGGACCTTCGCCTTGCTCCTCGACCCTTGGACCTTCGCCTTGCTCCTCGACCCTTGGACCTTCGCCTTGCTCCTCGACCCTTGGACCTTCGCCTTGCTCCTCGACCCTTGGACCTTCGCCTTGCTCCTCGACCCTTGGACCTTCGCCTTGCTTCTTGTTCCTTGGACCTTCGCCTTGCTCCTGGGACCCTTGCTTTGCCTTCGCCTTGCTCCTCGACCCGTGGACCTTCGCCTTGCTTCTTGTTCCTTGAGCCTTCGCCTTGCTTCTTGCTCCTTGGACCTTCGTCTCTGCCTTGCTCCTTGACCCTGCAACTGCCTGCTGCTGGACCCTCAGCCATGCACCTGTTCCTGCTTCTACACCACCATCTTGCCTCTGGTCCTGACACCCGTCGACCGGACCGTGACAATTATATATCATTTCCCAAAATTCTTTTACTACTTTGAATTTCCAACATATATGATAAAAGCTGCCTTCTTTTTCCTTACAGTTCCAACATACATTTGACCCTGTTTTATATATTTTTGCTAAAAAAATTTTTTTTGCTAATTTACTGGGAGTTAAATACCAACAGTTTCCTGTGTTCCTTATCAGACGGTGAGCAGTAGCCCCTGCTCCTCTTTTAACAGCAAATAGAACTGGAGCTATTAGCAGGTCTCATAATACTTTTCTCACCCAAAGCAACTTACATGAAAAACAAATTAAGAACAATCTGAAGACCCAACTATACAGCAGAATTAACCAATCGCACGTCACTCAAAGAAGCTACAGTGCTTCTGGTGGACTTGGGGCTCTCAATTTTGAGCCGAAATTTGGCACCGCCTCTTGCTGTCCGTTCTAAGTCATTGTTGCAACACCCTTTCAGCTCTGTGCCCAGTGCGGGCGAACCGGTCATGGTTCCCCAAATCTGCCTCTGGCAAGGCCACCCTTCAATACCCAGGGGACTGAGAGAGGTCATTGCCTGGCACCCTAAGATAAAGAGGAGGAGTTTGGATTTGATATCCCGCTTTATCACTACCCGAAGGAGTCTCAAAGCGGCTAACAATCTCCTTTCCCTTCCTCCCCCACAACAAACACTTTGTTAGGTGAGTGGGGCTGAGAGACTTCAGAGAAGTGTGACTAGCCCAAGGTCACCCAGCAGCTGCATGTGGAGGAGCGGAGACGCGAACCCAGTCCCCCAGATTACGAGTCTACCGCTCTTAACCACTACACCACACTGGCTCAGAGGGCACCAGGCATGCCTGTTGTCATGCTGCCATGCTCTGAATCTCCCATGGAGGGGGCACAGGCTGGTTCATGTGGGGGGGGGGAGACTGTCCTTGAGGTATTGGGGTCCTGAGCTGTTTAAGGCTTTATGATACGAAACTACTGGTACCTTGATGTCATTATATGGATATATGGTGTAGCCTCCTGTGGAAGGAACACTGTCATCTCATCTGAAAAAGGATAGAAGTTCAGAAAAGGACAACCAAATCAAATCAGATGTTCAAATCAAATTTATTGCAGCTTTAAGCTCATAAAACAACAACAACATAAACATACGACAACATACAGACCATACAAAACGAGCAAGACGCTCGGGAATAGTTACAATTGGTAAAAAAGTCAAAACATAAGGGGACCCAGGTGGCGCTGTGGGTTAAACCACTGAGCCTAGGGCTTGCTGATCAGAAGGTCGGCGGTTCGAATCCCTGTGACGGGGTGAGCTCCCGTTGCTTGATCCCAGCTCCTGCCAACATAGCAGTTCGAAAGCACGTCAAAATGCAAGTAGATAAATAGGAACTGCTACAGCGGGAAGGTAAACGGCGTTTCCATGTGCTGCTCTGGTTTGCCAGAAGCGGCTTTGTCATGCTGGCCATATGACCTGGAAGCTGTACGCCGGCTCCCTTGGCCAATAATGCGAGATGAGTGCGCAACCCCAGAGTCGGTCACGACTGGACCTAATGGTCAGGGGTCCGTTTACCTTTACCTTTTTAGAAAACATAAAGGGTATACAGGTTTAGCAATAAGGAGTTGGGAAAAAAAATATAATGAATAAAAAGAGTTTCAAATTGTATACAACAATCCGTTACGTCTCTTATGAGACAAAACGGAGGTTAACTTTTTTGCCAATTGTAATGTTACACACGAATCTGAGTCTTGCAATAGGAAGGCAAGCTGCAACTGTTGGATACCCAGGTGATTTTTGGAGTAATGGACTCAATAGAGTTTTCTGAGCAGCACTATACTGTATAAGGGACATATGAACACTATGTGCTGAAGGACAACCAAAATTGTCAAGGGGATGGAGCGACTTCCCTGTGATGAAAAGTTTTGGCATTTGGGGCTTTTTAGTTTAGAGAAAACTAGACATCGTAGAGGTGTACTGTATGCAGTTATGCATACTGCAGAGTAAGAGGATAGAGAAAAGCTTCTTTTCTCTCACGAGACTAGAATTTTTTTTCATATAATTTTTTTAATTTTATAATAAAAAAAAGGAAGTACAGAAAAATAATCATCATTTCACACCTTCTTCCATCCCCCCCCCATGAGTCCCCTCCTGCCACAAGAAAGACCCATGCTGAGCAAATAGTCGAAGGTGGTTCATTTTAAGTGGCTGGGTTTCTCCCCTACCCCTCCTCCCCTCCCCAAGGCCCACCCCTGCCACCGGTGGGCCCCAGAGTAACAGGGGAAGACTGAGCAGGGGGTCCGCCCAACCAACATTCCCAACCCTAAATTGGAAAATAGAGTCCCTAGCCCCCCCCACCCCAAAACCCACAAAAAAAGAGAAGGGAAAAAAAGAGAACAAACCAAGAAAAACATGAAAAGAAAAGAAAAGAAAAGAAAAATACATAAAAATTCCCAACTCTTCACATTATCCTTGTGACTTCCTCAGATCTCTTCTTCCTGGTTTTCCTAATTTCTGTAATTTAATATGGCGAATTTTCTACTCCAATTTCAACTCTTATTCTTATAATATTGACTTATTCCTCCTCCTTCTTCATGCTGCCCCCCCACAAGTCCCCTCCTGCCACAAGAGGAACCTGCTGGATGCAGCACTTCAAAGGTTCCATTTTTGTGTCTGGGCTTCCCTCCCCCCCTCCTCCCCCCCCAGAGCACCTTCTGCCACCAGGTGTTTCTGGGCAGAGAAAGGAGGAAAGGCGGCCCTCCATCCAGACACTTATCTGAACACAAAAATACTAATACAAATCTAAAGATTGTTTCCCAAGCCATTCTTCTACCTCCCTCCAGAAAACTAAATTTTTATATCTACTAACTCTCCTTTCTCCTCCCGGTGTCCTTCCCCCCCCTTAGATCAGCAGTCCTTTAACAAGCCAAGATTTCAGAAACCGTTAATCAATCACCAAAATACTTTTTAACTAGAATTTTTCACCCAACTCCCATTCTTTCCCACTTCCCAATCCAGGCCTCTGTCTCCCCCCCCTTCTGCCTTTCCTTTCCCTCTGTTGCCCATGCCCAATTTTTAGTCCCTCCAAGAGTCTTCTTTTCTTGAGTCTTTAAATCATATTGTTGTTCTTGACAGCTGTCTTTTTCCTTTTCAAATCCTTGTTGTTCTTCCTCCAGATCACATTTTTTATATTCCATCTCAGTTTTTGCAAAATCCACTTCTTGTTCTTTAGTCTCAGGTAGACTTTCCACATTGTCCTCAAAGTCCTGATCTTGAACCAAAGTCTCTGCACATCTGGAGTATTGCAGTGTCCTGTGAATGTCCTTCAAAATCTCTAAATAGTTCAGAACAGTCTCTTGGAAGCTTGGAGAATACATTGTTTTCATTCCTTCTAACCACAAACAGGCAGGAGATTAGGAGGCAGAGCACACTGGAAATTTCCACTCACTCACAGTTTCCTCCATCTTGGCTATTCCTTCCATTGTCTTTGACTTTTCCACAAATAAATCCTCTCTTAAGTCCAAATGCTTCTCTTTTAATAAAATCTTACAGCCAATTAAACTCTCAACAAATTTTTTTAAAAAAATTCTTGTCTTTTAGCAGTTTTGACAGCTTTGACAGCTGTCAAAAAATTTTTTTCCCCTGATGCACTTGCTGTTCCTCAGGAGGTGCCGGCACCGGGATTTGTAAAGAGATACAAAGTCTTTGTTTCTTTCAGGTGCTAATAACAAAGTATTTTTTTTCGGCTTTGGAATGTTTAATGCGCCTCTTAATCAGCCATTAGGAAGAGATCGACTCCCGTTTTTAAATCTCTTCCGATTTTTCCAAATTGGTGCTTTTAAAGTCCAAAAAGTCCCAACGAAGATTTCACTTACTTTGAAGAGGTCTTTTTAAATTCTTGGGAGAATCTGCCGCTGCCCGGTAGAAGACTCGGGGCTTCGCTTCTCGGAGGAACCGATGTCGACCAAAATGGCTCCCGCGACTCCAACTCCGCTGGCTCTCGGAGACTCTACTGTGTCTCCGGGCAGCAGAGGAGTCGCCAAAAAAACGGAGCCTGCCGGTCTCTGAGCCTTCGGGACGCTCGACCCGAAGTTCTTGTGGGGAATCCGCGCGCCCCGCGGAATTCCCCCCCCTCCGCGATGCCAGGGACTGCGGAACTCGCAGTCCCTGTGTCTTCTTTGTCCGGCGCAGCAGACCGGAAGTCTCCACGACACTAGAATTTTGAGGTATCCAAGGAAGTATTGAATGTTGGAAGTACCTCGGTTTAAGTACACAATTGGTTCCGGAAGTCTGTACTTAACCTGAAGCGTACTTAACCTGAAGCGAACTTTCCCATTGAAAGTAATGGAAAGTGGATTAATCCGTTCCAGACGGGTCCGCGGAGTACTTAAACTGAAAATACTCAAACCGAGGCGTATTTAAACCGAGGTATGCCTGTATCGAGATACTTGTTCACACAGCACATAGTTAAAACTATGGAACTTGTTCTCATAAGAGGCAGTGTTGGCCCCCAACTTGGAAGGCTTTAAAAGAGGATTAGACAAATTCACAAGTCTATCAATGGCTACTAGCCACAATGGCTGTGTTCTGCCCCCATGGTCGGCAGCAGGAATGCCTCTGAATACAGTTGTACCTTGATTCTGGAATTTAATCCATTCCGGGAGTCCGTTCGACTCCCGAAATGGTTTGAAAACCAAGGCGCAGCTTCCGATTGACTGCAGGAGCTTCCCTGCAGCCAATCGTAGGCTGCGTTGGACATTTGGCTTCCCAAAAACATTCACAAACCAGAACTCTTACTTCCAGGTTTGCGACGTTCGGGAGCCGATTTGTTCAACAACTAAGGCATTTGACTACCAAGGTACCACTGTACCAGGAAACTGCAGGAGAAGGTTCAAGTGCTGCTTGTGGGCTTCCTCTGGGTATCTGCTTGGCCACTGTGAGGACAAGTTGCTCGACTAGATGGGCCTCTGGCCTGTTCCTGCAGGCTCTTACATTCTAAGTTAGAAAATGCTCTTCTTCCTTGAAGGGTTGTGGCTTAGTGGCAGAGCATCTTTGCATGCAGAAGGTCTTGGGTGCGATCCCCACCAATTCCAGGTAGGACTAGGAGGGAACCAACATGAAACCCTGGAGAGTCAACAGTGTAGACTTGACTGAGCTAAATGAACAAATCATCCGTATAAGGCAGTTTCCTATGTTCCTATGAGACGTTTTGCGGCTCCTACAGATCAGACTTTTGGGGAAAGGCTCGAGAGCTGCAGGCAGCCAAGAAGGCAAACCTTCTGTTATTCTGCAAACAGTTTCCTGACCTTTGTCAGTTGATGACATAGCCCAGGTTCCAGGTTCTTTGCTTCCGCAGACGGAGCAGGCTGCTCAGTGATACACATCTCCTCTTCCTAATCTGCCCCTTGTACTTGGTGTGTGCTTCTGTGCCTTCCCTGTTTCGTTTGGTTGGGCAAATGTTCTAGGACCCTCCAAGCTTAAGTCCCAAACTGGTTGCGTTGATGCTGGAACTAACCACGGGACAAGATTCCATGCCATATCAGTTGCCGCGTAAATAGTGCATCTGTGTAAATGCCTGTCATTTCCTGGCATTTTGGAGCTGGAGTGACCACGGAAAGCCCTTTACACATCACTATGAACTTGAAGCTTTTATTTTTACGCTGTGATTTCTACATTGCAGGGGGTTGGACTAGATGAGCCTTGGGATACCTTCCAACTATACGATTCCATGATTCTATGAATAAAAACTACATTCATACCGAGGGCCTTCTTGGTAGTGGTGCCCACCCTGTGGAATGCCCTCCCATCAGATGTCAAGGAAATAAACAACTATCTGACTTTTAGAAGACACCTGAAGGCAGCCTTATTTAGGGAGGTTTTTAATGTTTGATATTTTATTGCGCTTTTAATATTCTTTTGGGAGCCCCCCCAGAGTGGCTGGGGAATAAATAATAAATTACTGTATTTTTCTGTGTATAAAACGCCCCCATGTATAAGATGACCCCTATTTTTTGAACCCAAAATTAAGAAATAAATAATTGCAACATTCCGTGTATAAGACTATCCTCAATTTTAAACTTACAATATTTGGGGGGGGGGAAATATAGTCTTATGCACAGGAAAATACATTATTATTATTATTATTATTATTATTATTTTGCAGTGGAAGTCAGACTGGAAAAGCAATTTAGTTTTCGACCAGAAGTGCTAATAAATGCAACAATATTGTGTGTTTCTAGGCGCTTTCTACAGTGGTTCCTCTACTTACGAATGTTTCTACTTATGAATGGAGCTCCGTCCGCCATCTTGGATGCGGCTTAGATAGGATTTTTTCTACTTACGAATTTTTAGATAGGGTTTTTTCTACTTACGAATTTTTTCTCCCAATGCATTCCTATGGGATTCGACTTACAAATTTTTTCTACTTACAAATGTGCGTTTGGAATGCATTAAATTCGTAAGTAGAGGTACCACTGTATTTCTGAAGTGGCAGGTGACATTTCTGTTTGAGTCCCCTTGTCTTCTGTTTAAGGGTGAAATGTTTAAGTCCCCCCCAATACCTATGTTTTTTAACCACATAACATTTACTTTTTCCACCTCTCAGCTGCCTGGCTTCAAACTTGCCACTGTCAGGAGATGGCAAACATAAATTGAGGCTCCGGAACGTAACGTGGGATAACCGCCACCACCCATCCTTCTGGAAGCTGGCTGAACTATGACCACCAAGGAAGGTCCATCATCTAATTGGGTTCTCCGCTTCCCTTCACCATTAGAACCAGGGGTCCAAATCAGTGTCGAAATGGAGGAGAGCTCGCCTCCCATTGGGACCATCAAGGAGATCCTCAAGCGCTCTCGCTCCCGCAAGGACCGGATGGATCTGCAGGAAGCTGTTGTGAAGCCTCAGTGCTGGGAAGTCCGGCAACAGGTGATTCTCCCCACTCCAGAAGATGAGGCATCTAAGGCTGATGCACCTGAGGGGATGCTGGAGGAGAAAATTGAGACGTGTGTGGTGTCTTTTGAAAACGCCGCTGACCCCAAAGAAGAGAGAGGGACCAAAACGGAAGTGATGGTTGGCCCAAATTGCGTGATTACTATAGAAGAAGAGGAGGTTGACCCTGAAAAGCAGGAGTCGCCAGAACCTGAGATTGTGTCAGATGACGACGACATTGAGGCCTGTGTGGTGTCATCTCAAGAAGGCTCTCGAGAGGAAGAGGAGACCCAGCCTAAGATCATAGATGGAGGGACCGTTGAGGACTTCGTTGAGTCTCTCAAACACACAGGTCTCCCTAGAGTAGAAAAGGCCACTCAGACCGAACCGAGACAGAGGGACAGTGCTGAGAGCTGTGAGGCCTCTATCCAGAAGGCAGCCAACTCCATAGAGGAAGAGTTAATGGAATCTGAGGTGGCATCTAAGGAGGGTGGCCAGGCCAGTTGGGCTTCTCCCGAGAAACCAGAGGACCCTAAAGGAGGAGGAGGAGGAGGAGGAGGAGGAGGAGGAGAAACACAAGAGGCTTGTAACAGCCCAGAAGCTAGTGAAAAAGGAGGCGGTGGGAAACACCAGGCGGACATCTTGGGGGAAGGTGGCATCGCCATGGAGACCGCCCGCCAGGGTTTCCGGTGGTTTCGCTACCAGGAAGCTGAGGACCCGCGGAAAGCTTACGGGCGGCTGAGGGAACTTTGCCGCCTTTGGCTGAAGCCGGAGAGCCGCAGCAAGGAGCAGATTCTGGAGCTGCTGGTCCTGGAGCAATTCCTGGCCATTTTGCCTCAGGAAATTCAGAGCTGGGTGTGGCAGCAGCACCCAGAGACATGTGTGCAGGCCGTGGACCTGGTGGAAAACTTCCTGACAGGCCTTTCTCTGCTTCAGAGACATGGGGAAAAGGTGAGATACCCCATATGGGGATGGCATAGGGGTTAGCCATGAGGTATGGGGTGGGGTTTTTTGGGTGGGGTACTTGAAATTGCAGTGTGGAGCATTGGGCTACCCAGGGTTCGAAGGCTCTTGTGAGGTTGAGATGGCAGAGTAATTTGATGTGGGTTGAAAAGTGGCATTGTGACAGAAATGCCAATTATAAACACAGGAAACATAGTTCCAGAGTTGGGAAGATGAGCCCCAAGGCTTTCCAGACTGAAACACCGAAGAAATGCAGGGGGTTATATGGGGAAAGGTGGGTGACTTCTTGGGTGTGCTGAGAACTGTTTTATTTTCACGCGCAGCACATTTCCTGTTTCTATCAATTGTGTGTAATTTTCTTTTTTAAAAAAAAGAGAAAGCATTAATTAGTGAAATAACAAATGGGTATGATACTGGTGAAACAGGCATTTTCAAAGCTGCGATCCACTTTTCATGCACGGCAAATATAAATGCCCAATAAAATGAATGTGTTATCTGTGTTTTCTTTACAACTTGCGGAGGGCAGCCTGCAGGGTTGTGTATTCAGATTCACCTCTGCTTCTCCCTTCACACGATATTAATCACGTCAGGAAAGGAATGCCTGGAAGAGGTCAGATCCCAAGTCATTTCAGGGGAGCCATGAGTACCAAAAACGGAAAAAAGTCAAGTGATTAAACTCACAAGTGATTAAACTCACAAATATATTTAGGGTTAGTGCAGGGGAGAAACAAAGTGATAATGCCTTTATTGAAAAAAGGAGTTCGTTTATTTCCTATTGGAATGCAGTTTCATAAATCGAATAATTTTGGGGAAAGTTTTCTTCATATTTATACTGTTTCTCTGGTAAAATGTATATATTTATAGTAGTATTTTTCCGTGCATATGCTTTAATTTTTTTTTTTTTTTGCATTGTTTCAGGCGCTGGTGACCTTTGAAGAGGTGGGTGTGTATTTTTTTGAGGAAGAGTGGAGATTCCTGGATGAAACTCAGAGGCAGATCTACCGAGAGGTCATGCTGGAGAATTATGAGAATGTCCGGTCGCTGGGTGAGAATTGGATGTCTTAGAGTCGTTGGCGAAGGATCTCTGAATCAGCTTGGCTGTGCCATTGTTTACATTCATGGTGGGGAGGTGTTGCCTAACCTTTTTCCTATCAAAAATGACAGGAGGTTGTAGCCTTTGGAGGGGCTGCTAGCTCGACTTGACTGCTAAATGTAGTGGTGTTCTCCTTTGAATTACAGTTGATTTATTAACTGCATTCTAAACCACCATCTCAGAGTGATTTGCAGATGGGTCATCTGTTGAGTAGAGACAGGGTGATAAACCTTTCATCCTTAGCTGCTCTCTGCATAGATTAACATACCATACATCATGGCTTCCTGCTCTGGAACACCTTTCAAACGTTCAGGATACAATCAAAAAGGAAAATGCAAATACAAAATTTTAACAACTTTAAATGATATTGGCTCAATTTGAAGGCCCCTGCAGTTACATTTAGGTAACACAAGTTAACGATTTTGCATTTCGTTCTCATGGACTGGAATATTTTGTTAATGAGTAAGGGTTTACAGACGTAGAGGGAAAAGGGCAAGGAAGGGTTAAGTTGCGTGTGTTTGTCCTGCACCAGCAACTCAGTGACGTGAGAGTGACTCAGCAAGCATGTGAGAGCGACTCAGCAGAATCTAAAGTGTAAATGCACTTGTGTTTGAAGCAAGTGGCCCCTGCCCTTGGCTCTGTGTTCGAATGCTGAAAGGAGGACTGTATATTACAACTGTATGGAACCTATCAGATGTGGAACTGCATTATACTGTCAGTAAAGGGACTGACCCTACCTAGAACTGCCTGGTGTTTTTCTATGCCACTGGCATGCCACTCAGCTGGCATGTCGAATGGGCACGCTGCACATGCCCCAACAGATTTGTTACTGTTTCTTGTTTTTTTATATTTTAAAAATATCTGTTCTTCTTTAAAATATTCTTTATTTTGTTTCTCTTCTCCACTTTGCAGGATTTCCAATTCGCAAACCAGATCTGATCTCCAAGATGGAGAATAGCAAGAACCCGGATCCATGTATCCAAGATCTCCAGGAGTCAAAAAAAGGAGTCCCACCAAGAGATACTGGTGAGCAAATGGCTGCCCTTGATGTTACTGCATCTGTTACTGCATTCAGATTTGAAAGCTTTCACTTCTGTTTATTTGGACACAGCTTATTGTGTTGTCCAAACTCAGTAAACCGTGGTTAATCTTAACCATGGTTTGTTAGAAACAAGCTAAGCTTAGGCCATGTGTTATAAATCTGGTTTCTTTCAACAAAATACAGTTGTATTCAGAAGGGGGTGGACTCTCCTTCATTAGAGGCTAGACTGGTTATCAGGGAGGTTGTAGCAGAGGCTGGATGGTCAACCGATCAGGGAGGTTGTAGAAGAGGCCGGATGGCCAATCGATCAGGGAGGTTGTAGCAGAGGCTGGATGGCCAACCTATGAGGGAGGTTGTAGCAGAGGCCGGATGGCCAACCTACCAGGGACCTTGTAGCAGAGGCTGGATGGCCAACCTATCAGGGACCTTGTAGCAGAGGCCGGATGGCCAACCTATCAGGGAGTTGTAGTGGTGGCTCTCCTGCATCAGCAGAAGGTTGGGCTAGATGACATTTGAGGCTCCTCTCAACTCTTAAGATTCTATGAAGCGGCTACTCTCAAGTCCTAAACATGGATTCTGAGAAAGATACAACTGCTTGAGAACCCGTTTGTCAGGAAGACCTACGACTTGCCTTCAAAATGGGTCCCATAAGGGGTGCATCCCCCTCTTCCCCCCCTTTTTTCCTATTTCTTCTTCTTCCTAATTGTTTGAATCAATTCATAAACCAAGAATTTAGGCATTCACCACTAATAATGAAACCTATGTTGTAGATATTTTCCCGCATTTATTATGCTATTTTTGTGATATACAAGTGACATGAGAAAACTTGGTATACTTATTTGTATAACATTATTCCTGCTTATAAAACCCAATAAAATTAAAAAATTAAAAAAATAAAGTCATGGGGGAAAGAAGGCACACTCTCTTTGAACTTAGCTTTGTACTTAGTTTTTCACACATGGCTCCTCCAATTTGGCTTTATTTTTGTTAAGTAAATCATGACACGGTGTCATATGTCTCGTGTTGTTGCTCACCTGAGGTTGTATTGATCTAATTTTAAGACCTGCTAAGGAACAGGTGATTGTTACAATGTCCTGATATGTAGAACCACAGAATTCAAGAGGGCATACTTCCCTTTTCCTATGACTGCATAATCCTTCCCCATCCTTCTCTTTCTTCCCTTTCCCAGAAGATGCTGAGCTTTCGAGCAAGTCTGACTGTGAGGAGCTGATGACCGGGAAGGAAGAGAAAGCGGTGGACAGCCCACTGGCTCTGCCGAGAACCAGAAGCGGTCTCAGAAGTGCGGACAGTGCTGTCAAAAGCAGACCTCCCAGCACGGACAGCAACAGGCCCCGCTGGCATCGGACGGAGCCACGGTTCACATGCCCTGACTGCGGCAAGATGTTCCCTTGGCAATCCGCCTTGGCTCGGCACCAGCTCTCGCACTCTCGGGACAAGCCGTACCGGTGCTTGAACTGCCCCAAGAGCTTCTCCCAGCGCTCGAAGCTGGCCCGGCACCGCTGCCTCCACACCAGGGACCCCTCCTGCGAGTGCCCCGAGTGCGGGAAGCGCTTCTGTGACCGCTACAAGCTGACCCGCCACCAGAAGACCCACTCGAGCAAGAGGCCATACCGCTGCGACGTGTGCGGGCGCAGTTTCTGCCTCAGTTCCAACCTGCGCCAGCACCGCTGCGTGCACACAGGCGAGCGCCCCCACAGCTGCCCCGAGTGCGGGAGGGGCTTCAGCCGGCGCTCCAACCTCATTCAGCACCTCCGGGTGCACTGGGTGCAGGGGCAGCAGCAAGGAGGGCCCAGCGGGGAACTCCACGCAGGAGACGCCGAGGTTGGACCAGGCGTGGAGGAATGGGAATATGAGTGGATTGCAGATGGGCTGGGTGGCGAGGAGGCAGGTGACGTGCTCTGTGCTGGAAATAGCGAGGGCGACCCACGCTTGCAGCTCCAGGAGGACAAGGAGACCCTAGAGCTCTGTGTTGGGGATTCTGAGCACGGGTGGGACGCGGAGCTCCACCGCGGCAAAATTATGGAGCTCCGGCCTGGGACCCCTGGGCACCAGCAGAGCTTGGAGCTGTGTGCTGGAAACCCCGAGAGCGAGGAAATAGTAGAGCTGTGCGTAGGGGATGCTGAGGAGCACAGATTGATTGAGGAGGAGGACGATGACGATTGTCTGCTTGTCAGCGATGGAGGGCCCCTCTGCTCCGACAGCCGGGAGAGTGACCCCTGCCTGGATCTGCAGCCCGCCAACCAAACCTCGCTGGAAGGGAGTGAGGTCCCCCAGTGCGCTGACTGCGGGCAGACGTTCACCCGGAGCTCCAGCCTTTCCCGCCACCAGCGGATCCATGCCACGGAACACCGCCACGCGTCCCAGGAGTGCTGCCTCTCCTCCCAGATGCCCAGGCTGCTGGCCCTGGACCAGCTCACGCACACCTCGGGGCTGCCCCACGCCTGCCCCGACTGCCCCAAAAGCTTCAGCTACCGATCCAAGCTGCTGCGCCACCAGCGCATACACACGGGTGAGCGCTCGTTCCAGTGCGACGATTGTGGGAAAAGCTACAGCGACCGTTCGGCGCTCCGTCGGCACCAGCGCTTCCACGGCAAGCCTGAGGCCTTGGGGCTGGCTCCCATGTGGGATGCCTCTCCTTACTCGCCTGGCCCCGTGGCGATGATTATATGAGCGAGAACACCACGCAAATCCCACTGTGGGAAGCGACCGCTTTCTGGTGGGACCCTGGGACCCTAGATTTTGATGAGCCGCATTTGCATTAGCTTGCTTAACAGTTTGTTCTGACCATGATCTTGAGAGCCGTGACTTCCAGGTGGAGAATTCCAGCTTGGAGTTTTTTGGAGAAAGGGTTGGGAAAAGAGGGGGTTCACACCGTTGCGGATGGGCGGCTGCGAGCCTGGAGATCCAAATAGCCCCCGCTTGCAAATATTCGGGGTTGTAGCTTACTCCTAAAGATACGTTCAAGCCTACATCCAAAAAGGGTACTTGGGATTTGGGGGGGGGAGCCATATGGGGGGCAGTTCCAAAGCCCTTACAGTCTTTAGGTTTCTGCTCGGTGTAATAGGGCACCCCAAACAATGAGTATTATAAACAGATAAAAGCTTAGAACAACCCAAGAGACGAGCTAGCGCTTCCCACTTGCCGGAACAAAGCTACCTTCCTGGTGCCGGTCACTTTGGAACAGGTATTCAGGAGCTAGAGCAGGCATAGGCAAACTCTGCTCTCCAGATGTTTTGGGACTACAGCTCCCATCATTCCTGACCACTGGTCCTGTTAGCCAGGGATGATGGGAGTTGTAGTCTCAAAACCTCTGGGGGGCCGAGTTTGCCCATGCCTGAGCTTAGAGGGTTCATCTCCAGGGCCACAACAATGGTCCCCATCCTAAGGACCGATGACATGGAAAGCCTGTACCATATCGGCTTGCAGGATGCTTGTGTGTGTTTAAATCTTTCAGTAGTTGGTGGAGGCGAATCTCTTGCACACAGAGAAAACAAGCATCAGGGGGGGGAGCATTGTTTTAGAACCTTTCTCCCTAACATGCCAGGGAATTGTGTTATTTTTCTCCCTACAGGGAGCTGTGTAACCCTTCCAGCAGTCTGAAGTGGTACAGCCCAGAAACAGAACTCCCAAACTTAAAGAGTTCTAAGGGTTCAGGATCAAAGCAATGCCTCTTTATTGGAGGCTCAACCAGTCACTTCCTGGCTGTAATTTTTCACCCTCCAGCTTACCTCCAAGGCTCTCTCCTCAGTTCTCAAGCATGGTCCGTTGCAATGACTTGGTTGAGAGATGGCTAATGGCAGCTGTTTGTTTGTTTGGTCTCGTACATGTTAAGTTTTTTTAATCTGCTGTGAACTCTCTGCCATGGTTTTCCATTGGGCAGGGAAGGTGGCAATAACTACTGGGAGATTCAGCATCATGCGAAGAGTTGTGGGCTGCTTGATGTACATATGGAAAATAAAATATATTTTCCGTTTTTTGTTTTGTTTCCATAGCTTTCCTGGCTTAATCCATTGAACTATTTTTTTTTTGTCTGTAACACATACAACCTCCTTCCATCTGGTGCCCAAAGCGATGAAAGGGTTACTCTTCCATTTCTGGCAGCACAGAGTTCCAATCATAACCTTTAGGGCAATTGTCTGGCTTATGGGATTTGCTTTTTTTTCGAGTGGTCCTGTGTACCTCACTTTCTGGAGCCAGGTGTGAAACAGTGGCTCATTTGGGCAAATATCTGTGAAGAATTAAGGACCAGGGTGGCTCTGAGCATGCGCTGTAAGCCCAGGAATTGCTGAACCATTCGTGGAGCCAAGCACACAAGTTCGTTTCTGGTTTCCTCCAAAGTGTTCCTTTTTAACAACCCAGTTTGATGATGATAATAATAATAATAATAATAGAGGGAGGCTTTTTTGTTCTTGCTTTTAAAAATACAATTGGGAGGCAGAACCCCTTTGCCAATGTACTGCAAGTTTCCTAGAGCTGTATGAATGGTTGAGGGTCTATGTATTACCCACCTGCTCTTAGACCACGTATTGGCAATTATGTTTCTCGAAGGTTTATAGAAATCAATATTACTAGCAGTCGTAGGACCTGGAGGCTGATTTAGCAGAGATGGACTAGGGGCCTCTGCTCCTAACTCTGACAGGTAAACCTTTATAAACAGGTGAAGTAGACAAAACTTGAAAGTTTAAAAACATTTTAGTTCGTTAGAAGTTAAAAATCTCGAAAAGTTTTTAAAAAGCTAAAACCTTCCTTGGAAACATCCAAAATGTTTAAAAACATGGGTAAGCTTTAGAGTCCAACAGAACTCTTCTTCGTCAGGCTGGATCCTTGCTGCTGACTCAGGGTGCTAGCAAACGGAATAAGCAGGAAGGTGGGTCTGGGGTCTCTTCGGGAGCCTTTAAAGGGGAATGCATCCCAAATAAGGACGTACTCTGTGAGGACATGGCTGGTCTACTTTCTTCCCACCTCCTCCAGCTCCATATTTAAGGCATAGCTGTCAACTTACGCATTGGAAAATAAGGGACCAGCAGCCTCACCCAGCGGCGCGGCACCGAAAATCGGTTCTGCGCATGTCCAGACATGCACAGAAGCAACTTCTGCTGCGGGCTGCCTGTGTCCGCATGTCTGGGCACCGGAAATCGCTTCTGCGCATGTCTGGGCATGCACAGAAGCGATTTCCGGTGCCCAGACATGGGCAGAGCGGCACCAGAAATCGGTTCTGCGCATGCCTGGGCATGCACAGAGGCGATTTCTGGCAGCACTCGGCAAGTGAGTGAGCAGCCAGCCGCCGAGTGAGGTGTTTTACCGGGCGGCGGCTGGCTGCTCACTCGTGGGGTGTGTGGGGGGGTGCTCCCGAGTGGAGCCTCGCTGGCCAGCAGGGAGGGAGAAGAGCTGCTTTGAAACCCAGGAAATTTGCAGGATATCTACAATCCGGGATAGCAGCGGGAAACGGATTGAAATAAGGGGGTTTCCTGTGAAAAACGGGAGGGTTGACAGCTATGATTTAAGGACATTTCTTTCTGCACCCTGGCAAATAGGCTTTTTATTAAAAGTTGCGTGTTCGCGGCAGTTAGGTTGGCCCATGAAGTCCCCTCGCCGCTCCATTATTGCGATAGCATGCAAAATTCAAATCTTCCAAAATCTTCCACTTGATCTTGGATACAGGGTGTGCCTGACGTTTATTGTTTAATCAAGTGCTTCCATATCCTAGCAGGTGACTGATTACCAGTAACAGATGAAGCTCTATAGCAGAGCTATGCACTTTGTCTCCTGAGTCCATTTGGTCTGAAATGCATAGGGCTGGCAGTGTTTGCACAGCAGCAGCCTGGCCCTTGTGTGCAGAAATGTAGCAAAGGAAGCTTTTCAGGCAAAGCTGTGCAATGAATATGCCAGAGTGCTGTCAGAGGCACTGCAGTAGAGCCAGGTTTTGTTTTGTTTTTAAAGGGGAGGGGAGCCCACATTGCTTTCGTGAAAGTGTTATGTGCAGAGAGGGTGGGTTGCGAGCAGCTGTGTTCCCGCACCCACGCCCCTGTGAGCGATAAGCGCAAATCTTGGGCGTTTGGGAGCAAAGTTCAGCATTGGATTTCTGACAAGCGCAGGCAAGTGGCTGGGTCTAGATCAAGCCAGAAGCTCCACAACTTGACAGCAGAGAGTGACAGCTTGGACCACTGGATTGCTGTCTCCTAACTCTAGCAGAGACATCTGGGTGCTGGTGGGGGGAGGGGGGCAAGCAGGAAAGACGGCTGAACAGCAGACTTTTGGGTCCTTTTCCCAGCTATAGTATTGTGGAGGGCTGGGACCCAAGTTTCTTGAAGCTCCTTGGATTGACCTGCCTTCGCCATGGCTTCCTACACACACTTTGAGGACCTTGTGATGGATTTCTCCTGTCCTGTATGCCTGGAGTGGTTCTGGGAGCCGGTTGCCCTCCCTTGCGGCCACCTCTACTGTCAGGCCTGCATCGAGGCAGCGTGGGGAGCCCCTGGCAGCAAGCTCATCTGTCCTCAGTGCCGGGAGCAGTTCCCAGAGAGGAGGTACACACCATGCAAGCTCCTGGGGACCTTGATTCACCGAATCGGTGGGATGAGGACCGGGGAGGCCGAGGAGGGTCGACGCACCGAGCCCAGCTGCAGAGAATCTGCGCTGCGCCAGAACAGCATGCTGACCTCTGTCCAGGAGACTACAAAGCTCTATAAGTTGCGGGGGAAAGAGTCCAGGCAGAGCCCCCTAGAATCATAGAGTTGGAAGAGACCACAAGGGCCATCCAGTCCAATCCCCTGCCAAGCAGGAAACGCCATCAAAGCATTCTTGACATATGCCTGTCAAGCCTCTGCTTAAAGACCTCCAAAGAAGGAGACTCCACCCCACTCCTTGGTAGCAAATTCCGCTGCCGAACAGCTCTTACTGTCAGGAAGTTCTTCCTAATGTTTAGGTGGAATCTTCTTTCTTGTAGTTTGAATCCATTGCTCCATGTCCGCTTCTCTGGAGCAGCAGAAAACAACCTTTCTCCCTCCTCTATATGGCATCCTTTAATATATTTGAACATGGCTATCATATCACCCCTTAACCTTCCCCTGTGTCCTGTTCCCAGATTGCTAGTAATAGAGATGAATGGGGTGTGTGAGAGCACAATTGGTGGGAACTGGGAGTCAGGAGACTGCCTAGTCATGGCCTCTCAACCCAACCTACCTCACAGCGCTGTTGTGGATAGCGGGGAGAGCCATGTATGTTACCTTGAGCTCCTTGGAGGAAAATCTGGGATGCAAATGCTATTATTATCATTATTATTAGCAAATAATGAAGACATTCTAGAGGTTTCCCATGCATTTAACATTACCCCAGCAGCTGGTTTGTTAACCATACCCTGCTCCCTTGAATGGAGAAATGTTCAAGTCTTTTATAGCAAGGGTTGAGTTTCCTTTGGATAAGACAGCACTGGAAACCTATTGCCTCTCTCCCCCCCCCCCCATTTGACCTGTATTGGAATTATTTTTAAATGTTTGATCGCTTGCGCATTTGCTATATAAATTTAGCAAATAAATAAGACAGAAAACAGACAAGCAACACGTGTCCCGATTGGCAGCATACTGGGAAGAACCACACAAATAATATCAGTTATTCCATGCAAGGAATCTAGTTACAGATTGACTTCTCTATTGCCTTTGTAAGAGATGTTCGCTTACAAACATACAAGCAGAGCAGAGCGGAATCAAGCCCCCCCCCCTCCAGGTTAGTAGGTGTCACAGTGGCCGGAGTGGACTACTTCAGAGTAACGACGCTACGCAGCTCTGCATTTTATTCTTTTATTGGTGCTGCGTATTTACAGTGCTCAAGTCATTGCTATTTACACGGAGTGATGTTGTCAGTCGGTTTCAGAACCTCCTAATGGCTTTTGGCGCGTCTTTCTCCAACACAAAAGCTTTGGCAGACCCATCCTCTTTCCCCTCCTCTTTCTGCGTAATTCCGGAGTTGGGGGGATGGGTCTCCCGCCCTTATTCGCCCCTTCCTGTCCCACCTGGGACCCTGGCTCCTCTACCTTGCCTGAGCCTCGGACACGACTTCCTGCTTCCCCACTGGAATCGGAACTCTCTCTGCTTCCCCCTGTGCTCGGGGATTGGCTTGAACTTAGGAGGGGAGGGACTTCGCGATATCCCCTGTCCCTCACATCCACCCCCCTCCCAAGCTCTCCTTCACCCCTCCCCAGGTCCCCCCCAGGTGTCGGTGACGACTGGAAGCCTAAGAACTCAGTGCTTTCCGAGCCCGTTGGTGTGAACACCTCCCCCCAGTCCTGCAAGCCCCCCCCTTCCGCCTGGGAGGACGGGAATCCCAAAAAGTCTGTGGCGTCAGAGCTGGTGGGGGTAAAAATGTTCTGCCAATCTGCTCCTTCCTCTGACTGGGTGGATCTCGGTGACACCCATACCTCATCCTCTGGTTCCTCAAACTCCGCTTCCCAGCGCCATGGTGAACTGCTCTCCCGTGCTTCCTCCCCCTCCCCCTCCCTTTCCATGTGCCAGGGCTTGGGTCTATGGGGAAAAAGGGCGTGAAATTCTTCTACCAGGAATTCCTCCTGTATCTGAGTGGCTGGGACCCATTCATTCTGGGACGGTGGAGCATCCTCCCATGCCATGAGGTACTCCAGGCCCCCCACCCCCCACCTTGAATCCAGGATGGCTGTGGCCTCATTGAGTTGCTCCCTGCCTTCCCTCTCCCCCCCTCCCTCAGGGGTTTGTTCGCTGTCTCGGAGCCTGCTGCTTTCCCTGTACGGTGACAGCAGCGATCTATGAAACACTGGGTGCACCCTCATGTCCTCTGGCAGTGCCAGCCTGTATGCCACCGGGTTGACCTGTTGCGTGACCGTGAAGGGGCCCAACCTTCTGGGCGCCAGCTTTTTGCATCGCCCTCTGATGGGAAGGCCCTCCGAGGACAACCAAACTTTGTCCCCCACCCTAATGACCTCCCCCGGTCGCCTGTGGCGATCTGCCCCCCTCTTGTACGCTTCCTTGGCTCTCTCCAAGTGTTCTCTGAGCTGCTGGTGCACCGTCTCCAGTTCCTCTGCCCAATCCTCAGCCTGTGGGCCCTCCTCCTCCTCCTCCCCCTCCCTCTCAGGGAAAGATCTGAGGTCACGCCCGTAATTGGCCTTAAAGGGCGACACCCCTGTGGAGACGTGCACCGCATTGTTGTAGGCAAATTCTGCCAGTGGCAGGCGATCCACCCAGTCCGTTTGCCTCTGGCTGACGTAGCATCTCAGGTACTGCTGCAGAATGGCGTTGACCCTCTCCGCCTGTCCATTGGTCTGCGGGTGTCTAGCCGTCGACAAGCTGACCTCCACCTGCAGGAGGTTCATGAGCCGCCGCCAGAACCTGGAAACAAATTGGCGGCCACGATCCGAAATAACCCTTAAGGGTAATCCATGCAGTCTGAATACGTGATCCACAAACAGTTTGGCTGTCTCTTCTGCCGAGACCGCCCTGGCACACGGTATAAAGTGGCACATTTTGGACATGAGGTCCACCACCACCAACACTGCGGTCTTGCCCCTGGAAGAAGGCAGATCTGTGATGAAGTCCATGGACACCACTTCCCACGGCCTGTGTGGCGTGGCTAAGGGCTCCAGCAATCCCGGTGGCGCTGCTCTGACCACCTTTGCCCGCTGGCAGGTGTCACAGCCCCGTACATAGTCTCGAACATCTTCCCGCACCCCTGGCCACCAGAAGTGTCTCATGACTAGGTGAGTGGTTTTGTCCCTCCCAAAATGACCCGCCGTTGGGTTGTCGTGCATCTGCTTGAGGACCGTACGTCTAAGCTGGGTGGTGGGCAGGTACAGTGCACCCTTGTAGAAAAGCAGCCCCCTGCGTTCTGCAAAGTCTTTTGCCTGCTCCCCCCCCCTTCTCAGTTCTCTGCAGATGCGGTTGGCAAATTCATCCGCTGCCGTCAGTGCTGTGAGTTCTGCCTCGCTCACCACTGCTGCTCCGCAGGACCATGCTGACGGGGGGAAAATGTGCCTGGGTGCCGGTGGCGCCTCCTCCTCCATGTATTCTGGCTTGCGGGAGAGGGCATCCGCCCTGACATTCTGCTCTCCCGGGATGTAGTGTATGGAGAAGTTGAAGTTCGAGAAGAACTCTGCCCACCGTATCTGCCGCTGGTTGAGCACCCTGGCAGTTCTCCAGAACTCCAGGTTCTTGTGGTCTGTGCACACCTGGATGGGGTGCTTGGCGCCCACCAGGAAGTGTCTCCAGTGCTGGAACGCAGCGTGGATCGCCAGAAGTTCCCGATCAAACACTGTGTAGTTTCGCTCTGGCTGAGTCAATTTCCTGGAGAAGAAGGCACAGGGTCTCCACTCTCGGTTGGCGTCCAGTTGCAACAAAATGGCGCCCACAGCTTTATCAGAAGCATCTGTCTCCACGCGTAGGGGCGCGTCCTGAACCACGTGGAACAGGTTCTGGTCTGAGGCGAACACCCTCTTGAGGCTTTCGAACGCTGCTTGCGCCTCTGGTGTCCACCTGAACTTCTGCTTGCCTCTCAGGCAGTCAGTGATGGGAGCCGTAACGCGAGAGAAGTTCTTGATGAACTTCCTGTAGAAGTTGGCGAAGCCTAGTAGGCGTTGGGCATCTTTGCGAGTCCTGGGGCTGTGCCAGTCCAGGATGGCCTGCACCTTGTCCTTGTCCATCGCCAGCCCCTTGTCTGACAGCTTGTAGCCCAGGAAGTCCACCTCCTTGGTGTGAAACTTGCACTTCTCCAGCTTCACATACAGGTGGTTCTCCTTCAGGCGCTGCAACACCTCCCTGACATCTTTCACGTGCTGCACTGGGTCGTTGGAGTAAATAAGGATGTCATCCAGGAAGACCAAGCATTTCCTGAAGAGGAGGGACCCCAGGACGTGGTGCATGAAGGCCTGGAAGCATGCTGAGCCCCCTTGCAACCCGAAGGGCATCACCAGATATTCAAAAGAGCCCAGAGGCGTGAACATCGTGGTCTTCCATTCATCGCCTTCCCGGATCCTGATCAAGTTGTACGCCCCCCTCAGGTCTAGCTTGGTGAAAATCTTGCCCCTGCGTGCCGCTGTCAGGAGATCATCCACTCTGGGCATGGGGAAAGCCACTGGCTCTGTCACTGAATTCAGCCGTCTAAAATCCACCACAAGACGGCGCTGTTGCGTGTCTTTCTTGTCCACCCAGAAGACCGGGCTGCCCCCTGCTGCCTTGCTTTCTCTGATGAACCCCCGCTTGAGGTTCTTGTCGATGAAAGCACGCAGATCCTCCAGTTCCTGATCTGACATGGCGTACAGCTTGGCTGGGGGTATCGTTGCCCCTGGCACCAGGTTGATCTGGCAGTCAAAAGGCCTGTGTGGGGGTAGGTGGTCGGACTCCGCTTCGCTGAAGACCTCCTGCAGGTCCCAGTACGGCTTGGGTATCGCTTCACCCCCTTTGACGTGCATGGTGGCCACCGTGGCTATCGGAGGCCCCTCCCCTGGTTGGTGCTGCATGCAATGTTCCAGGCAAAAGTCCGATCCAAAAGTGATGCATCTCTGGTGCCAACTTATGGAGGGGTCATGGCGCGCCAGCCAGCTCATGCCCAAAACGATGGGGGGGTCTGAGATGGTGGTGACGTTGAATGCCAGTGTCTCTGAGTGCCTTCCAACCGTCATTCTCATGGGGGGGGTTTGATGCGTGATGGCCCCTCCCAGCAGCTCTCTGCCGTCAATGGTTGCCACGTGCAGAGGAAAATCCAGCTGCAGAAGCTGGATCTGGTGCTCTTCTGCAAAGTTTCTCGAGAAGAAGTTCGCTGACGCCCCACTGTCAATTAGGGCGAGGACTGTCAGGGGATAGCCATTTGGAAGCGTGAGCGTCACTTCTAGAACCACTCCTGCTCTGGGAGGGGTGGGCTGGCTCTGCTCCTCTCTGTGCGGGTGGGTGGGCTGGGGCTGTTGTCTGCTGACTGTGCCTGGCTGCCGCCCCTTGTCTCCTGCAGCCAGGCTTTCCCGTTTCCCTGCTGTGGTGCTGCGTCAGTGGGGGAGGGCACAACCGTTCCCGCCTTTCCTTGCCACTCCCTGCGATGTGGGCAGTCTCTGACGAGATGCTGGGGGGAGTTGCAGAGAAAGCAATTCCCACCCCTTCCCTCCTTGCGTCTTGGCGCCGCTGGGGTTTGAAAAGCCCCCGCGCGCGCGCTATCAATCTGCATGGGTTCCTGGTCCTGACTGGCCCCAGGCGTGGCTTGAAAGGGTTGTTGGGGGAGTGGCTTCTCCTGCAACCGTGGGAACCAAGCCCGCTTTGCGCGCGTTGCTTGCTTGTCGCTCCACCGGGATTCCTGTCTCACCCCCACCGCCAGAGCCGCTTTGCTCAGCTGATCCATATTACTGGGCTTTGGACCTCTCGAGAGCTCATCCTTCACCTCCTCATGCAACCCCAAGTAGAACGCCGCTTGCATTGGGGGGGACTCAAGTTCCCACCCCAATCTGTGCACCAGCATGGTGAATTTCGCCCAATACGCGCGAACTGTCATATTTCCTTGGCGTAAATTATGAAGTTCCTCCTTAGTCTGATCCATATGACTATCGGACGAATACATCGTTTTCAAACCTTCTAGAAATAGTTTGACATTCTTCATGCAAGGATTCCTTGTTGCAATTAACGGTCTTAGCCACTCCCTGGCTGCCCCGGTAAGGTGCTCCACAATAAACGCTACCCTGTGCTCATCATCAGGGAACTCATCGTGGTGCAGCTCAAGAGCATACACAATCTCAGTCTCAAAGCCCTGAAATTCCCTCGGGTCTCCATTGAACTTGCTTACTAGGGTCCCGGCTCTCCTTCCTGGCAGCACTTGGACTTGGGGTGCCCCTCCCGCCTTGTTTTTCTCTGCATCCAGCTTGTTTTGGAGGTCTACCGCCACCGCCCTTAATTGCTGCTCTTTTTCCTGAAGCGCTCTCACCTGTTCCGCAAGTTGTAGCCGGTCGTCCTGGACCTTCTTAGTCTCCTCTTTAGCTGCCTTCAATTCCCCCTGCGCCTGCAGCGACAGCTGCTGCAGTTCTTGCTGGGCTTGCTCCGCGATCTGCCGCCATTTCTCCGCCTCTGACACGCTCATCCCGGCAACTCCAAAGTAGCCCAAAAAGGATTAGGAGGTTGCTGTCACAGTGGCCGGAGTGGACTACTTCAGAGTAACGACGCTACGCAGCTCTGCATTTTATTCTTTTATTGGTGCTGCGTATTTACAGTGCTCAAGTCATTGCTATTTACACGGAGTGATGTTGTCAGTCGGTTTCAGAACCTCCTAATGGCTTTTGGCGCGTCTTTCTCCAACACAAAAGCTTTGGCAGACCCATCCTCTTTCCCCTCCTCTTTCTGCGTAATTCCGGAGTTGGGGGGATGGGTCTCCCGCCCTTATTCGCCCCTTCCTGTCCCACCTGGGACCCTGGCTCCTCTACCTTGCCTGAGCCTCGGACACGACTTCCTGCTTCCCCACTGGAATCGGAACTCTCTCTGCTTCCCCCTGTGCTCGGGGATTGGCTTGAACTTAGGAGGGGAGGGACTTCGCGATATCCCCTGTCCCTCACAGTAGGCAATCCACTTCCTATTTCTGCATCAGATACCCTTAAAAGGGTGGCTTTTTATTCGGCCAGTGAATAGTTCTTCTTGTCTACCTAAATTCAAATGGCAAAAATACCCTCCCAGTTGCCAAGGGATATACGGTATGTTGCGTTCCAAAAGCAGGAGCCATCAACGGACACCCAGCCCTTTTGTGAAGACCTTAATTGCTCATTGGAGTTTATATCACACAGAACCATTGGAATAGGTCCATGCGATTGGAGACAGTCAAATTCATGGCAAGCATTTTTCCTGGTGTGGGAATGGTTAGGTCACTGTTAAATGTGCATTTACTTTGTGGTGTGTGTGTGTGTGTATGGCAGAGAGAGGAGGAGGAGGCTATTTTTAACTTCCACTCACCATATTGAACAGGAGGAGCTCTCTTTGGCTATTTCGCGGATGGAATCTAACCTGACCAAACTTCTCCTGCTTACGAGGGAGGAAGAAGAGAAGCTCCAGAACCATCAGGTGAAGAAGACTGGGGTGGTGAGAAACTTGATGAGGGAAATAAGCTTATACATCTCCGGAGGGAAACATGCTTAGATCTCTCTCTCTGGTTGCTAGGCAGTTTTGCTGAGCCTGGATGACCACATCTCCACCGAATACAAGCACCTGCATCGCTTCCTCTATGCTCACGAGAAAGCATGCAAGGCAAGGCTGGAGGAGGAAGGGGCACATGTTCTTCGGGAGATGGAGGAGAGATTGAGAGAGTTGAAGGAGTCTTGCCAGCTGGGCCAGGAGCTGCTGTTGGAAGCCGAGGGCCACCTGCAGCTACAAGACTCTGCAAGCTTCCTAGCGGTAAGGGAAAAACGGGCTCCCATGGAGATTCTACAGCTGGAACCGTTATAAGGAAAACTGCTCCCTTTCCCTTATGGGGTATTCCAGAGCCCGTATAGAGTCCTTAAGTGGGTTCCCTATCGGTAGGAGAAAACAGAGGCCAACCAGAGTATATTAAGAAGCAAAGCTGCTAGTAAGCTCAATCTTTCTTCAATGAACTGTTGCAACAGGGTCCTCACTCGCCACACGCAGGAGGGAGGAGAACCCTGAACAATGGTGCGCAAGCCCTTATATAGACTTTTGAAACTGCCCACCCTGTAGCCCAAGACCACCCCCCAAAACATCATACATACATCACAGAAGGAGGCGGTCTGCAGCAGAAATCCTGCCTGCCAGGATACCTGATAATGGTCACTGATTGCATTACCTGGGCAGTCTGGTCATTCTTTTGTGATGGTTAATGCTTTAGCTCCTGAATCCAGGTCACAGGCTCACCCTATTCATACACAAATACACCCTTAAGACAGGATTTGCAAGGAAAAAGACAATGGGAAGGCTTTCCCCAATTGCCTCCCTTACTGCAGAGGAATATTCGAGGTCATTGGGAGAGTCAGAATGACTTCAGGATTGCTCTCCCGTACTATTTCAGACACATGGTTCATATATTTAGATAGGTGTGCATTTATGAATATTTATTCTATATTTGAGACCTTAAAATTATTATAACAGAACCAAAGCCTAGTTTTCACTAAGGCGCCAAACCTGTACCTACTAGGCCATACTACTTGAGGGAAGGACTGGGCCTCAGGGATAGTGCTTGGTTTCCATAGTCCAGTCCCTGACATCTCCAGCTATGTCTGGGGAAATCTCCTGTCTACCGAGCTAGGTGGTCCCATAGTCTGACCTAGCATGAAACACCTTCTTGTTTTTATTTTGGTGTGTACCGTATGAGTGTGTCATAGGTCTGCTTGATTCTCCAAACCAATTCCTTTCACATAAAATAGATGTCAGGGAGAAGGGTTCTAGCTGAGCCTTCTCCCCGGCATCCTGGTTTTTGCACAAATTGATGCATTTAACTCTGGTGTGTGTGTGTGTGTGGGTGTGTGGGGGTGGAAATGGAAGGGGAAGAAAGGACACTTTCTTCAATCACGTCAAGTCCTTGGCAGCCAAAAGAACAACATTGTTGCTCTCAGACCCGGCTTGCATCTGGGTAGCTACCATAGAATCAGGATGCGGGACTCGATGGACCTTTGGCCAGATCCAGCATGGCCATTCTTAAATAGAGGCACAGATTTATTGCCAAATAACTTGGAACAAGGCCACTGGTGCTGCTGCTGAAGTTGGTGGGGATTCTATGATACTATGATTGCAAGATGAGGGAGGGTGTTTAAGCAGGCAGTTTGTTGCTCCTTGCATAAAACAGCAAAACTAGGAACTTCCGGCTCTACTAGGTCGAAATTATTAAAATTTCAAATCTCCCTGGTATTTTTCTAAACATATGTTTCCCCTTTGTCCCATGTCCCATGCACAGGGAATACATTCTCTCCTGAACAGGTGAGTGAACCAAAAAGAAAAGAGTAATTTCTCATTCATAAAGAACCCCCCCCCTATTTTTATTTCAGTTATTAACATATACTTGTATGTGTGTGATTGTTTTCCCTCCCACCTGGCTAAGGTTGAAGCAACAACAAGCCACACCAACGTTTCCTCTCCTGCCCCCCATGCTGCAGACCCTTGGGCAGTTCAAGGGGCCTCTACAGTGTGCCGCTTGGAGGGAAATGAAATCTGCACTCGGCATAGGTAAAGGTGATGTTTGGGAGAAACACAAAAAAATGTCTTTGTTGCCTTTTCTGAGTGCAATGCATGAACAAATCTTGTCTCAGGCTGATTGTATTCCTTCTCCACTGGGACTTTCTTCTTCTTCTTCTTCTTCTTCTTCTTCTTCTTCTTCTTCTTCTTCTTCTTCTTCTTCTTCTTCTTCTTCTTCTTCTTCTTCTTCTTCTTCTTCTTCTTCACTTGTAGCCAAGTAAGATTGTCTTCCATGAACACAGTCTTAACAGTGGGTCCATAAGTGACTGTGGAGGCCAATTCTGGATCCACATGTCCTTCCACAGTGGGGACATTGGTTTCTGGGCGGGAGTTGACCATGGTGAGGGTTTTGCCAAGCATGTCTTCCTCTTAGCATTTTTCTCCCTTTCATCCTGAGTTTGAGCATCTTCAGAGCCCATGACCTCTTTGGTAAAGGCTGTTCTCTAACTGGAGCACTCGCAGGCCAGTGTTTCCCAGTCGTCGGTGTTTATACTACATTTTTAAAGATTTGCCTTGAGAGTATTTGAACCTCTTTTGTTGACCACCAGAATTACGCTTTCCATTTTTCAGTTTGGAATAGAGTAGTTGCTTTGGAAGACGATAATCAGGCATCCACACAACATGACCAGTCCAACGAAGTTGATGTTGAAGAATCATTGCTTTGACACTGGCGATCTTTGCTTCTTCCAGTACACTGGCATTAGTTCGCCTAGAGGGAGGCAGACTCTCCCAGCAGTGGATTGCTAGCAATTTCCTAGTGCGGGACACCTGGCTGCTGCTGGTTCCTGACATTAGTGAAAACAGGAAGCTCCTTTTTACCATGGGTCAGTCTAGCTCAGTATTGTGCAATGCCAGGGGAGGGGAACCTGTGGCCCACCTCCCATTGCCAAACTACAGCTCTCGCCACCCCTGAGCCCCGGTCATGCTTACTGGGGCTGGGGAGTTGTAGTTCAGCAACATCTGGAAGAGGTTTTACTTTCTTGGGCTCCTTGATCACTGCAGATGGTGACAGCAGTCACGAAATTAAAAGACGCCTGCTTCTTGGGGGAAAAGCAATGACAAACCTAGACAGCATATTAAAAAGCAGAGACATCACCTTGCCGACAAAGGTCCGTATAGTTAAAGCTATGGTTTTCCCAGTAGTGATGTATGGAAGTGAGAGCTGGACCATAAAGAAGGCTGATCACCGAAGAATTGATGCTTTTGAATTATGGTGCTGGAGGAGACTCTTGAGAGTCCCATGGACTGCAAGAAGATCAAACCTATCCATTCTGAAGGAAAGCAGCCCTGAGTGCTCACTGGAAGGACAGATCGTGAAGCTGAGGCTCCAATACTTTGGCCACCTCATGAGAAGAGAAGAATCCTTGGAAAAGACCCTGATGTTGGGAAAGATTGAGGGCACTAGGAGAAGGGGACGACAGAGGACGAGATGGTTGGACAGTGTTAAGCTACGAACATGAGTTTGACCAAACTGCGGGAGGCAGTGGAAGACAGGAGTGCCTGGCGTGCTATGGTTCATGGGGTCACGAAGAGTCGGACACGACTAAACGACTAAATAACAACAACAACATCTGGAAGGAGAGCCCCAGGTTTCTCACCCCAGGTCTACACTGACGGGCAGCATTCAGGCAGGGATTTTTCTTTCCCTTTGTATTTGAGTATGCCAGGAATTGAACGTGGTATTTATTTATTTTTTGCACACAAAACCTCTGCCCTACCACTGATCACTTCCCAAAGGATTCTTGCAAATGTGCTGGACTAGGTGGGCTTTTTGATCTTGCAAGGCACTCACCTTGTGTTCTAAGCAAGAGATTGGCACAGATTGGTTCTGCTTAACAGTTAAGAGATCTTGAGTACCTATGCATTTACTGTTCAACCCACCTGTAGCGGTTGGCATCTGTGGGCTCACTCAGCTTGGCTGGGGATTCTGTGGGTGATGCAGAAGGTGAGAGGGAATGACTAAGAGTGCTCCTTGCAGTGAGTCAGGGAGCAGTGAAAGGACACCTAGGTGTAGATGTGGAGAAAACAGATAATGAAGGAATCTGCATTCAACAGGACCTTCATGATTAGGCGATGACCTGACCTAGGAAGAGCTGTGTATACCAAGCCAATTAATAGATCAGGCCAGGAGCTAATAAGGCTCAGGGATGACCTAACAGAATGGCAGAGGAAAAAGATGAGTCAAGTTCAGATCATGAGTAATGGATTTGAGATTTATGTTAAGGCCAGGAGCAGGACACCCACCTGTCACCATCCCCTGTCTGGCTCCGTCTAGCAGATTTGGAATGAAATGTCTCAACAACAGATGTTTTAAATTACTTTCCTTTGAGCCCCCAAGTGCTCGGATAAATCTGTC
The DNA here is from genome assembly GCF_965207765.1 of Zootoca vivipara. Lineage (NCBI taxonomy): Eukaryota > Metazoa > Chordata > Lepidosauria > Squamata > Lacertidae > Zootoca > Zootoca vivipara. The sequence continues at coordinate 40,303,222 of NC_142595.1, forward strand.
AAAATCTTCAGTCACTTGAAAAATAGGAAGTGGGATAAAAAAAATGAACACCAGGGAGTTATCGAGTACGTTTTGCAAAATTTCAAAGAACAAAATAAGCTTTCTTGGATTTGCTGAAAACCCTTTCAGCACTTCCTTCTCGAATTCCTCCTCTTTTCCAGTGATTATTTCTACCTTTAGTTGAGTATTTTTGTGTATTTACTTGATTGAGGGGGGCAGGCCCCCCTTGTTATGCTCACAGGGAATGTATGTTGAGTTCTTAACTCATTGAATCTGGCGATTCTGGGTGTGTCATTTGTATTAGTGCTGGCTCACAAAATGTCTAGTATTTAGAACCAAGGATGGGGAACCCCCATGGTGTTGCCTGACTATGACTCTTGTCATCTCAGACTATTAAGTTTAAACCTTCCTTATACATAAAGCTACAGTACCAGAGGATCCTCGTTGTCCCTGAATAACTCTTACTTCAGAGCAGATCTACCTAACACTGACCCTTGTTCATGCTGGCTGGTGCTGAGGGAGGCAACAGCACTTAGGAGGTCACAGGTTCCCTAACTATGATTCAGATGGTAGGAATGTGGAACCATCCCCCAAACTCGAAAGACTGTCTCCTTCCCTACAGATCATATGAGGGGTAAGATTAGCAGAAGGGGCCCTCTGAGTTGTCCCACTGCCCTCAGACTCAGTGGGGTGGTGGCCAAGGAACTGCCATACTCTGGTGCAGCTCATAAATTGTGGAAGTCCCTCCCCACAATTGCGGCTGGCACCTTCATTACACAACTTTCAGAGAATGCTGAAGCTGCACCCCATATATTATTAGCGCCCCCGCCCATTCCTGTGGCTTTAAGTTGTTTCAAACTGTTTTTACTTTTGTATTTTAACTGCTGTAACCTACCCTGGGAACTTAGGGACGCGGGTGGCGCTGTGGTCTAAACCACAGAGCCTAGGACTTGCCGATCAGAAGGTCAGCGGTTCAAATCCCTGTGACGGGGTGAGCTCCCATTGTTCGGTCCCAGCTCCTGCCAACCTAGCATTTCGAAAGCACGTCAAGTGCAAATAGATAAATAGGTACCACTCCGGCAGGAAGGTAAACGGCGTTTCCGTGTGCTGCTCTGGTTCACCAGAAGCGGCTTTGTCATGCTGGCCACATGACCCGGAAGCTGTACGCCAGCTCCCTCGGCCAATAATACGAGATGAGCGCTGCAACCCCAGAGTCATCTGTGACTGGACCTAACGGTCAGGGGTACCTTTACCTTTACCCTGGGAACTTAATAAATTATAGGAATAATAATAATAATCAGTTGTGAGTTTGTGTAAGTCTTCAATCATAGAAGGGAGCCGCATTTTTATTTTCCCAATTCTTCAGTATCAGTCTTGCAATGGACAAATTCAACGATATTTGGAATTCATTCTTACAAATACTGTACAAATACTTCCTGCAGCCAATCAGAAGCCATGATTTGGTTTTCAAACGTTTTGGAAGTCGAATGGACTTCCGGAACTGATTCCGTCCGACTTCCAAGGTACGACAGTTTTGGGTTCCCCCCTCCCCCTTTCCTTTCTACGCAGGTTCTGCTTCTCTTTTTCTTTCTTTTTCTCTTTTATTAATGTCTCATAATGTTTAGTGCACATATAGACTTTTTGAACTTTCAATAAAGATGTTTATAAAATCAATATCATCATCATCATCATCATCATCATCATCAGGCTGCTATGAAATGCAAGGACAACTTGATTTTAAAATTTGCTCTCTTCCTCTCTCTCTCTCCCCCCCCCCGGCCATTTTGCAGACTTCCCCCGGATAACCCTGGACCCTGAAACAGCACATCCGTGTCTTGTCCTATCAGATGACTACACTTGTGTCCGGGACGGTCACCTGCGGCAGGAAGTCCTGGACACTCCCATGCGGTTCAACTACTGTGTAGCCGTGTTGGGTTGCCAGAGTTTCTCCTCGGGGAAGCACTATTGGGAAGTGGAAGTTGGCAGCAAGCTCTCTTGGACCTTAGGCCTGGTTAGCGTTTCTATCAACCGCAAAGGGAAAATCGCTGCCTCCCCTGGTAGTGGATACTGGGTAATCCGGCTGCGAAATGGTGTGGAGCTAATGGCCAAGGACGACCCCCCTCAAAGACTGTGCCCCACATCCTTCCCCAAGAGAGTTGGGGTTTATCTGGACTATAATGGGGGCCTGGTGTCTTTCTGTGATGCTTCTACCATGGCCCACCTTTACACTTTTGCGAGTTCTAGGTTCAAAGGGAGGTTGTTCCCCTATTTTTGCCCTGGGCTGTACAATTCAGGGAAAAATGCAACCCCCTTAAAAATATTCCACCTTCCACTATGGTAGAGGAAAAAGAACATCTCCTGTTCTGTTTTTCCTTTCTCAACTAATGCCTGCTTCTGCAAGGACAATGCCCTGGACATATCATAAGCGGAAATATTATCGTACAGATAATATTTTTGTATTTATTTTAAAGGGGAAACTCCTCCTAAGGCAATTAAAGTGCACACAGTGCAACAACAATAAGACCAACACGGCTACCTACCTGTAACCAACAATAAAATAATAATTAAAAGCCAAAACCCCAAAATAAACCCCCAAACACCCAGCCCACAACATGCCACAGCTATAAGACCATAAGCAACTCGAGAAGAAGCAGACAAGAACAGCTGGATCTACAAGGCATTCCTAGAGAATCTAATTCAGTGAAAACAGCAGTGTTTCTTATTTATTCATCCGCAGAAAAGGGTAAGCCCCTGGAGATTGCTGCTATGTTTAAAGAGCTACACGGGAAAACCCATATACTGTATGCAAAGACTGCACTAGAACAGAGGTTCGTCCCCCAGCTATCAATGCAGTTGGTAGTGGGGACTGTCACGAAGTCCATTTGAAAGAGGCACAAGAATAAAGTCTGGATTGGGATCACAGAGGAGAAGGCATCTTCCCCCCGAACTGCGCCTGCCACCTCTAAGGAGCAACATGATTTTAAAACGGTACTTCTCAGACTTCATGAACTTGGGATTCGAACCCCAATACCCAACCCATCTCTTAGCAAGGAAGCACATACAGTAGAAGCCTTAGCAAAGGCAGTATAGATGCATGGCATCTGCTCTTTGTGTAGAGATGTGTGGGTTGAGGCAATAACCAAACACACTGGCATTAGGAAAGGACCAGAACAGGCAAGCTTGGCTCTGGGTGTGTATCATCCCAGGCAATTTGCCTTCCAGTGGCCTCTTCTAGGAAACTTAACCAGTTGTTGGGGTTCTTGGGCCCCAGCAGCTGCTGAGGGATTCCATGAACTGGGATTTTAAGCCACAGTGTATTCTAAGTACTTAATAAATAAACTTTTGCTCTATGTAAAAGTGTCTTAGGACTGAAATCCTGTTTTGAGGCATGTGGAGATACAAGTGTGTTATGATAGTTGGTCCGGGGATCAGATAGAGCAGGGGTGGCCAACTCCCAAGAGACTGCAATCTATTCACAGAGTTAAAGACTGGAAATGATCTATCCCCCCTTTGGGGGTTCAGGTCAAAGTTTTTGAGCTTTTTTTTTAGGTAGTAAAGCCCTGTTATGTGGGGTTCAGGTCAAATTGTTGAACTTCTTTTAGGGAGGAGGGAAGGCCCATTTTTTTGGAGGGGGGTGAAGGGCCAAAACGTTGAGCTTTTTTAGGGGAGCCAGAGTTGTTCAGCTTCTTAGGGGGGAGCCACTGATCTACCAGTGATCTACCGCAGACCTCCAGTGATCTACCAGTAGATCACGATCTACCTGTTGGACGTGCGTGAGATAGGGCATATTCACTCGTGTTTTGCAAATGGCACCCCAACTGCATTTCCCTTTTTGTGCAAGATGACTGCAAATTTCCCTGGGTAGATCAAATGCTTTTTTTCTGGGGGGACTCAGGGGGATGCATACCCCTAAACATTTTGTGAATCTTTGTGCTTTTGTCCATTTACTGTAATTATTTCCCCCAAATTGAACCAAAAATATGGTGATTTTCTTGAGTCAAAATAAGTGTACCCCTAAACATTTTTTTAAAAGAAAAAAGGCACTGGGTAGTTCCATCTGTAACATCTCTTGCCACAGCATCCTTTGGATGAGAGAGCACTGGAGACTTAGGATGCCACAGTATTTTTGCTTCAATATATGAGCCAAGCTTATAGGAAGAAAGGCATCTTCAGCAGAATGCTGGTCTCCAGAGTACACCTAGGGCAGCTGTAGGAAGGCTGCCATCTCAGTTCCAGCAATAAAATACCTTCAACTCTCTGTCTCTCCTTCTGTCCCTTCTAACTGCTGTCTTTCACAAATACATGTCTGCCAAGAAAGTGAATTGCTCAGTATGCAGTCTGAGCTCCCTTCCAGATGTTGTTTTTAATTGAGTGATTGTCATGATTTGTGCTCAATATGTTGTTGGTTATGCATGACCACGCTTTTAATACCATTTGTGCCTGCAGGTTTTGGGCCGGTCCTACTGCTTAGTTTAAAATATTATATTTCTTCATACCACAAATGTTTTGGGGTGTTGTGTGTGTCCTACTATAATGCAAGAGTGTCTCTCCAGATGGCAATAATGTCACATGGAGGAAGCGTTGCAGAACAGCTAATAACATGGAATGATTTAGAGAGGGTGAAGTATAAATTCACCACTAATCCACTGTGATTGCGGTTGTGACTTATGCCCCATCTGCACAATACATTTAAAGTGGTACCATACCACTTTAAATAGTTCTAGCTTAAGAATCCTGGAAACTCATAGAATCATAGAGTTGGAAGAGACCACAAGGGCCATCCAGTCCGACCCCCTGCCAAGCAGGAAACACCATCAAAGCATTCTTGACATATGCCTGTCAAGCCTCTGCTTAAAGACCTCCAAAGAAAGAGACTCCACCACACTCCTTGGTAGCAAATTCCACTGCCGAACAGCTCTTACCGTCAGGAAGTTCTTCCTAATGTTTAGGTGGAAGCTTCTTTCTTGTAGTTTGAATCCATTGCTCTGTGTCCGCTTCTCTGGAGCAGTAAAAAACAACCTTTCACCCTCCTCTATATGACATCCTTTTCTATATTTGAACATAGCTATCATATCACCCCTTAACCTTCTCTTCTCCAGACTAAACATACCCAGCTCCCTAAGCCGTTCCTCATAAGGCATTGTTTCCAAGCCTTTGACCATTTTGGTTGCCCTCTTCTGGACACGTTCCAGCTTGTCAGTATCCTTCTTGAACTGTGGTGCCCAGAACTGGACACAGTACTCCAGGTGAGGTCTGGCCAGAGCAGAATACAGCGGTACTATTACTTCCCTTGATCTAGATGCTATACTGTACTCCTATTGATGGAGCCCAGAATTGCATTGGCTTTTTTAGCTGCTGCATCACACTGTTGACTCATGTCAAGTTTGTGGTCTACCAAGACTCCTACTGTTGCTGTCTTTATCTCTTGAATGTCTATAGAGCTGGATGTGCTTATGTAGTGGCAATGGGCAGAAAGGCTCTCTTGTCTTCGTTACTGCTCACTTTTTGCACACTCCCAATACAGTACTGAGTTTTGGACTGAATCACTACAATTGTTTGTTTTTTAATTGCAAGACTCCTGTACTATTTAAAACTTCTGAACGGCAGAGATTTTGATAGCTTGGGTTTCTTTAATCAACTAATTTTCTGAATGTCTACCCAACAAGCGTTCAGCACAGATGCTGCCTCAGGGCGCTAAGCAATAAGATTAAAAACTTGCAAACTAACCACCTGTTGAATCCTTGCCTGAAATGCATCTGCATCTGCTAAATGCATCACACCTCTGTCAGGAAGAAACAGACAGATATATAGATAGATAGACACACAGACAGACAAACTGTGGGCTGAATCCTGGTGCAAATGTACCGGTAGCCATCTTCTGGAGGAATGGTCAGTCACCGTTTAAAATCCTATATGCAATCTGGGGCAGGAAGAGTTAAAGGAATCATAGAGGAACTGATTTTTGTGGCTGCCAGCTTTCTCCCCAGCGAGGAATTTGGGGGAAGGTAATAAGAGATGGACTTCTTCCTGTTTCAAGCTCGATTTCGCCCCCTCCCCTTCCCACCTAGTGACACATAAGAGGTTTGGGGGCTCAGAGGGAAGATTCCTCAATACAACAAAGCGGAGCGAACTGCAGCCACGCTAAGGGGGCGCGTTGGGTGAGTCAGAGGCGCAAAAATAATTGCAGGGGGGAAAGACAGAGGGCAAAAGTTACGTATAAGGAGGGAAGCGGGGGCTGAATGCTTTGAAGAGCATGCTGCTGTTATGAGAAATCAGAGATCTGGTTCATTTCCTCTTAGAGGGTTCTCTCTTTTTTGTAATTACAATGGATTTCTGATTTCATCGTTCCTTTTCAATCCCGTCCTTTCCTTCATTCCTCATCTAATGTTTAAGGAGAGTGTCAACCCTACACGTTTTCTATAGAAAACACCCGCATTTCCCACAGGGAAAACATAATATGTGGACATCGTGTCTATTGTCCCCCCCCCCATCATCTTCCCCAAAAAGGCACACACGGGCAATTAAAGGTTTTGTGAGCACTTGTACATTTTGTCCATGTTTTCGCCGCTGCAAGAAGGGTCTTCTCCCATTCTGGATTCTGCATGCTGCAGGTTGCATTCTTTCTCTCAAAATTCCTTTCACCACATGTTGTTATAGGTTCAATTTAGGGCAGGCACCCCCAAACTTCGGCCCTCCAGATGTTTTGGACTACAATTCCCATCACCCCTGACCACTGGTCCTGTTAGCTAGGGATGATGGGACTTGTAGGCGAAAACATCTGGAGGGCCGCAGTTTGGGGGATGCCTGATTTAGGGTGTTCAAAGAGTGGGTTTCTTAAAAAAAATTAAATTTCCCTGCCCCCCTACCTCTGCCAATCTGTGAATGGCATGAATTCTTCAAATAATTCCAAATTCACGCTAGCAATTGTAGGATACAGAGGTTGAGCATCTATAGTGATGTGTGGTGTGATTATGGTTCTGTGTGCATGGAGGAGAACAATCTCTTTTCAATTAACCCTGTTTTCCATCTCCACGGAGAGCCAAAGTTCACTATGAGATTGCCTTTCTATATATGGTAGGAATATGCCATGCGGATCCATTGCCCTGTAATGAGTGACAGACGCAGTGAGATTAGGCAAGGAGGACATTGCAGTCCGGAAGCTGTTTTTGGTGAATTGTAACTTTTGCAGTTACTCTTCTCTCTTTGGCAATCACTCATAGCCGAGTAAGATTGTCTTCCATAAACACGGTTTGAACAATGAGTCCGTAAGTGACTGTGGAGGTCAATTCTGGATCCACATGTCCTTCCACAGTGGGGACATAGGTTTCTGGACGGGAGTTGATCACGGTGTTGATTTGCCAAGCATGCTTTCCTCTTAGCACATTTCTCCCTTGCGTCCTGAGTTCGAGTGTCTTCAAAATCCATGACACCTTGGGTAAAGGCTGTTCTCCAACTGGAGCGCTTGCAGGCCAGTGTTTCCCAGTTGTCAGTGTTTACACTACATTTTTTTTAGATTTGCCTTGAGACAGTCTTTAAACCTCTTTTGTTCACCACCAGCATTACACTTTCCATTTTTAAGTTCGGAATAGAGTACTGTAGTTGCTTTGGAAGACGGTCATCAGGCATCCGCACAACATGACAGCATCTTAAGGACCAGGTGAGGTTGATAACACCTCTGCTTCCCTGGCACCTCCTGCAATCTGCCACTGCAGCCAGAGATGTCAGCAGCCTTGTGAGGGAGTCCTGGCCTATGAGGAACTATTCTCTGATTGCTTCACCATCCATTTCCAGGTCAGGAGTTTCGACAAATTCAGCAGCAGAGTAGCACTAGAAACATTTGAGAGCGAGGGGACGCTTATATGTAGTATATGCAGTTCTTATGCTTCGTTTGAAGATGTATTTCAAGACGTATTTCAAACAAGTACGGTACTAAAATAAGAAATCAGCTATATAAGAAATGCTAAATCATAGAATCATAGAATTGGAAGGAACCCTGAGGGTCATCTAGTCCAACCCCCTGCAGTGCAGTAATCTTTTACCCAACATGGGGCTTGAACCCACAACCCTGAGATTCGCAGTCTCATGCTCTACCAACTGAGCTATCCCACCTTCTTTTTTAAGGCAATGTATGTGATGAAAGTAATTTGTTTCTGTTTATACCGTATTTCAGTCTCCTTTTTCAGGCTGCAGTGATGAGATGTTTGGGTCCACCCCCCTCCATAGGAAGTGAGCCCTAGACAACTGGAGCCACCACCAATGAAGCCCCGCCCCAGATTTGGGCCCACAGAGGAAAGCCCCTAAACTGTGCTTCTGACACAGGTCTTGAAAGATCAGAGGGTTTATAGGACTGGTGCTCCATAAGATAAGCAGAGAGATTTTAGAGCAGGGGTCAGCAAACCTTTTCAGCCACTGTCTCTCAGACCTTGTGGGGGGCCAGACTACATTTTAGGGGAGGGGAAATGAACGAATTCCTATGCCCAACAAATAACCCAGAGATGCATTTTAAATAAAAGGACACATTCTATTCATGTAAAAACACACTGATTCCCGAACCATCCGCAGACCGGATTTAGAAGGCGATTGGGCCGCATCCAGCCCCTGGGTCTTAGTTTGGGGACCCCTGTTTTAGAGAGAGATATCAGGGGGAATTTACTGTAGTTTGACCAACTGCAAAGGTCTATTAAATGCATATTTAATATTTCAGAGGTGGGGAACCTGTAGTGGCTGAGGTCAGTTGTTGTCCAGCAACACCTGGAAGGCCACAGGTTCCCCCATCCCTGATGTATATCTTTGTCTGAAAGAGCAAGTTTTCCTCTGGGTCACCTTGGTGCAGGAATTGAGCTGCTTGGTGCAGAATTTGCACACTAACCCTACTCATTTACCAAGGCAAGAATGTGAGCTTAGTTTGTTGATTCCTTTCATTCTCGTTGCCTGCAGACCATGCGCGAGGGATGTGCTCCTTCTTAATTGAAAGAAGAAAACGGCCACCCCGATTCCCGATTCCCGATTCCAAGAGCTCTTCAGTGGTACCTTGTGCCTGTCTTTCAGTGAGGAGGATCAATGCGATGAGGAACGTCATCCTAGAGTTGTGACTGCACACCATTCCCACCAACGTGGGCGTTTCAGTCAATATGTACGGGAGATGCTATGAGGGCAGATGCTGTGCTGAGAGCAAACAGCTTATCGAAGGTTTGGAAGGTGGTGGGGATACCAGATACCAAGCTGGGTTACAAAATGTACCCAAACAGGACGTCCGTAGCAGATGTCATGATGGCTTGGACGCTGAAGGAGAACAGAGAGCTCACCCAGAGTTGGACGTTGACGAGATCAAGAAAATAATCGAGTTGCACTCAAACACAGAGTGTAAGCAAACTTGTGGCAGCAACTGGAATGATCCTCCAGAAGCTGATGGGGATTTAGATGGGGAGAATGATGTACATGTCTATCTAGATGAGGAGGGTGCCCAAGATTTGTCTTCCGACGTGGACGGTGACATTAACCAAGACACAGGTGGAAGCCCTATTCAAGCTTTCCATACAGATGTGGAAGGAATCCGAAGTGTCTCTCCAGAGGTGGAGGAAGAAGCAGATGGAGATTCCATTGAGGACTTTGATTCTGATGTGGACAATGGAGAGGACCGTGTTCTCTGCTTGGATGTCAGCGATGGTGACCGAGACTTTGACATTAGCACCAGTCAACGGGACGTCAACTGCGAGTCGTCCCTTGCAGTCGCCTCGCTGGTTTCCCCTTCTGCACCTGACAAACCATACAGGTGCCCCGAATGCGGGAAATACTTCGGCACCAGCTCCATCTTAGGCCAGCACCGCCGCATCCACAGCGGAGAGAAGCCCTACAGGTGCGGCGCCTGCGGAAAATGCTTCACCCGGGGCTCGACCTTTCTCCAGCACCAGCGGACGCACACGGGCGAGAAGCCGTACAAGTGCCCCGATTGCGGCAGGTGCTTCGGCCGGAGCTCCAACCTCGTTCAGCACCAGCGGGTCCACACGGGGGAGAGGCCCTACAACTGTGGCACCTGCGGAAAGTCCTTTTCCCTCAGCTCCACCCTTATCCAGCACCAGATCATCCACACGGGAGAGAAACCGTATAAATGCTCCGATTGCGGCAAGTGCTTCAACCGTAACTCCAACTTGCTGAACCACCGGCGAGTGCACACCGGGGAGCGCCCCTTCGCCTGCCGCGTCTGTGGCAAGGCGTTTTCCGAGAGCAGCTCCCTCACCCAGCACCAGCGGACCCACACCGGGGAGCGCCCTTTCCGGTGCAAGGAATGCGGGAAGTGCTTTTCGCTCAGCTCCACTCTGATCCAGCACCACGTCACCCACACCGGGGAGAAGCCTTATGAGTGCCTGGACTGCGGCAAGTCCTTCGGCCTCAGCTCCACCCTGCTGCGCCACCAGCGGGTCCACACCGGAGAAAAGCCCTTCGAGTGCCAGGACTGCGGGAAGACCTTCGGCGTCAGTTCGCACTTCTTGCAGCACCGCAGAGTCCACACGGGCGAACGCCCCTTTCAGTGCCCGGATTGTGGGCGCGCCTTTAGCCAGAGGGCGCATTTGGCACTACATCAAAAGACCCACCAAAATGGGACGGCCCTGCAGCTTCACCACCCAACCCTCTACATCTGCAGCGACTGCGGGAAGAGCTTCCGGCAGAGCTCGCACTTGGCGCAACACCAGAGGGTCCACACCGGCGAGAGGCCATACCGATGCGAGGACTGTGGGCACGGCTTCTCCCAGAGTTCCAAGCTGCTGGAGCACCAGCGGGTCCACACCGGCGAGAGGCCGTACCCTTGCAAGGATTGCGGGCGCCGCTTTGGGCACAGCTCGGCACTTTTGCAACACCGGCGCATTCACACCGGGGAGAGGCCGTACAAATGCCCATGCTGCGAGAAGGCTTTCTGCCAGAGCTCGGCTCTCATGCAGCACCAGCGTATCCACACCGGGGAATTGCCGTACGCGTGCCAGGAATGCGGGAAGCGCTTCCGATACCTCCTGCAGTACACGCGGCACCAAAAGGCGCATTTCAGGGGAGGGGCCTCAGGTCTTGCAGGAGAAGCAGCTACATTAACAATGAAGAACAAGCTGGTACCTTCAGCAGGGGATGAGACTTGAACGCTGAATGGTTCTTCCACAGCGGAACATGGAGAGTGATTAATTTGGCACGAGGCTGAGGGGAATAGCAGAGGCTTATATGGCGAAGGGAATTCTGAGGAAATGGTGGCGGGCAAAAATGGTACTTAGGTGGGGATCGAATCCTGGGGCATCATAATATTGCTTTGGAGAATGGTGTGGCAGAGGGAGTGGGGCAGCTTTTTCATAAGTTGGGAGACCATTTTGAATCACAGAAGGTGTGAATACGGAAATTAGGGTCAGCAGAAAGCAGGCCCATGTAGTAGAGCAGGGGTCAGCAAACTTTTTCAGCAGGGGGCCGGTCCACTGTCCCTCAGACCTTGTGGGGGGCCGGACTATATTTTGAAAAAAGAAGAAGAGCGAATTCCTATGCCCCACAAATATCCCAGAGATGCATTTTAAATAAAAGGACACGTTCTACTCATGTAAAAACGGGCTGAGTCCTGGACCCTCCATGGGCCAGATTTAGAAGGCAATTGGGCCCCTGGGCCTTAGTTTGCCTACCCATGTAGTAGAGGAAAAGGAAAATCCTGTGTGAGGGACATTTTAAATGGGTGGAAAGTTGAAGACAAAAATATTCTCCTCATAACCTCTTGTATGTTTGTCCTCAGGGAACATCTTTTTTCCTCAGAAATGCTCCCTAATATTAACATGGGCGTACAAGAGGCAGAAGAGGACATGTTCCTCTGTGGAGACACTCTTCCCTCCAATAATCCTGTCAATTTTACTGTCACTGATTTCTTCATAGCCCTTCTAGAGCACTTGATCTATAAGTAGGACATGGCATCTCCAATTAATTCCTGTTCCAAAACCTCTGATTTATTTATTTTTAATTAACTTAGGGGGAAATTGCTGAGGAAAATGGAAGACTGCTGCAGTAGTTCGTGGCATTCAGAGCTAAATGTAAAAACACATAGGCCCCGCTGTCCAAATACTCATACGAAAATTCACTTATCCAAACATGAGGAATTTGTACCCAATCTCGCCATACACACTGCAGATTCAGGTAGCCAAACAGCCAGACCTGTGTGTAGAACTGTAAACAAATAAGTTGCCTTAAACAAGTCTTATTTTTTGTGTTTTGCTGGTCCGTGGTCGTTTTGCCAGAAACCATGGTGGCAGGGAAGGAAAAAAGGGGGGAGAAATCAGACAAATAAGAGCATTTTTTCCCTTCCTTATTTGCCTTTTGTAAGATTTCAGAGGGTTTTCATGTTTGTTTGTTTTTTGTTCTTTTGTAATTTTGAACTCTTAAGTTCCATGGTTGGGAACACATTAGAAATTTCCCCATAGGAATCAATGAAAATGGTTCCTGATTTCCTGAAAATGCATTGTATTCGGATAGTGGGACCCGTGTGTCCATCTTTAGAATGATTAATACATTATGTCTGATTTGGTTGACACACATATAATACTATTTTATACAGTTAGGAGAGAAGCAAGCGTACATTTTAAATTGTTCTAGTATTGTTGATTAATTTCCCTACGTTGAGTTCTACCAACGCAGAACCCAGAATACCGTAAACCCACTGAAATTAATGGACCTAATCATGCCCATTAATTTATCTGGGTCTACTCCGGGCATAACTAATAATTGGATACAACCCAACGGTTCCTGTCAAATTAAATTTAGTTGTTAAAGACAGCTTGATCCTGGGGAGATTTTGGTGGGCTTATTGATGTCATTTGGGCTTGGTGCAGCTAATTTCTGTATAGCAGTGGCTCCCTGTTGGTGGGCTGCAGACCCCAAGGGGGTCCACGAAACCCACCCAAGGAGTCCGTGGCCCCATTCACATCACAAAAACTACCATGGAAATATCAAAAATTTCAAAAGTAGGCAGTCCGTGGCTTTGCTAATTGTGAATCGGGCTGCATGGTTGATCTTAGCTATGGTCTCTTCTGAATAAATATGTACGCTATTCAGCTGCATGTCTCTCTGGAACTGAATGGAGCTTACCTCACATTCAAACCACACACTTTAAAATGCTCTGATGCCACTTTAAGCAGCCATGGCTTCCCCCAAAGAATGCTGGGAGCTGTAGTTTGTTAAGCGTCCTGAAAGTTGCTAGGATGCCGTCCGTTCCCCTCCTTTAACAATCAAGCCCTCTTCAAGGGATCTCTGGAAATTGTAGCTCTGTGAGGGGGTTCCCTAACAACTTTTGGCACCTGTAACAAACAGCAGCTCCCAGAATTCTTTGGGGGAAACCCACAACTGTTTAAAGCAGTCTTGTGGTTGTTTAGTCGTCTTAGTCGTGTTCGGCTCTCTGTGACCCCATGAACCAGAGCATGCCTTGGAAACTCTCACTTCTCAATTACAGTGCTGGAAATGTGTTGTGTGAATGCGGTCTGAGTAGACATGAATAGGATTGGCCTGCCTGCATGTTCAATGGGATGCATGAGCTACGTCACCCTTAATCCATAGCATTGATTTTAGTAGAATTTCCACTGCAATCCTCTTCAGAAGTAAATCCCATTGAGTTCAGTATCCTACACTCCCAGATAGGTGGGTAGCCCTTTTAACTGTATTTGGGCCAATAATGTACTGTGGACTCAGTGCATATATTTTAAGGACATATTGGTAATCACTCCAGTGATTTCTTTTGTTTGAAACGCTGGCATAAATGATTTGTGTGTTTTTTTAGTTGTAATTGGTGCTTGGCAGAGTTTCAACTACTGATCTTCAGCTTTCCAAAGGTAATTACATTTAATTGCTGCCTTCTAAACATTCTTCCACCCTTCACTTTTAGGTGGGAAAAATCCCAAGCACTAGTCTGAATTTTCCTCTTTAGTTATTTTATTCTCTGCCAAATAGTTGCTTTCTGGCAAGCAGATCTTCCACATGCCCTGCACCTGTTAAAACTACCCCTGTGCCCACCTCCTCTTGCCAAAGACATAAACGTAATTGTTTCTGGTTGGGAAGAAGGGCCTTTATTCTTCACTCTGCCCTTGAGGCGAGGACAAAAAGTTGTGAGGAAGCATTGTTCTTTACTTCCAGCTTTGACTGGAGGACATACACCAGGAGAATAGAATATAATAGATCTTTATTGTCATGGTCCCCTTGCAGGAACAACGGAATTTCTCAAAAATTCAGGAAAGGGAACCTCTGAGAGAATAGGCTCTTAAGAGAAAGGTAAGGTTGGAGTCATTCTTAACTCCTTCCCCAGGTCGGAGAAAGGCAATGAATCCTACTAGTTAGAGTGCAGGAGGCACGTTTGGAAACCAAAAAACTGTTGTGGGTTCCACAAAATGCCCATTTCACAGAAGAAAAACCGGCAATCCTCATAATGACACCCTCTCCAGACAAAAGGTAGAACACCTGCACACACCTGTAAACAAATAAAACACAAAAGCAGGCAACGTTTTGCAAAAACCCAACAACTTCCAACAAACCAAATCCCAAGGGGGGGGGGGAAATCATTGAGAACTGGGAGCGGCAGGGAGCTGGGAGCAGCCAGGGTGTTTTTTGAGAGTGCTGTGGTGCCCACAGGCACCATGTTGGGAATTGCAGAGTTAGCCTGATTCTCCTGTGTTTTGTCACTGGTTCCAGAACAGGGAACCGAGAGCCAACTGAGGGCAGCGCTGTGAGCCTGTCAATGCCTCACTTTCTCTCAAGAGAGGTAGAAATTAGCTTTTCAATACACTGGGTAAGGTAGCTGGGCAGCCCTTTCCAGAGGAAGACACCTCTCTTGTGAACAGCAGGAGAGCTGGAGCGGCTGAAACACGCCTTCACAGATTCTTGAGCAATCAAGCTGTTTTCAAGATGTCGATGCGAAAACCCTGAGAAGGAAGAGAATGGACTTCTGCTTCCTGTTCCCCAGGGAGCAGTCGATTAAGAATGTAGCATAACTGTGTTATCTCATTCACCAATTTGTGCCTCTTTCACTTGCTTGTAATAAAGACTTATGGGCACACCTGGGTGTACATTTCTTATTTACTGAACTTCAGGATTGCCGTCTCTCTGCACGGTTTGAGTCTTGGGGCTCTCCTAACCCATAAACTTTGGGTCTGTCCTCTACTGTGTTTCTCTGGAGTTACCTGCCCTCCCTCAGACAGGTATTTCCATGAATTCGTAATGGGTAGCCCTCCAGATTTTGTGGACTACAGCTCCCATCATCCCTGACCATTAGCCACACAGCTTGTGGCTGATGGGAGTTGGAGTTCAACATCTGGAGGGCACCATGCTGGCTAACCCTATATGAACATGCAAAAATGGTTTTTTTCGCAGGGGCCGATATGCCTTTCCTTTGCTTCATTGTTCTTAATTATATGCAATTAGATTTTAATAATCAGCCGAGATGTGTGCATGCACACCCTTCAGCTAGGATGCAGCTACAAAAGCAATACACATTTTAGTTACAAGAGGGTACTGTATCTGTGTTAGTCTTTATACCTTGAATTTTACAATGAATCTTCGTGGTATATGGACAACTATGCCTTAAATACAGAGCAAGACTGTGTGTAAATATTCCACTATCTGATTTGTCTGACTTGTATCCTGCAGTTCTAGCCTAGTATCCAACAAAGTGAGCAATTGTCTTATGCCCTTTCCGTAGAATGATTTATTATCTTATTCTTAATGGTGTAACCAGACTCTGTTTCAGACACGACGGTCTTGACCTCTGCTAGTTCTTTACATTCATCTATTTATTGGCCTGCTTTTCTACCTCTAAGGTGGTTTTAAAATAACATTAAAAACAATTATACTGTATATATGCTGAGCACAAGAAGCTGGCGTAAAAGACCTCCACTGAGGTCTTAAGCAAGTGAGTAGGATCGCATAGAAGGAGGTGGCGCTGTGGTCTAAACCACGGAGTCTCTTTGGCTTGCCGATCAGAAGGTTGGTGGTTTGAATCCCCACAAGTTGCTCTGTCCCAGCTCCTGCCAACCTAGCAGTTCGAAAGCACACCAGTGCAAGTAGATAAATAGGTACCGCTCTGGCAGGAAGGTAAACGGCGTTTCCATGCGTTTTGGTTTCTGTCACAGTGTTCTGTTGCACCAGAAGCGGTTTAGTCATGCCACATGACCCAGAAAGCTGTCTGTGGACAAACACCGGCTCCCTTGGCCTGAAAGCGAGATGAGCGCCGCACCCCATAGTCACCTTTGACTGGACGTAACCGTCCAGGAGTCCTTTACCTTTACCTATTTACCTTTTACTTGGTGCCAAACCATTTGTACTGTTAACAGCCATAACCAGCACTTGGAATTGAGCTGGGAAACTGCCTGGGAGCCACTGAAGGTGAGACAGTCATGTCACATGAAAAACAGGCCCAAACTAGCATTTTGCATGAGCAGAACTTCCAAAATGCTTTTAAAAGACATTTAGCATGTTGCAGTAATTCAGCCAGGCTATGGGCCAAAGCTATATATGCTTTCTCTGGGAAAGAAAGCTACTGGTTCCCCAGCCAAAGTTGTTTGAAAGCATCCCTGGCTGCTGTTGCCACCTGGCCATGCAACTGCGGGGGATTCCCCAGATTCCCCACTGTCACTGGAGGCTCAAGTGGCCTTGGTTTAGAGTGCCCTTTCCCAGGTTGGATTACTGAAATGTGCTCTATGTGGGGCTGCCCTTGAAGGTGACTCAGAAATGCCCATTGGTCCAAATAACAGTGGCCAGATCACCTGCTGGGTTTCCCAGGGAACCTCTGTTTTAAAACAGTTGTGTTGGTTGCCAGTTCGATTCTGGGCCGAATTCAAGTTGTTCCATACCCTCCAACATTTCTCCGATGAAAATAGGGATGTCCAATTCAATAGTAGTAGTAGTAGTAATAGTAATAATAATAAATTGAGAGCCAGTGTGGTGTAGTGGTTAAGAGCGGTAGACTCGTAATCTGGTGAACTGTGTTTGCGTCTCCGCTCCTCCACATGCAGCTGCTGGGTGACCTTGGGCTAGTCACACTTCTCTGAAGTCTCTCAGCCCCACTCACCTCACAGAGTGTTTGTTGTGGGGGAGGAAGGGAAAGGAGAATATTAGCCACTTTGAGACTCCTTCGGGTAGTGATAAAGCGGGATATCAAATCCAAACTCTTTTTCTTCAATAATAAATTATGCCCCACCTGACTCAGTTGCCTCAGCTACTCTGGGTGGCTGCCAACATATATAAAACATGAAGCGTTAAAAAACCCTCCCTATGCTGCCTTCAGATGGCTCGGGGGTTGGATAACTCCATACCCTCCAACATTTCTCTGATGAAGGGACGTCCTAATGAAAAGCCGGATATTCCAGGATCAAATCAGAAACTTGGACGGCATCTGTGAATCCGGGACTGTCCCCATATACCTAAAAGCCCACCTTCTTCCCTAAAACTCCCCATGGATGTTAAGATTAGCAGAGGGGGCCTCTTGGTGGTTCTGCCACCCTCAGAAGCTCAGGGTGGTGGGGGTGGGCCTGGAGAGGGCCTTCTCTGTGGCAGCCCCTAAGTTGTGGAACTGCCTCCCCACAGAGGTGCAGCCATCTGGCAACTTCTTTATACATTTTGGGGCGAAAGCTGAAGAGGCATCTCTTTACCCTGGCCTCTGATACATGAGGTATATATTTTCAGGACCCACCCTATGTTTTGTGGTTGCATTTTTAATGTTAAACCTTTACATTGTTGTTAATGTTGTGTTTTAAATTGTAACCCCCCCTCCAGGGGCCTGAGGACAAAGGGCGGGTAAGAAATTAAAATTATAATTATAATTAATAGCAGTAGTCTTAACAATCAGGGTAAACTAAACAGATGTAACAAGAATAAAGCAGTCAAATTAAAATATGATCAGAACACACAAGACCAACAATGATAGACTGGTGCCAATAACACCACCCAACGCCAGGAGGTTAATAATAAACATCTTAATAAATTTATTACTTATACATCGCCCATTTGGGTTGCCCCAGCCACCCTGGGCAGGCTTCCAACAGAATATAAAAACCAATGAAACACCAGACCAAAAGCTTCCCAAAATCTTGGGGGCAACTGCAATAAAGACCCTGCTTAGCGCACGTGACGTTTTCATTTTGCACATGGAACAGGATGTTCAAAGGAAATCTGTGGATTTTGTCTTTTGGTCTGGGGAATCCCGGCTGTCATCGCTTTCCTTAAATCAACCTGCCTGACTACAGTGAGTAAGCAAGGCTGCCTACCGGCTAATTAAACAATTAAACGCACTCAAGGAGTGTGTGTGTTGGTCTGATTGCTTGATTAAAAAATAATTTCTTCATTAGCCTGGGGAAACACCGTGCTAATTCCAAGAAGAACCACAAACTGCTTCCACACCCTTAGGAGTCTCTCTCTCTCTCTCTCTCTCTCTCTCTCTCTCTCTCTCTGGTGGTGGGCAGCTTTCAAACTCTTGCCCTCTCCCACAATACGGCTGCCACCTCCCACCCTCCCAAATTCCCCATGGCAGCCAGAAATTCAACAGGAGCAGCTTTCTCCAGCCAGATAGAAAAGGAGGACCATGAGTTAAATATCTCACCAGAGGAGGTATTAAAGCTTTGTAAACGAGTCCTTTGCATCTGTAAAAAGAAGAAAAAAATATGCACAACTCACAGACTTAGAATAGGATAACAAGAAGAACATACGTTCAAAGAAGATTGGTTAACATTTATTGAATATATGGGAAATAATTATGTATAGCTGAAATCGCTGGCAGCATTAAGGTAAATTCAACAGTGTAAATCAGTTTTGATGGATGCAATAATGGAATATTGAATGGTATAGTTTTTGTAAAATATGCAGGGATATATGATACGTAAAAGGAACCATGGAAAGAGAAGAAGGGAAGGCACTTATGTCTTAAAGAAAATGAGTATCTTAATTTGTATAACAGAAGACTTATTAAAATTTATATACAAAAAAGAGGAAGGGGGGTTGGGGAATCTTGGCTCCCGGTGCTTATTGCTCTGGACCGGTTTTATGCAGAGGACCGCCGAGCTGATCTGGTAATCCTGGTTCCCCAAATCCACTGCGCTCCTTGGAAATCGAATGCGCCCACGAGGGCGCAATGCGCCTTCCCGGAGCTGCAGCCAAGGGATTCCTCCCTGAGCCTGCTCCGTCCCAGAAAGCAAGCCAGGAGGCTCGGCCCCGGCCAACTGCCTCTTTAAATTGAAATGGTTAACCACCATAGAGAATACCTTCTCTTTCTCCTTTCCATTCCCTGCCTGCAAGCGGCGGAAGAAGGGGACCGTGCAGAGGAGGGAACTTCCTCTGACTCGCTCCCTCCCAGTCACCCTGAGCCCCGGTGGCTGGTGAGCGGGGACAGGGTTACTGCAGTGCACAGGGAGCTCGGGGCGGGGGGCTCCCCTGGCCTTATGGGGAGGGGGGGTCCCCGTGGGGGACAAGATCTCGCCAGAGCTGCAGATCTCTGAGGCAGCGGCAGCTGCAATGGTAAGTTGTAGGGTGTCTTGCAAGAGCTGGGAAATGGGTACATTTCTATTTTTTTTTTATTTTGCAAACAAAAGAGACGGGGGTTGGCGTTGGCGGTTGTGTGGACAGGCCAAATGCAGGATTTTTTTTTAATTTTTTTGCAAAGGATCAAAACATAAGTCATTATTTAGTGTTGGAGAGCGCTGGCACAGGGAGATCGGCAGCCTTGTACTTCAGATCACTTCGATCTCCTTGTCGTAGCCTGGGGAAGGGAGTTAGCGACGCGATCCTAGCCCTTAGGTTCCAGCGCCGTTTACTCCAAAGTATCCGTGCATAGGATTGCAGCCTGAGAGCGGGATTTTCGTATTTGCTCGGCAAGGCACATTTAGTTGATGAAAAAGCGTTCCAGATCTGCGTTGTTGATTCTAACAATGAGAACAAGGGGAAGTGCCATTTATTCTGCATTAAGCTTTGTGAAATATAGCGGGTGAGGATGAGCGTTTGTGTGTGTGTGTGTGTGTCTTCTGAAGCAGTTGTGGACAGAGAACCACAGTGTGGGGTGCTAACACCTTGTCTCATGCCAAAAGAAGGGACACAACCCTTTTTGCTCCTTAGCTGTGAATCATCATCTATTAACCCCCTAACTCTGTATAGTCCACTGATCCTTCTTGTACAATTCTTCTGTTGCTTTCCCCAAGTAATAATAATGATAGTTTTGTTTATTTATACCCTCTCATTTCCCCTGGCAGGGACTCTGCGTAGGCTACAGATAAAATAAGAACAGCTAAAAAATACAGAAAAAAATCATGAAAAACAATAAACATTAGTATAATTAAAACTCTCTTTCTCTCTAAGATATATTAAAAGCATACAGACAGTTGCAACAAAAAACAGCACGGCACCGGCTCCCTTATTAAAAGCAGTTGGTTCCCAAACACTTGTTGGAGCAAGAAAGTCTTCACCTGCTGGCAGAAGGACAAGGAGGAAGCCAGTCTAACTTCTCTAGGAAGGGAGTTCCAAAGTCTGGGAGCAGCCACTGAGAAGGCCCTGCTGCCTGTGAGTGTGATGGAACCGAGAGATGGATCTCCCTTGAAGAGCTCAGAACTCGGGCAGGTTTGTGTGGATAGTAGTTTTCATTAGCAAGTTTTGCATTAACATAAGATCAGCAGTAAAACTCAATGACCAATGCATTTCAGAGTATATACAGGGATAGCCCATGGAGTCAGCCAGAATTAGTTCAACAATGTCCAGAGGGTCACAGGTTCCTTGTTTTTTTATTTAAAAAAACCTGAAAGGGAGCTCTTTGGATATTTGTGAAGCCCATTGCACAACTCTTTAGCTGAGATAAACCTGTGCAGCACAATCCTAAACTTCGTTTACGCAGAAGGAAGTGCCACCGTGTCCAATGGGACTTATTCCTGAGTAAGGAGCAACACTATGGAAAGATCTGCCAGGATGAGCGGTTAAGATGCAGCTGGTCTCCGGCTCAGCCAGCTGCCCACTGCTCAGTGGCAAAAAGCGAGTGTTTTGCATGCAGGCTTGGTCCCAGGCTCGATTGCTGGCATTGCCAGTTGCAAAAGATCTTGTGTGTGGGGATGAGGAATCTAGCAGGGCTGGGCAAGACCTTGGCTTGGGGCCCTGCAGAACTGCCTGGGCCAGAATAAACAATGCACCTCACTCGTGCTAATGAACTAAGAGCAGGCATCCCCAAACTGCGGCCCTCCAGATGTTTTGGCCTACAACTCCCATGATCCCTAGCTAACAGGACCAGTGGTCGGTGAAGATGGGAATTGTAGTCCAAAACACCTGGAGGGCCGAAGTTTGGGGATGCCTGACTAAGAGCCTGACTGAAAAAGAATTGCATCTCTGTGAGGGGGGATAGGGGTCCCCTATCAATTCTCAGCACCCTTACCTTAATAAATGACAGTTCCCAGGATTCGGGGTGTGGGCTGTTTAAAGTCGTGTAAAGGTAAAGGGGCCCCAGACCATTAGGTCCAGTCGTGACCGACTCTGGGGTTGCGGCGCTCATCTCACGTTATTAGCCGAGGGAGCCGGCGTACAGCTTCCAGGTCATGTGGCCAGCATGACAAAGCCGCTTCTGGCGAATCAGAGCAGCCAGTATATGGACACGCAATTTACCTTTCCGCTGAAGCGGTACTTGCACTTTGACGTGCTTTCGAACTGCTAGGTTGGCAGGAGCTGGGACTGAACAACCTCCCGTCGCGGGGATTCGAACTGCCGACCTTCTGATTGGCAAGCCCTAGGCTCTGTGGTTTAACCCACAGCGCCACCTGCGTCCCTTTAAAGTGGTAGAGCAGTGCTTTAAATGTTCTGTGTGGATGTGGCCTTCACCTTCAGTGCTAAAGTGTCTGTCTGTACGCACTTCACACTTGCAACCCGTTTGGAATCTGCCCACTTCCCTGAGTTAAATTGATCATTATTATTTTTCTCTTTTCCCCACTTCCCCCCATTTGCAAATTGTGGCAAGTCCCCATCACGAGGGCAGCGTAAATTAAGGCACTAAGGAACCGGGGAGTGAGGATTTTGTATCTGGACTTGGCCCTCTCTCAAGTGGGCGTTTGTTGGCAGTTCCCAGCTGCCAAGGCTGAGTTTTGTAGTAGCTTCTAGAGACAAAGGCAGAAGCAGGACCTGTCCCTCGCAGGCATGTCTTTGCTAAGGTGGTAGAGCAGTTTGGGTCCTTTGTGGCTTCCCTGTTTTGCACAGACCCTCTGCTGTGCTGGGTCCCTTTGCTTGTCGGCGTCTTTGTGATAAGGGCTTGAAACTGGGGCATCAAATCTCATAGAAATTGTCCCAAGTAAAAACATCAATGTCTGCTTGACTGTGCCGTTGTTCCTGGGTTAGCCTGATGGGGCGAAGAATCACAGGAGCATTAGGTTAGCTGCTCGCTTTACATTCTGGATATCTATATCTATATCTATATTTATCAATATAAAAACAAGCTTTTTGCATTCTGCTGTGCTATAGTGGAACCAACAGGAGGTGTGAATGCTATGTTGTGTGCATTGCTGTTTGGTATATTTTTGAACCACCCTGAGCGAGCCGTTGCCACAGCTGTCACTGCCCCCCCACTCGCTTTTTGGTTAGCAACTGGAGAGCCAGGAATCGCTTGGACCTAGGAATGTTCAGTCTATGGTCCCCCCTCTATGGGCTGGGCTGGCAGAGAACAGGATGCTGGGGAGTGGGTATCACCTATGGAGCTAACGTTCCCCAGTCTCTTTCTTTTTGGGCGGTGCATGTAACTTTTTGTTTTTAAAGATGTGCCTGTAGATGCCAAAATCATGCCACTAGTTATGCTGACAACATGTGACCTGCAGGATCAGTCTTGAGAGAATTTCAGGTGGGAATGTGCAATTACATCCTGCTTATGGGGAGAGTGCAATTACGTCTTGCTTATGGGGAGTGAAATTACCGTATTTTTCCGCTCCATAGGATGCACCTGACCATAGGACGCACCTAGTTTTTTAGAGGAGGAAAACAAGAAAAAAAAATTGCTTTCTTGAATTGTTCTAGGCATAGCAGCCAACTCCTAGAGGCCTAGGTTCCTTTGCCGCCGCCGCTCCCCATTAAATATTTGAGGAAGCTTCTTTTGCAAAGGGGGAAAGCTCCATTTTTTGAGGATCAACTCACAGTTGTGCATCTTTTTTGCAAAGGGGGAAAGCTCCATTTTTGAGGATCAGCTCAAAGTTGTTGAGCTTACCTTGCAAAGGGAAAAAAATCCTGTTTTTATGGGGTTCAACTCACACTTCTGCAGCTTCTCTAGGAAAGGAAAGGGACCCATGTCTACAGTTTCCAGACAGATAATCTAATCAGCCAGTCACATGTCGCTGGGGAAACAAACAGCCTCCCTCTGCAGACAACTATTGAGGCCTGGGCGGGCCAGGAAGGGAGCTAGCTCCCTTATCTCCCTCCCCAATCTCTTGCAATCAGCTGCTGAGTGGGTTCCTTTCAAGACTCTCTTTCCCTCTTGTTAGCCTTTAGCTCTTTCTTAAAATAATAATAAAAAAGCATGATGTGCCTTTCACCCCTGGGCAATTCGGCTCCAGGGACCATGCATTCGCTCCATAAGACGCACAGATATCTCCTCTTACTTTTTAGGAGGAAAAAAAGTGTGTCTTATGGAGCGAAAAATACGGTATGTCCTTGAGGAGAGAGCACTGCTGGATCAAGCCAATGTCCCATGTTAGTCCAGCGTCCCGTTCTCACACTGGCCAAACAGATGCCTGTGGGAAACCCAAACACAAGAGCCCTCTTCCCTCCTGTGGTATTCAGAAGCATTGTTGCCTCTTACCATGGAGGCAGGGCATAGCTCATCACGGCTACCCAGCCCTTAATAACCTTCTCGGTGAATTTGTCTAATCTTCTTTAAAAGCCACTTCAAGTTAATAATAATAATAATAATAATTTATTATTTATACCCCGCTCATCTGGCCGGGTTCCCCCAGCTACTCTGGGCGGCTTCCAAAAAAACAAATTCTAAAATACAGAAATCCATCAAACATTAAAAGCTTCCCTAAACAGGGCTGCCTTGAGATGCCTTCTAAAGGTCTGGTAATTGTTCTCTTTGACCTCTAGTGGGAGGGCATTCCACAGGGTGGGTGCCACTACCGAGAAGGCCCTCTGCCTGGTTCCCTGTAACTTGGCTTCTCGTAATGAGGGAACCGCCAGAAGGCCCTCGGAGCTGGACCTCAGTGTCCGGGCAGAACGATGGGGGTGGAGACGCTCCTTCAGGTATACCGGACCGAGGCCGTTTAGGGCTTTAAAGGTCAACACCAACACTTTGAATTGTGCTCGGAAACGTACTGGGAGCCAATGTAGGTCTTTTAGGACCGGTGTTATGTGATCTCGGCGGCCGCTCCCAGTCACCAGTCTAGCTGCCGCATTCTGGATTAGTTGTAGTTTCCGGGTCACCTTCAAAGGTAGCCCCACGTAGAGCGCATTGCAGTAGTCCAAGCGAGAGATAACTAGAGCATGCACCACTCTGGAGAGACAGTCACTGGGCAGGTAAGGACTCAGCCTGCGTACCAGATGGAGCTGATAAACAGCTGCCCTGGACACGGAGTTGACCTGTGCCTCCATGGACAGCTGTGAGTCCAAAATG
Organism: Zootoca vivipara; assembly: GCF_965207765.1. Lineage (NCBI taxonomy): Eukaryota > Metazoa > Chordata > Lepidosauria > Squamata > Lacertidae > Zootoca > Zootoca vivipara. Next base: position 40,327,820 of record NC_142595.1, read on the forward strand.
ACTCCCAGGCTGCGCACCTGGTCTTTCAGGGGCACAGTTACCCCATTCAGGACCAGGGAGTCCTCCACACCCGCCCGCCTCCTGTCCCCCACAAACAGTACTTCTGTCTTGTCAGGATTCAATCTCAATCTGTTAGCCGCCATCCATCCTCCAACCGCCTCCAAGCACTCACACAGGACCTTCACCGCCTTCACTGGTTCTGATTTAAAAGAGAGGTAGAGCTGGGTATCATCAGCATACTGATGGACACCCAGCCCAAACCCCCTGATGATCTCTCCCAGCGGCTGCATATAGATGTTAAAAAGCATGGGGGAGAGGACAGAACCCTGAGGCACCCCACAAGTGAGCGCCCAGGGGTCTGAACTCTCATCCCCCACCACCACTTTCTGAACACGGCCCAGGAGGAAGGAGCGGAACCACTGCATGACAGTGACCCCAGCTCCCAAGCCCTCTAGACGGTCCAGAAGGATGTTATGGTCGATGGTGTCAAAAGCCGCTGAGAGATCCAGCAGAACAAGGAAACAGCTCTTACCTTTGTCCCTAGCCCGCCGGAGATCATCGACCAGTGCGACCAAGGCAGTTTCAGTCCCATGATGAGGCCTGAATCCTGACTGGAAGGGATCCAAATGGTCCGCTTCTTCCAGGCGTGCCTGGAGTTGTTCCGCAACTCCATCAATGTTGGCCATCAATGCTTCCTGCAGGAGCGAATTCCAAACACTCTTGTTTGCTTGCAGCTCTCTGTGATCAGGGGAGGATTGGTACCAAGGAGCGAGCTGCCTTTCACTGGTATTGATCTCCTATTAAGTAGAGGAACCGCAGGTTTCCCCAGCACACGGCCTGAAAGCGACTGATATGGCTTAGTGCTGTTGACCCTGATAGAAAGGAGATTTTTCAACATCTCAGGTAAGGCACATGGACTTAGCCTGTTGTTGTTTTTTACTCTTGCTTCTGCAGGTCCCCTAGAAAATGCTCCTGCTGCAGCATCCCACATGGATGGAACAAAGAAGGCAAGCGATCCTGATGGACCTGGAACTTCGGAGGAAGGAGAGACCCTGAGAATCACCCATGCAGGTGGGAAAGATAAAACCGGAATGACTTGTCTTGAAACGAGGGGATATAAGGTCCATACCACCATCCTTCTCACGCCATTCATCTGGGATTGGAGGGCTCAAGACCCACATCTCTCTCCCATTCATATCCATTGCAACACATATTTCCCCCTCTCCTTCCAAAGGTTTAGATTTCCCCCACCATACCCCCCTTTTCTTCCCCCAGGTTGTTTCTTTAATTCTAGGATTTCACTCTTGTGAAATCTTCCCTTTCCTCAGAAGTCGACCAATTGTGACTTCCTGCAACTCCCACTTCCATCAGGCTCTCTAACCTCACTTATGGATCAAGGGTGGGGAGCCTGTAGCCCTCCAGATTTTGTTGGACTCCAAATGTCATCAGCCCCGGCCAGCAGGGCCAGTGGTCAGGGATGACAAGGGTTGTAGAATTTGCATTCATTTAAGAGCAACAACATTTAGATACCGCTCATAATTCAAGGACGTTTCAAGTCCTTTCCCAGCAAAAGACATATTAATTAAAGGCAACGTATTAAATGGCGATGAATGACTTGATGAATAAAACAGCAACCTCCATCATTAACTCAAGTGCATGAAGCACTAACGGGATCCAAAAGCCCAGCCGGTTGGTGTGTTTGTGTGTGTCTAGGAAGCTGCATGGGGGCAGCCAGTCTGCGTGGGAGGTATTAATTAGCATGCAACAAGGAGAAGATAAAACAAAAGCTTCCCGATTTAATACTTGTCTGGTCTGGGGAGGAAAATACCCTTCCTAGCTTCCAAATGGGTGATTAGTTAAATGCTCGAGCTGATGCAGTCCATGGGGTCTCCCCAAAACAGAACGGTACTGGGGAACAAGCTCAGTTCCAGGGTGGCTAGAAACGGGATAGATGGGCTTGTAGGGACGCAGGTGGCACTGTGGTCTAAACCACTGAGCCTCTTGGGCTTACCGATCAGAAGGTTGGCGGTTCAAATCCCCACGACAGAGTGAGCTCCCATCGCTCTGTCCCAGCTCCTGCCAACCCAGCAGTTCGAAAGCACGCCAGTGCAAGTAGATAAATAGGTACCGCTGCAGCAGGAACGTAAATGGCATTTCTGTGCGCTCTGGTTTCTGCCACGGTGTTCCGTTGCGCCAGAAGTGGTTTAGTCATGCTGGCCACATGACCCGGAAAGCTGCCTGTGGACAAACGCCGGCCCCCTCGGCCTGAAAGCTAGATGAGCGCCGCAACCTCATAGTCGCCTTTGACTGGACTTAACCGCCCAGGGGTCCTTTACCTTTTTTACCTTTATCTTTAGATGGGACTGTACTCTGAGGCTGCTTTGTATGTTGAAGGGAATCCTGTGTGGATGGAGGGAGCATTGCTTTTGTTGGATGGCGTCCCAAACCTTAGCACAGCTGAGCCCTGGCAGATTAAAGTTTCTGCCTGCTTCAGGTTATTTGAGGCCTCCCTGTTTCTGATTCCTTCTCCCTTCTTTGCCTCTTTGCCAGGTGATGCTGAGAAGATGGAGCCCTTGAAGGAAGTGGAAGCGGAGGAGGAGGAGGAGGAGGAAGAAGAAGAGGGCATCTTATGTATGGAGCCCGGAGGTCGCGTCGGGGATGACGATTCGCCGACTGCGGCCCCTCCGCAACGTGGGAAGGGGGAGCGCCCGTACCCCTGCGGCGAGTGCGGGAAGGCGTTCAGCCAGTGGTCGAAGCTGGTGCGCCACCGCCGCATCCACACAGGCGAGCGCCCCAACACGTGCACCGACTGCGGAAAGTCCTTCACCCAGAGCTCCCACCTGGTGCAGCACCGGCGGACGCACACGGGCGAGAAGCCCTACGTCTGCGGCGACTGCGGCAAGGCCTTTTCCTGGAGCTCCAACCTGGCCCAGCACCAGCGCACCCACACCGGGGAGAAGCCCTACGTGTGCCGGGAGTGTGGCAAGGCCTTCTCCCAGAGCACCAACCTCATCAAACACCAGCGCAGCCACACGGGGGAGAAGCCCTACCGCTGCCCGGAGTGCCCGAAAAGCTTCTACCGCTCCTCGGACCTCATCCAGCACCAGATCACGCACACGGGCGAACGCCCCTTCAAATGCGACGAGTGTGGCAAGGGCTTCACCCAGAGTGCCAACCTGGTCAAGCACCGCAAGATCCACGCCGGGGAGAAGCCCTTCCGCTGCAACGACTGCGGCAAGACTTTCATCCAGAGCTCCGAGCTCATCCAGCACCAGCGGACGCACTCGGGCGAGAAGCCTTACCAGTGCCAGGAGTGCGGCAAGCGCTTCGGGCACGGCGCCACCCTGGTCAAGCACCAGCGCCTGCACATGGGGGTGGAGCCATACCGCTGTGCGGACTGCGGTAAGACCTTTGGGCTCAGCTCGGCGCTGGAGCGGCACCGGCGCTGCCACAGCGAGAGCCGCCCCTACGCCTGCGGGGAGTGCGGGCAGAGCTTCTCGCTGGCTTCCAACCTCACACTGCACTCGCGCATCCACCGGGGCGAGAAGCCCTACCGCTGCGCCGACTGCGGCAAGTGCTTCGGCATGAGCTCCACCCTCATCCGCCACCAGCGCATCCACACGGGCGAGAAGCCCTACGCCTGCCCCGACTGCGGCAAGGCCTTCGTCCGCAGCTCCCACCTTACGCAGCACCGGCGGACGCACACGGGCGAGCGGCCCTACCACTGCGAGGAGTGCGGGCGGCGCTTCTCCCAGAGCTCCAACCTCATCACCCACCAGCGCATCCACATGGAGGAGCGGCCCCACGTCTGCCACGGCTGCGGGCGGCGTTTCGCCCAGGAGGAGGAGCTGCAGCGCCACCAGCAGCAACAGGACGGGAAATGCAGCGGCAATGGAGGTGCCAGAGAGCCAGAGGGCCTGGGGGAAACCTGTGGGGAAAGGCATGCGCCGGCATCGCACCCGGAGAGTGGCACCACTTGCGCCATGTGCGGGCCGGAGTGCAAAGATGCAGCCGGACTTGTGCAGCTCCAGAAAGGCCACGTTTCCCTCGTCTGCAACGTATGTGGGGAGAGCTACCAAGATGGCGCCAAGTTAGCTCAGCACCAGGAGAGCCACACGTCTTACATCTGTACCGAATGTGGGAGGAGCTTTGGGGACTCCGGAGCCTTAGCCTCCCATCAGGAGAACCATGAATCTTGGATATGTGGCGTCTGCGGGCAGAACTGCAAGGACCGCTTGGCTCTGGTGCAGCACCAAGAAGCACACTCGCTGTACATCTGTGGGGCATGTGGAGAGAGCTTTGTCGACAGCCAGGCACTTGAGGAGCACAAGGAGAGCGGGAGGTGCAAGGAGGACCCCGAGCTCCTGTTTGGCCCGGGATCCGCGAAGATGCTGGCGCGTGTGGATTCCAGGGAGAGCTTTGCTGTCGGGAAGTCTCTCGTGCCGCGTCAGGAGGGGGAAGCGTCGTGGGGCTGTCTGGAGCGTGAGGAAGGCTGCAAGGACAGTTTGGCCCTGTGGAACCACCAGCAGAGCCACCGGCGGAGGCCTCAGGCCTGCTCCAAGTGTGGACAGGCCTTTGCCGATGGCGCAGCCCTCTCTCGCCATCGAATGACCCATATGGAAGAGGATTTGTACAAATGTCCCCAGTGCGAGCAGAGCTTTGAGGGCCTTTTGGCCCTCACTCGGCACCAGGGGGAACACGTCTGCGAGAAGTGTGTGGAGTGTGGCCAGGCCTGTGAGGACTGTGAAGGCCGCTTGCTCCACCAGAAGAGCTTGGGGGACGAAACGCACGGATGTCTTGAATCCAGAGAACCTCCTCGGGCCGACCCAGATCTTGTAACACAACTGAGCGATCCCATGGAGGAGCCTGCCGACACAGGTTTTACCACGGCTCAGAAAATATTCTCTGGTGACCAGCCCTCCAACGAAAAAGTGGTGCCCAGCCCCCACGAGAGTGCCCCACTGGACGAACAGCCCTTTAGCGACCCCTTGAGGCCTACTTTGCACCAGAGAATCCACCCGAAAGCCCAGACTCTGGACGGTTCCACACCTGAGAGCACCCCTGAACATGAGGAGGCGTCTTCGGGTGGGCTGGGCCTCCAAGACAGCTCAGCTCTCGCCTCACAAACCCCACCCGAAGAAGGGCCTGGTCTGGGCACCCTGGGTGACAGCTCGCTTAAAGACAGCTTGGCTGCCGCTCCGCCGCAGAAGAGAGCTTCTCCTGCCGACAGACCTCCTCCGGTCTCCACCGAAATGGCTGCCCTCATCCGCCGCCCGAGCACCAAGCCCTACAAGTGCCACGACTGCGAGCAGAGCTTTGTGGACGCCGGCGGCTTGTCGTGCCACCAGGCCGGCCACATGAAGGGGCAGCTGCTGAAGTGTCCCGAGTGCGGGAAGGGCTTCCCGGAGAGGTTGGCTCTGATCCGGCACCAGATGGAACACACGGTACAGAAAGCCAGGGCCGTGCGGCAGACACTGCCGCCGAGAAACCATCGCGGCAAGGGGAGGGACCCCGGGAGCCCCCTGGAATTTGGGGAGAGCTTCACGGAGATCTCGGCTGTCCTTTTGCAGAGGGGAAACCACGTCTCCGAAAGGGGTGCATCGCTGCGGCCGAAGGATCGTGGTGGGGACGGGAAGCAGAGTTTAGGCGACCCTTTGCAGACCACGGAGCCCTACTTCCACCTTGATTTGGGGAAAGCCTCGGGTGCTGGGGGAGTGCTGGGCCAGCGCCATGGGCAGCAGGAGAAGGGCAGGTACTTTGGGCACTCTGAGCCTGGGAAGATCTCCCGGAACAGCTCAATATTGCTGCAGCACCTCCAGAACCACACGGCAGAGCAGCCCTGAAGCCCTGGGGGGTTGTCTCGGTGGGATTTGGCCAGCGCGAGGCAGGTGTCACCTGCTGCGATGCTCTGTCTTCTATCACGCTCCCCACCCCCTGTTCGATCATCAAAGCTAAGAGTGAGGTGTACATATGGATAAACTAGGGGCAACTCGGTCTGCCCAGGGTTGGAGACATGCCCTCAATGGAAAGAAGATACTACAGACATTATTATTATTATTAGGGTGGGGGTCTGTGCAGATGCGCAGAATCGAAACGGGAGGTGCTGCTGCAGCAAACAATGCAAGCTGGGGAAACCCTCAAGGTTCTTTACCAGCAAAATACACAGTGGCTCTTCCTTTTCAGGTAGTTTTCCCTTCGTTCCTCCCTGCTTTTCCCTCTGAGTCTGATGAGCTGAAGTCTCTTTGAAGGGGGTAGCTAAGCTTGAGGTCCTCTGGATGTTGCTGGACTACAGCTCCCATCATTCCTGACCACTGGCCATGCCTGCTGATGGGGCTGATGGGAATTAAAGTCCTAGCAACGCCTTGATCGCTTCGGCTTAGCCCCCACCCCTCTTTAAAACATGGAATTAGGCAGGAGCTTGCGGCAGGTGGCCTTGTACAAAAAGTGGAAGGGTTTCTCCGTGTGTGTATTTCTGTATCTGGTGGGAGGGCTAGTTTCCAAAGTCCATCTTTCTCCCCCTGCATTTTTTTGGTATTTCCTATAAGAGCTATTCCAGTGCAGACAGATTTTGTGAAATAAGGTGAGATAGGAGGTTTTTTGTTTTTAAAATCACCTGAAAATACAACATACCGGAATGGCTCATTGGGGTACGGTCTGTATCTCCTGCTTGCCACATGTGCTTGCTCCTGCTTGATTCTCTGTTCTGACCACTTTTAGGATGCTGAGGGTGGTTTTAGGACTTTGAATGTGAATTTTGCTTCCTCCTTCCATGACATGCTTGCTTCCCAGAGAAAATATTTCATTGGCAGTCTGTCTCCTCCCGCCCACCAGCTTTTCTGCAGCCTCACATTTCCACTGTTCCATCCTGTCTGCTTTCAGGTGAAAACACTGATGATCAGAAATGGGTTCCTGTGTACGTGTGTGAATAAATAGGATCTCCGTGGCACATCTTAAGTGAAGCAGGTTTTTCCATATTTCTGCACCCTTCAGTGTATCTCTGACTTCTACTGGTTGTATTTCTTTCTCTGTGGGGAGAGGGGGTTCCTGGTTAGATTTAAAAACAAAAATTACTCCCCATCCCTCTACAGTTTAGGTTTGCTTAGTCATTCAGTGCCAACGTCTACCTCACCAATCCAAGTTGGACCACGTCGAGGTCTTTGCCCATAGAAAGTGCTGTAGAGTTGATAATGTAATAATCCTCAAAGACAAACACAATCTGTGGAACTCCCTGACACAGGAAATATATGGCAGCAGATTCTTAACTTGCCCCATCTAGACGAAAACACATTTTCTGAACCTCTGAATGCTGTTCATAGCTATGAATCCTTTTCTTACCTGTTTGCAATCATATACAGTGGAACCTCGGTTTATGAACACCTCAGTTTACGAATTTTCAGTTTACGAACGCCGCGGACCCATCTGGAACGGATTAATTCACTTTCCATTACTTTCAGTGGGAAAGTTCGCTTCAGTTTATGAACGCTTCAGTTTATGAACAGACTTCCGGAACCAATTACACTCATGCTTTGGGTTAAGTACGCTTCAGGTTGAGTACTCTGCGGACCTGTCTGGAACGGATTAATCCACTTTCCATTACTTTCAATGGGAAAGTTCGCTTCAGTTTATGAACGCTTCAGTTTATGAACAGACTTTCGGAACCAATTGTGTTCATAAACCGAAGTACCACTGTAATAATAATAATAATAATAATAATTAAATAAATAAATAAATAATTTATTATTTATACCCCGCCCATCTGGCTGGATTTCTAGACTTCCTTTACCCGGGAGCAGGGTCCATTTAATTCAGTGGGGCTCACTTCTGAGTGGGAAAGTGCTGTTAGATTTTTCCTAATACATTTCAAGCAAGCAAGCAAACAGATCTCCCTTATCCTGGCACAGCTTTGATTTTAAACTTCTTCCCCAGTGCTGGCATCTACCTCACCAATTCAAGTGAGCTAAGGCGCGATCCTTGACAAAGCAGAAAAAAATGGCTTCTTGTGTCAGGTGGAACTCCTGGCCACATGATATCCATAGTAAGATGGAGAGCATAGTAGCATGGACGACAAGACCAGCCATGGCATGGGTAGATTCCAGCACAGTGTACAAGACCCACCTTGGAAAATGTAGTAGAGCAAGGGTGGGGAAGCTTTGGTTATCTGAATGTTGTTGGGACTACGACTCCCATGGACTATTAGCCATTCATACTGGGGCTGATGGGAGACATAGTTCAGCCAGAGGTTCCCCACCGCTGCTACATAGAACTAGCCAGTTTACACATGCTGCCTCTTGGCATTGAGACTGAAGCTCCTCTAAACCACCCACAGCAATAGTTCACAGTGTTGTCCTCCTCCTTCAACCCACAGTGCACTTGAGCTGAACCTACGCAGGCTCCTGGCCTGTTCACTCTACGGTTAAATGGGGCTACTCTAGATAAGCAGGGGAGCAATACTGATGCAACCTTTGCTGCATTGTTCTTGCTATTTTCTGAACTTCCAATGAAGACGGGCACCCTCTGAATCGTCGTTTGTACGTGTGGGTTGCTTGTTGTGGTAGCACTGCGGAGATCCCCTGCAACGGGCCTGCCACGATTGTACAGGCAGGCTTAGTAGATGCCTAAGGCATCTCTGAAGCAGCATGCAAACCTTGGTTTCTCGTGCAGAGCCCAGACGCAGAACAGAAGACTCTGTGTCCCAGAATCCTTTGTGGCACGGAGAATGAGGCTGGTCAAATGAACCTTCAGCCTGCCCCTGGCTTGGTTGAGAGACCACTGGAAGCTTTCTGCATCTCCTGAGCGGGATATAATTGAGTGTTAATTCAATCAATACTTACCCTTGTGTCTCCCTCCTCCCTTTCCTTCGGCCTCATCATCTTCCTTTCCTCCCCAGCCTGATTTGCTGGGGCTGTCCTCTTTGTTTCCAACAGCGCAATCCTAGGCCTGTCTACTCAGAAGTAAGCCCTGCTTTGTTCAGTGGGGGGGGGGGGTTGCTCCTAAGTAAGTGTGCGCTGGATTGTAGCCTTAAGCACTCATCTTTTGTAACTCAGGGCAAACATCTCATCTTCCCGTCCCCCACTGAAAATGTCTCCTGTAGCATCCAAATGATAACTGTAGGAATCTCTCCATATATTTATGTCTGCGACTGTTAGTTTCGAAGGGGTTGTGGTAGCAAAGATTCCTTACCTCTTCCCTGTCCAAGGATGGTTCCCCGCCCTTGATGGATTCAATTCTGTGGTTTGTCACTGAATTTTCTCTGTAATTCTAGGAATGTATCAACCCTGAGACTAATACAAACTCAAGATTGGTTTATTCAGATTGTTTTGTGTTGGCGTCATTATTATTTCCTCCGGTTTTGCATATAAAAGTGAAGGGGGCACAGATTAAAACCAGGCATGCCAGGGCTACTGTTTTTGTTGTTGATTAACAACAATACTAGGGCTGCCGTTTTTAGTTGATTAATTGACATAAAGCTATTTTGATAGGCAAAAGAGCTGTCCTCTGTCCTGGTTTTAAAAATAACAGCATAGTCAGGAGCCACGACACCTTTCCATGATCACACACCCCAGTCATGCATGTTTGGCATAAACAGAAAAATGTCAATGTGCATGCGTAGAGCTCTTCCATGCTAGGGCAAATCCTGGCCTAATCCTGATTCTACACATGCAGGGACCATTCTTACATGTGCCAAACATGTGGCAGGGGGTTGCACTGTTAAGAGTGTTTGACTAGGACCTGGGAGAGCAGGGTTCAAATTCCCCATTTCAGCCATGTAGCTTGCTGGGTGACCTTGGTTCAGTCACCATCTCTTAGCCCAGGCATCCCCAAACTGTGGCCCTCCAGATGTTTTGGCCTACAACTCCCATGATCCCTAGCTAACAGGACCAGTGGTCAGGGATGATGGGAATTGTAGTCCAAAACATCTGGAGGGCCAAAGTTTGGGGATGTCTGTCTTAGCCTAACCTGCCTCACAGGGTTGTTGTGAGGGTGAAATCAGGAGGAGGACCATGTACACCACCTTGAGATCATAGGAAGAAAAAAAAAGTGGTATACAAATGCCATAAATAAATAAAAATTAATAGTTGCCAGGTACATTGGTTACAGGTGGTAGGGAATTAGCTCATAAGACTTTAAACATAAGGGGGCTCATCTGAACCCCCCCATGAAAGATGGAACGCCTCCTCTAAGATGAAACCTGCAATGAATGTGCATCTCTTTATTAAAAGAGATAAAAAAGCTATTTTCCCTCATTCATGCAAATAGATGTATGCTGGTTTACAGCCCAGAAGCAAGAGTTACTATGTTCAATGAGGCTTATTCCTAGGTTTGCTTTTAAAGGTTTCTAACTATAACCAATTAATCTGCTCACAGGCCAGTTCTATGCATTCCAAAATCTTTACTAGACCCAACCAAAATGTGAAATAGTGTGCAAGCTTTTGAGTTCCACAGAGCTGTTCATCGGGCTAGAGCAGGGGTAGGGAACGGAGAGCTGGACCAAACCTGATATCCTATGGTGTTCAAAGTTCAAATTATGGCAGCAAAGAAAGATCCTTTGCAACCCCAACTTGATCAACCCCTTTTTATTGCATTGCCATACAAACGCTAAATGTCAATGCAAATATCATACAATGCAACACAGAGAATCATAGAATTGCAGAGTTGGAAGGGACCCTGAGGGTCATTTAGTCCAACATCCTGCAACGCAGAAATCTCAACTAGTTAATACATAGAGAATCATAGAATTTTAGAGTTGGAACTGAAGTATATGTGAGTTCAAGCTGCTCCTTCGCTCAGGAGTCATGTGCAATACGGCTGGTCTTCCCACATGCCTGGCACTGGGCATTGTGGAAATGGCATGAGCGCCGTTCATGCGGGCCCCCGCAACTGGCGCAAGGTACCCCTGCACCTCTCTTCTTGGCCAAAATGCTTGGACGAGCCGGTGCGCAGTCTCGAGACCGCCTCATCTTCCTCACTGTCCACAATCTCCTCCGAGTGCACAGCCTCGGCCTTCTGGGCCATGGGTGGGGTGTGTGCTCTCCCCATCTTGTCGGCTGTCTCCGCCATAAGGGCCTTGTCTCAGGGAACTTGGAAGGTCAGGTCATTCATCGCAAAAAGGTGCCGCTGTAGCTCCTTGTCCCTCAGGCCGCACGTAAGGCGGTCACGGAGAATTACGTGAAGTTGCAGTGGTAGGCGGCCTGCCGCAAGGCCACAACAAAGGCCACTATGGATTCACCCGGGGCCTGGTCCCGTCTGTAGAAGGCATGCCGGCAGGCAATCTCCGATAGCTGAGGAGCGAAGTGTGTCCTCCATTATTGCGTCAAACGGCGTCTCGGTCAGCTGGGCCGGGGCTAATAGACTCTGGGCGATCTCGAACGTGGCAGGTCCACACACACTGAGCAGTGTGGCCTGCTTCAGTTCACGTCAGTCACCTGATTGGCCGCGAGGAAAAACTCCAGCCGTGTGGCATAGGAGTCCCATTTCGATGGGGCTCTGGGTGGCCATCAGGTCTGCTCTGTCTGCCTGGCGTTGTGGCTGCGGTTGGTTGGTGATTCCAGGTGGAAGAGGCGACCAGTCTTCAGCGGTGATTCAGCCGAGGAGACAGATCCCCAGCAGTTCACCCAAGGGAGTGATTCAGCTTAAAGGCTTTATGGAGATCTCAGGAACAGACTGGGGAAAATGTAACAACAACAACAACAACAACAACAACAACAACAACAACAACAACAACAAATTACTTATAGCCCAGGCCTCCCCAGCCACTCTGGGCAGCTCCCAACAGAATATTAAACAACTTTAAACAGCTTTAAAAAAAAAAAAAAAATAGTGCAGTGCAAGAGTTCAACTCTTAGCATAGTAAGGGAGGGCAACAAATGCAAACTACCTTGGTAAAAGGTAAATAAATAAAAGAAATAAATGATTCACGCTGATTTAGTAAAAAGCTATTTTACTGTAAAAAGTAAATCCAGAAATCAAAACTGAACGCTTTGAGAGGTTCTTGAAAATGTTTGTTTATATTGTCCTTTTTTTACTGCAAGAAATGTGCATAATTCAATTGACATTGTATTTGAAGTGGATAAGGAAGTTCCTGTACTGAGTTTTTGGCTTTACGAAGCCCATTAAAATCCCATCTGAAACAAACAAACACGATAAAACATAAAACATTAAAAACTTCCCTAAACAGGGCTGCCTTCAGATGTCTGAGAAGGCTCTGATTTATATACACTTCAGCCAGCCAGCCTCCCCCCCCCCCCCGACACCCACCAAATGCAGGTTTGGCTGGTTTGCACCATGCAGAGAATCGCAAGGCAAGGCTTCAGGAGCCTGGCCTGCATTGTGATGTGGACTCAAGCTCAGAGCAGGAGATGCTCAGGGATGTACAGAACAGGAATATTCCTGTGATTTCTCCATACAAACCTGTTAAAAATCTAGGCAGGTTAGTTCCGCAGCACAAAGCTGTGATGTAATGAATGAAGCCACAGGAAACATAGGATACCTGGTGCTCTGCAAGCGACCATGCAGCAACTTCCAGCCTAGTGATTCTCCAGCAAGGGATTCTGGGAATTGTAGTTTTGTGAGAAGTCTGCAGCCAAAAACCCTTGGTCAGCGCTGTCTATTCTGATGGGCTGTAACTCTTCAGGGTTGCAGAGCTGTTGCATATAGGAAGCAAGCAGCTATTATTATTTCAGTCTCTTCTTTTGCAATGGCTAAAAAGGACTTCCCGCTGCATACCGGTAGGAAAATTAAAATTAAAAAATGCAATTAATTGGAACCCATTCTTACAAATACTGTAATAGGTTAAGATCTGGTGAAGTACAATAACAACTTATAGTTTGGGGTCCCCCCCCCCATTCCTCCTTATTTCCCCATCTACACGGGTGCTGTTTCTCCTTTTTCTTTTTCTCTCTTTTATTTACTTCTCACCATGGTTAGTGCCCATATAATTATGTACTTTTTGAACATTCAATAAAGATTTTTTTAAATGCAATTAATACAGGTGAAATTCGGAACATTAGAATATCGTTGAAAAGTGCATTTATTTCAGTAACGCAACTTAAAAGGTGAAACCAATATATGAGATAGATGCATGACATGCAAAGCAAGATATGTCAAGCCTTTATTTGTTGTAATTGTAATTATTTGTCGTTAGGTGGGTCAATTATAAATGGAATGCAATGAATGAAATGTAATAGCGATGCTTATATTTTGTTTATTTTTGTATTATTGTAACTCTTTGTTTTATTACTGTGGAATTTCCAAAAGAAAGCATTTGTGAAAATAAAAATAAAAATAAAAAAATAAAAAGTTGCATTACTGAAATAAATGCACTTTTCGACAATACAGTATTCTAATTTTCCGAGTTTCACCTGTAAATGTAACGAATGATAAAATAGCCTGTTTCTTTAAGGGGAAATGTCAAAAAGGAAACTACAACTCCCAGAATGCTATTTTTTTAATCATTTCGTTTCCCAGGCTCCCTTGCAAAGGAAACGGACTCCAAAGAAGAAGCTGGCTATTTCCATCTCGGTTTGTGTGCTGATGGTTTTGGATCTCTTACTTTGAAAAAGTAACTTTCCCTTTTCTTTTTCGCTGCATTTATTCCGCAAGATGGGATGGATTTGAAACCGAGTTGGGTAAGTGCTATCGTGGGAATTCATGAACGGCGAATATTTTAGCGAAAGGTTAAATTCGGGAGGTGGGGGTGAAAAAATAACGGGTCTGTGTTGTTTATATGAATCACAATCCCGTTATGGTTAATGAGCCTTTTATTTTATCCATACGACCTTAATTGCAAAAAAAAATAAGGCATGGGTAGCAAAATACCTCGGGGAGGAGTTAAACCGTTCTGGAAGCTCGCCTCCAAAATGGTATTCACCATATTTGGGGAGGTTTTTCCAAATGTTGAATTTTGGATTCGTTTAATGCAAATAATAATAATGCCAGAATTATTTTGAGGCTGTGGTTTAGGGAGTCCATTGTGTATGAGTGTTTTGCTGTTTCCTTATAGATGGTCTCTTGTGTGCGCTGTTCATTTCCATTTTTGGGTGACGAGGCTTTTGTGCGTTCCATTTATTGGGTCCTCTTCCTTTTTTTTTTGCATTCTTTTTTATTGTAAAATAAACTTTATTAAACAAGAAGATTTCTTAAAATACACACAAAACAAGCATACAGTAGAAACATTCGAATGCTAAGGAAGGATGCAAGCAAGCAAGCTAGGCAGCCCAGAGGAGGATAGCTGCATTCAGCTGTACAAACTAACTTGAGAACAAAGGGAGGTGTTGGGCCACACTCCCAACTTACCTTTCAAGCCCCGTGATACCAATTTAAGTAGCCATGGCTTTCCCCCAAAGACTCCTGGGAGCTGTAGTTGCTGAAAGTTGATAGGAAGCCCGTGTTCCCCTCCCAAAGCTGCAATTTCCAGAGCTCCTTGGGAGACGGATTGTTAAACCGCCCTGGGTGGGAATTGTAGCTCAGCCGGGGGTATAGGGATCTCCAGCAACGCTCAGCATCCCTAAAAATCTACAGCAAGCATAGGCAACCTTGGCTCTCCAGACGTTTTGGAACTACAACTCCCATGATCCTAGCTAACAGGGCCAGTGGTAAGGGATCATGGGAGTTGTAGTTCCAAAACATCTGGATAGCCAAGGTTGCCTGTGCCTGATCTACAGCTCCCAGAATGTTGATTCAGTAGTCGCTGTCGGGACTGGAGAAAGGCAGGTAGCCATTGCTAAACTGAACGGGCTTGGTTAGGCATAGGATACCTCTGAATAACAACAATAACAACAACAACAACAACAACAATTCTTTTCTACCCTACCCATCTGGCTGGGTTTCCCCAGCCACTCTGGGCGGCTCCCAACAGAATAGAAAAACTCTATATTCCTATATTCTATATTCCTGAGTATAAGACTGCTTTTGACCCAGGAAAATCTTCTCAAAAGTCGGGGGTCGTCTTATACGCCCAGTTGTCTTATACGCCGGAATATACAGTAATCCAACATTTGTTGTTGTTGTTTAGTCGTTTAGTCATGTCCGACTCTTCGTGACCCCATGGACCATAGCACGCCAGGCACTCCTGTCTTCCACTGCCTCCCGCAGTTTGGTCAAACTCATGTTCGTAGCTTCGAGAGCACTGTCCAACCATCTCATCCTCTGTCGTCCCCTTCTCCTTGTGCCCTCAATCTTTCCCAACATCAGGGTCTTTTCCAGGGAGTCTTCTCTTCTCATGAGGTGGCCAAAGTATTGGAGCCTCAGCTTCACGATCTGTCCTTCCAGTGAGCACTCAGGGCTGATTTCTTATACGGCTAGTATATCCCAAACTCTATATTTTAACTGGAAAAGTTGGGGGTTGTCTTATACGCCCAGTCGTCTTATACGCCGGAATATACAGTAATCCAACATTAAAAAACATCAAACATTAAAAACTTCCCTAAACAGCTGTACCCAAACTGCCCTGGCACCCGCCAGATATTTTGGGACTGCAATTCCCATCAGCAACAGCCAGCAGGGGCAACAGCAGAGGATGATTGGAATTGTAGTCCAAAATGACTAGAAGGTGCCAGGCTGAGGAAAGATTGTTCTAGCCTTTACCCAACCTTTTAGGACCAACACGCCCTCTACCGAGCAGAAGTCAGATTGTTGTTTATTTCCTTGACAACTGGTGGGAGGGTGTTCCACAGGGCGGGTGCCACCACTGATAAGGCCCTCTGCCTAGTTCCCTGTAACCTCACCTCTGAGTTGCCAGGAGGCAAATGGTGATGTGTTTGTGTGTGTTTGCATGTGTCATTGCCCATGTCCTGCTTCTGGGGTTCCCAGTAAGAGCTTGTCCAGTGTGGGGAACTGGGTGCAAGACCATGTGGGCGCTTTGTTTGACCCCACAAGGATCTTTGCATAATCTTTATGTGTGAGATTGAGAGTTGCTACCTATTTGCAGGGTAACGTGAGGAGCTGTGAGTGTTGGAAGTCTCTGAGGAGACAGCACCACTGATTCTTCTTTTCCCCCAAAGTCCTGACTGCGACTGCTATTGCTTATTGAAATCAAAACAACAACAACAACAACAACTCAGAACAGGGGAAATATCAGCAGGTTTGGACACCCCCCCCCACAGTTTGTAAA
This sequence comes from Zootoca vivipara, assembly GCF_965207765.1. Lineage (NCBI taxonomy): Eukaryota > Metazoa > Chordata > Lepidosauria > Squamata > Lacertidae > Zootoca > Zootoca vivipara. Next base: position 40,343,928 of record NC_142595.1, read on the forward strand.
AGTACATTAAAAAAGAAGCCTAAGGGGTGGGAAATAGCTCAGTAAGGATTGAGTGTGCTAAATGGCCACAGAATTCCAGCTCTATGATTCAATGAGAAAGGGAGAAAAACAAGTGAGAGGGGAAATGGAATGGAGCATAGAGAATGATGGCCTGTCTGGCTTGATTCACACACTGAAAAAGTGTGCTCCTAAACTGCAACATTTTGTTGTGGCTCCCACTGGTAATGTTAAATTTTGTCCTGCTCCCCCCAAGCAGAGATAGGTGTGCAAAACCTAACAGTGCAATCCTATACATATCTCCTTGGAAGTGAACCTTGCTGATTTAAAGTTGGTCTTACTCTTAGCTAAGTGAGAGTACAAGAGAAGAGAGTACAGTACTGGAGGTTTATGGTGCCTTACCTTCCGGGTGTCTGTTTTGCTTAAGGTTACGCAAACAGTGCATTTTGCAAGCAGGTTCATTAAAACAGGCACCACAGCCTCTGATCTCAGGTTCTTAAATAAATAAAGTTTTCCTTCACCTTCAGTCAACACACAGTTCTTCCTCTGCCCACAAACTGCAAAAAAAACCCCAAACATTTTTCTACCTGCCCCTCCGAATGCTGGTGGGGGCTGCATTCCAAAGGCTGGCACCACCGCGGGTAATAGATCCAGGCCGTTTGTCAAGTGCTTGATCACCTATCAAGCTCACTGGACAGAAGCACAGTAATAGTTGTATTTGTACTCAAAGGTAGCTAAGCTCGTTGCAGAAAGGAGAGCCCTACTAGATCAGAGCAATGGTCCATCAAATCAATTATCCTGTTTTTGGTGACGGTCAGATAGATGATTCCCAGGAAACCAACAAGCTGAGTGTGAGGGCAGCAAACCTCAGGCTCTGATCTGGAAGCCCTTCCCCCAAATTCCCGACGAGTGAGGACTCTGTATTTACCCTGTTGTGAGGGAATTGCATAGTGCAACTGCTTAGGAAGACTTTAATGTATTCTAATATTCATGAGCTGTGCTCATCTCTCTCTCTCTCTCCCTCCCTCCAGGAGGAATTGGGATTGTAGCTGAGGATGAGGAGAACCGTCCCCAGCAAGAAATGGATCGCCGTCAGCAGAAGTTTCAGGGAACACGCTCTCTGTCCACAGGGGAAGCTTGCTTTTCGAGAGTGTCCTGCAAGGAGGAGCTCCGGGAGAAGAACAGCCAAGCCAAGTGGGAGAACTTGCCGTGGCTGGAAAGCAGCTTGGACCATCGTGGAGACCGTGACCAGGAGGAAGCCTCTGAGAGCAGCTCCGTGGTCTTCATTGAGGAGCAAGGAGATGTTGGTTGTGTGTCTGATTTAGAGGATGTTGAGGAGCCCTCTGCCCAGGTGGAGGAAGTCATAGGGGAGATTGGGGAAGACACAGAGGCTTTTGTTTATCCAGAGGGGTCTCTGCCGGGCGATGAGTTTGCTGCAGAAGAATCTGAGCAAAGAGTTTACCGCAGAGAAAGTCGCAATGAAGCCCAACTGGTCCTGTGTCCAGAGGCAGCTCTGGGAAGGGAGGATTCTGAGGAGGAAACTGGGGCCATTGGTTATGAGGGTGCATCCTCTCTTGGGGTTGAATCTGAGATGACCCTTGAAGCTGAGGGGTCCAATGGGGAGGAGTCCGAAGAGATCCCTTGCTGGGAAGCAGCTCACCTGGGGGGAGTGGACCTTGCGGGGCAATCGGAGGCCGTCGTTTACCAGGAGGGTTCTCTGGCTAGGGAGGGATCCAGTGGCGAGGAGCAGGAAGAAATCCACTCTCAGCAGGGCTCTCTTTCTGGGAACGGCTCCGACGAGGAGGCATTCAGCAGCTGGGCTGTCCCGGTGCAGGCGCTGGTAGCGGAGCAGCGGCCTTCCAAGCCTCGCCACATCTGCAGCGAGTGCGGCCGCAGCTTGGCCAGCCACTCTGCCCTTGTCCGCCACTGCCTTATCCACACTGGAGAGCTCCCGTACGCTTGCACAGAGTGTGGGCGGCGCTTCCGGCAGTCCTCGGCCCTGGTCCGCCACCTTCGGGCCCACCGGGGCGAGCGCCCATACGTCTGCGGTGAGTGTGGCAAAGCCTTTGGCGTCCGCTCTGCCCTCGTCCGCCACCAGCGGGCCCTGCACACGAGCGAGAGGCCCTACGTGTGCGGGGAGTGCGGCAAGGCCTACGCCGACCTCTCCGTCCTGACCAAACACCAGCTGATCCACGTCAACGGGCGGCCGTTTTCCTGCCCTGACTGCGGCCAGGCGTTTGGGCACCGCACCACCTTGAACCAGCACCGGCGCATCCACACTGAGGAGCGGCCGTACCGCTGCGGCGAGTGCGGCCAGACCTTCCGGCAGAACTCAGCCCTGGCCAACCACCGCCAGGTCCACTCGGGGCAGCGGCCCTTCTCCTGCCAGTACTGCGGCAAAGCCTTCGCCGGCCGGCCCACCCTCGTCCAGCACCTCCGGACGCATACGGGGGAGAAGCCGTACAGCTGCCCTGACTGCGGCCGCCAGTTCAGCACCAGCTCCAACCTCCTGCAGCACCGCAGGAACCACCTGGGGGAGCGCCCTTTCGCCTGCTCGCTGTGCGGCCGCCGCTTTGCCCGCCGGCCCGACCTGGCCCGCCACTACGTCACCCACGCCGAAGGCAGCGTGCGGCCCCACCGCTGCGGGGAGTGCGGGAAGCGCTTTGTGGACCTGGCCGACCTGGAGCAGCATGGGGCCACGCACCGCGGCGAGCGGCCCTACGTCTGCAGCTTCTGCGGCAAGTCCTTCGCCGAGGCTGCCACGCTGGCGCGGCACCGCCGATCGCACCTCCCCACGGCTCAGCAGGCCTACAAGTGCGAGGTGTGTGGGCAGACCTTCGGGCAGAGCTCCGACCTGCTGGCCCACGGGCGGGTGCACAGCGGCGAGCGACCCTACGCCTGCGGGGACTGTGGCAAGGCCTTCGGGCGCAGCTCCAACCTGTCGCGCCACCGGCGGGTGCACACCCACGAGCGCCCCTACGTCTGTGGGGACTGTGGGAAGAGCTACACCCAAAGCACGCACCTCATGGAGCACCAGAGGCTGCACACGGGCGAGAGGCCCTACGAGTGCGTGGACTGTGGGCGCTGCTTCGGCAAGAAAGGGCACTTGGACTCTCACCGGCGGGTGCATCGCCTGTTGCCTGGATCTCCCAGAGGGGCTGATGGGGTGCAAGCCGATTCGGGGAGCCCGGAGGGCGTATGAAGGAATCCTGCAGGGGTGGGAAGTTGTGGGTTGTGGGTGGGGACAAGGAGTCAGAGCAAGGCTAATAGATCTGAGAATGGCTTATGATTCATTAGATTTCTATACTGCCTTTCATCTGAAGGTCATAGTTCAGATGGTAGAGCATACGACTCTTAATCCCAGGGTTGTGAGTTCAAGCCTCTTGTTTCCTGCATTGCGGGGGTTTGGATTCAATGACCTCCAGGGTTTCCTTCCATGATTCTATGATCACAGGGGCGGTTTACAATATGAAAACACAAGAATACGTACCATAAAAAACAAACGAAGACAGTAACCCCATTGCACAGTTATTAGCCCTGCCTGAATGCCACAGCGATCTCCTAAGAATAAAGAGCATGTGCAGAATTCCTGGAGGGGCTTCCCAAAGTGTGTGGCTGCATCACCACAACCAACTCCCGTGTGTTCCTGGCCAGAGGCAGGCAGCTGTGAACTCTCTATACTTTTCGTGATTTTGTGGGGTGGGGAAGGGTGCTTTTCAATTGCCTGATGTTAAACGTATGCTCGGTAGAGGGCGTCTTGGTCATAAAAGGTTGGGTAAAGGCTAGAACAATCTTTCCTCAACCTGGCAGCTTCTAGGCGTTTTGGACTACAATTCCAATCGTCCTCTGCTGTTGCCCCTGCTGGCTGTTGCTGATGGGAATTGCAGTCCCAAAACATCTGGAGGGTGCCAGGGCAGTTTGGGTAAAGGTGGGTTACAATGCAGGGGTTAAGGGGGTGTATCCTGTCTGACTCAGAGACGGCCCAGTGAGGTTAATGGACACTACTAACTTAAGACCCATTTCAGTGGGTCTGCACCGTGTAGAACCAAGCCTTGGATACAACCCTAAATTCCCAGCACACGAGATCTTGCCTATATCTTCATTGCAGATTTGGGATTTGCACACAGAAGTCTTGGGCTTGTGGGCCCTAACTGCTATTGAATTCCACTGCAAGGCCACCCTGCTGGGTTCACCTCCTCTCTCCTTCCTTTCTGACCTCTTCAGCCCCATGTTGCCCTTTCGAAATGCAGAGAGAAACCAAAGTTTCTGTCTTCCGCCACTGCTTATTGAGATGTTTTAAGTATTGTCCTCCTATCCTCGTGTCAGAATGCCAGGGACCCCCTTAGAAATTGGAATCCAGGTTCTGTCCCAAGGAGGTTAACTCTGGAAAAAAACAAGTTTCAAATTGGACTGTGTGTAATGTTCTCTACCTCGTACCCCTGGAGCTGATAACACTTTTGCTTTGGTTCTGCAGATAACATCAAATAATCTTGTTTATGTATTCAATAAGAGGTTGAGAATGTCTGTGCAAACATGTGTGAGAGTTTTTTTTCTTTTTTGTTTGAAGAAATCAGCTAAAAAATATATTTGAGAAACACGAATCCTGAGTTTGGCTGTGCAATTTTATCACGAGCCTTTAGGGCAGAGGTTTTCAACTTTTTTGAGTCCACAGCTCCCTTGACCAACTGCCTTCTTTCTATGACACCCCTGTGGGGCTCAGGAGCCCAGTTATGCCCCCACTGCCTGTAGAGCTGGCAGCCTTTCACCCTTTTTCAAACACCCTCCCCATGGAGTGTTCCCTCAGCCTCCTCCCCTCTCCTTGGTCTCTGAGCTGCCCCCCTTGTCCCAAGGAGAGGCGCCTCCTCACACTGTCCCACAGGGGCCTGGGAAGTACTCCCTGGCCAGCCCTAGAGGTGCCATTCGCCTGGGGAGCTTGTAGCCAGGGCTGCGGCATCAAACAGCCATGCAAGCCTTTGGGAGATGTGAGAGGGCGTCAGAGGAGGGAGGAAACGAAAGAGGCCAGTGTTGTTGACCACAGCACCCCTGATCATCATTCAAGGCACCCCAGGGTGCCACGGCACCCTGGTTGAAAACCACTGCTTTAGGGAATTCAGCAGCAGCAACAAAAGCTGTTCCAAAGCTTCAGTGGGGAAAGAACGGTAGATTTTCTTAACTATGGTAAGTAAATAAATTCTAGGCTTCCTGTGAGGTCAAAGCTTCCATCCAAGGAGGATGAGGCTGCTTCCATTATTTCCAATCGGCATTTTTTGGGAGTGGCTAATTCTACTGAATCGGGTCATTCAGTCACTCCCACTGCAGAGGCTCAATCAGTAATGCAAGCCGCCTCCAGACTATTGCATTTAAAGCCGCAAACTGCTTTAAACAGTCCTGGCTTTCCCCCAAAGCAGGCATCCCCAAACTTCGGCCCTCCAGATCTTTTGGACTACAATTCCCATCTTCCCCGACCACTGGTCCTGTTAGCTAGGGATCATGGGAGTTGTAGGCCAAAACATCTGGAGGTCTGCAGTTTGGGGATGCCTGCCCCAAAGTGTCTTGGGAACTGTTGTTTAAGAGTGCTGTAGGTTGGTAGGAGACTTTATGTTGCCCTCGCAGAGCTATAATTCGCAGAGTGGTTTTACAGTCAATCCCTCATCCCAGGGGAGGTGACATCTTTTGTCGCCTGAAAGACTAGCAAGATTCATAGATAGGCTTTCATGGGTTCAAGGCCACTTCATCCTATGGATGAAGGGAAATCTTAAATTGGTATACACTGTAAGGGAGAAAATGGTAAGGTGGGAGTTGAAAATACAGTCAGCGATAATCAGTTTTTACATGCATGATAAAAAACAACAACCCACACCTATAACCTTGAGATGATTTGTTGAGATGATTATAGTCACACCTGGCAGCGAGGCAGGGAACCATTAGAATGCTCTCCCACCAGATGTCAAAGAAATAAACAACTACAGTATCTGACTTTTAGAAGACATCTGAAGGCAGCCCTGTTTAGGGAAGTTTTTAATGTTTGACATTTTATCGTGTTTTTAATATCCTGTTGAGAGCCGCCCAGAGGGCTGGGAAAACCCAGTCAGATGGGCGGGGTATATATTATTATTATTATTATTATTATTATTATTATTATTATTATTATTATTAAACACGTAGGCAGTTCAGTTGGGGAAGCAGAATGACAAGATTTGGTGCCTCGCAGACCTCTGCACCGGGGCTTTCCCTGCCCTGCTGCCCCGAGTGGCTCCGCATAGTCCCTGGAAAAGCTGCCAACACCTGCCGGACAGGCAGAAGTCCAACCGGTGAAGATTCCCACCATTACTGCACCGTCAAGCATTGGAGCTCCGCCTTAGGAGCGGCTTTTAACCGCGCAGAAAACAAAGGTCCCCGCCTTGCTCCCCAAATCCGCAGCAAATAGACCGACGCCTTTTCTGATTGCTGACAATGCAACCGCTTCCAGGTGCAAGAAGAGCTTTGGCTCCGCCCCCGCCATTGTGGTTCTCCCTCCCAAAAAAAACCCTCTCTCCTCTCAGTGGTTCCCTCCCTCTGCCGCTCTGCGATTGGCTCATTGGAGCGAGAGAGGCGGGATTCCCCCCCTTTTTTTTGGAAGAGCCGCCGCTTAGATCTTCGCCGGCTGAGGCCACGCCCTCCCGCGTTCTGATTGGCCGAGGCGGGTTCTGACCGGTGACATCCGGGCACCCGGGGGGGGGCGAGGTAAGAAGGAGGTGTCGGCGGCGAGGACGAGGGAGTGGCGGACCGGAGAGGGAACCGCCCAAGTCTGCCGGAGGGCTGCTGCGCCTCCCCTTCCATTCTGGCAGGTGAGCAAGCACCTTTCATTGCCCCCCTCCCTCCTTTCTGCCCCCCCTCCATTAAGAAGCACGGCGAAGGGGTTTAGGGTCCAGCCTTTCCCAGTGCAAGATCCCTTCCTGCCTTTGCAATGCTTCTTTCTCCCCATGAGAGATATAAATAATAAAATTACAGTACAGCCATTACTCTCCTCCTCCTTTCCTCTGCCCGATACGCCTCCTCTTTCCCTTTTCGGCCCTCCCCCAGGAACAAAAGCCTCGAAATGCACCCCCCCCAATAATATCTCTCCTTCTCTCCGCCCTATGCTCCACCCACGGTATACAGTATTCCCTATTCTTCCTTAGTGACATCTCCAACCCCAACTCTCCCCACCGCCCACTTCTGATGGATCCCTATCGCAGCTGGTTTGTAGGGAGATCAGGAGGGGCAGCCCTTTTCTCTCCCTCTCTATCCCATAATAGCCTCTATTCCCATTTACTTTCTGGTGGGGGAGGGGTTGTGATGGGATAAGATGCTCTCCTTGGCATCTTTCCCTTTCCCCCATTCGCAGCATTCCACCACATGACGGGGGGGGGGCAGAATGTCTTTGCTCTGACCATCCCATAATAATCTTCGCTTATCCCAGACCCGGCTGGCATTTCACCCCCAGCCCCCCCATCTTTTTTCTCTGTGTCCCATGAATTTAAAAAGAATGGAAGCTACCATTGTCCGTTTGCCTTCCACACACCATTCCCTGCTGTCTGTAAAGGAAGTGGTCCTTCCCACCTGCCTCCCCCTCAATATCCTGGGTGATGATGGAGAACCTCCACAGACCTGTGTGTTGATCTCTTTTTGCTTTGTGCAAGCAGATAAGGATGCTTATTCCGTGGGATAGTGTGTGTCTAATGTGGGGTTCCAGGTTTTCTAAAATAAGGAATAATCCCATTCAGGGATAAGATATTTATCTTCTAATCCCCCCCTTTGGGTCTTGATTTGGAAATCACTGTACCGTTGGCTTATCTTAATATATTTTGGTTTCATCTTCTAATCCCCCCCCTTTTGGGTCTTGATTTGGAAATCACTGTACCGTTGGCTTATCTTAATATATTTTGGTTTCATCTTCTAATCCCCCCCCTTTTGGGTCTTGATTTGGAAATCACTGTACCGTTGGCTTATCTTAATATATTTTGCCTAGGTGACAGCTATAGCAATTAAAGTCAGTTATCCAGGGGGTGGGTAAAGAAACCACATTGGGTAGCTGATATCTTTAAGTAACCTTGGCACATGCCAATATATTTGAAATATAGTTCTTCTTACTGTTGATCAAGGACCCTGAGTCAGAGAACTATATAACGGTTAAATGCTGATTAAAACGTTTGGAACACATAATGTGAGCAGCATATTTTAAAATAGCAAGCCTCTCAGTATCACTAACACGCTCTGTCTGACATGGCTTTTTAGGCTGTGACTGATATAAAACTTTGCTACTTACTGGGAAATATTATTACTGTACATATTATACCACTCTTAAAGGAGTTATACTGCCTGCCACTAAGCTACTGGGTCACGTTTGATATTTTGGTATGAACCGAGAAAGCTCTAAATACCTTGGACCAGGATAACTTTCTCCCTGTTTTCCTACACCAGGAGTGAGGAACTGGCCCCCTGACAAATTTCAAAGGGGTGGTATCAACCGATTACTGTGACCTTACCTGCTACACACCTGAAATCTCTTACAATGTCCTGTGTGTGATAGGAGGGTGTGGTGGTTTTTTTGGGGGGTGGGGTGGGGAATGGCCTTGGGGCCAAATTGTGACCCATTCTGGGCCTAATTAGGCTTGTGGGCTGGAGCTTCCCCACCTCTGCCCCACATAGTCATTATGATCAACTGATGAGTCTCTCCTGCTTGCATCCCTACCTATGGAAGTGCAGTAAACAGTCATAGTGGAAGGAGTTTCCTGAGGTGATTCCTGCGCTGTGGGACTACCTTTCCCTTGGGAAACACACACATTAGTCATCTTCAGTCTTCCTTTCAAAAACACAGATCTGTTTCGGGTTATCAAATTTATTTATCAAAGTGATATCATGCTCATCTTCCTGAAGGCCCCCAGGACTGCCAATGTTTTTAATGTCTGCGGCCTTACCATTTTAGCTGTGCCCTAGTCTTACAATTTCACACACACACACACACACACACACACACACACAAACACCCCGCTGCCCCGTATTATAATGTTTTTATACCCATTTGGACATTGCTGTACATGGCCTGAAGAATTGATGAGGCAGGCTGTATAGCAGTATTTTTTAATAAACAAATGTTAATTGGTAAACAAATAATGCTCACTATAAAAGCAATACTTTCACTGTGTGTCAGAAGCTGTGCAGTGAAGGAGCTGAATGGGATTCTTCCTGGAAGCTGCGTGCCGACACCTCAAAGCCGCCACCCAGAGAGGTTGGGGCAACCCAGTCAAATGGGCGGGGCACAAATAATACACTTATTATTAATATTATTATTTTTTTAACTGTCTGCCACATCTCATGCGGTGGAGAAGGGGGGTGGGAGATGGTGCCCCTTGCTAAGGAGGGCGGTGGTCCTTCCTTAAACAATTTTGGCCTTTTCTGACAGGAGCCCACAGACCATGGCGGAGCCACCGATCGAAGATGACGGCGAGGAAGAGGCTCGGGCCCAAGCCAAGCCGGAGCCGGCTCACCAGGCCACGGTGGCAGCCAAGAACCTGGCCATCTTGAAGGCGCGCTCCTTCGACGTCACCTTTGAGGTGGGGGATGAATATGAGGTCATCGAGACGATTGGCACCGGCGCTTACGGCGTGGTGAGCTCGGCACGCCGCAAGGACACAGGTAAGGGGGGGAGGAAAGCACCAGGGCTGGATGGAAGCTGAGAGGATGCCGTTGTTTGGTCTCTCAACTGTGCACAGAGGTGGGGCCCGTGCAAATGGATGGATGTGAATAGAAGAAGAAGAAGAAGAGTTTGGATTTGATATCCCGCTTTATCACTACCCGAAGGAGTCTCAAGCGGTTAACAATCTCCTTTCCCCTCCTCCCCCACAACAAACACCCTGTGAGGTGGGTGGGGCTGAGAGACTTCAGAGAAGTGTGACTAGCCCAAGGTCACCCAGCAGCTGCATGTGGAGGAGTGGAGACACGAACCCGGTTCCCCAGATTACGAGTCTACTGCTCTTAACCACTACACCACACTGGCTCTCCACAATAAGTCTCTCCACAAGGGCTATATTCTCCCTCCACTGTTGGAGGCAGTCTGCCTCTGAGTACCAGTTCCTGGGAATCCCAAGTGGAAACAATGCTCTTGTGCTCAGGTTCTGGTTCTCTAGAGACACCTGGTTGCCCACTGTCTGACTGGGGTAAGCCTTTGGCCTTACCCAGTAAGGCCGGATTGCGTCCCCCAGCTGACGATTGAGGCTTTGGGACCTTGTACTGATTGGCTGCTCTGTGCTGTGATGCCCCAGGGATTTTTCTCTCTCTCCGGCTTGACTCATTGGAGCCTGGCTGGGAATAAAAACAGAGTTTGGGGGTGGTGGTGACGCACCCATTGATGCTAAAAACTTAACTGTAACTGTACCCTTTGTGATCATACGCCACACATCACTTTCCTCTTGGCATGTTATCAACTCGGTAAATTGCATAGCTGTATCCTATCGTGTGGCATCGGACTAGGACCTGGGAGAGATCAGGGTTCAAATCCCCGCTCAGCCATGAAACTCGCTGGGTGACCTTGGGCCAGTCTCTGCCTCTCAGCCTGACCTATCTCACAGGGCTGTTGTGGGGATTGAATGAGGAGGGGGAGAACCATGTACACCGCCTTGAGCTACTTTTGCGAGGGAATGTGGGATAGAAATGCAATGAATGAGTATTTCTTCATTTACAATTGTGACAGCTTACGGGTGGTGCTGTGGTCTAAACCACAGAGACTAGGGCTTGCCGATCAGAAGCTCGGTGGTTCGAATCCCCGCGACGGGGTGAGCTCCCGTTGCTCGGTCCCAGCTCCTGCCAACCTAGCAGTTAGAAAGCACGTCAAAGTGCAAGTAGATAAATAGGTACCGCTACAGCGGGAAGGTAAACGGCGTTTCCATGCACTGCTCTGGTTTGCCAGAAGCGGCTTTGTCATGCTGGCCACATGATCCGGAAGCTGTACGCCGGCTCTCTCGGCCTATAGAGCGAGATGAGCGGCGCAACCCCAGAGTCGTCCGCGACTGGACTTAGCAGTCAGAGGTCCCTTTACCATGTTTAAACTAATTTTTCTTTATATTTTCTGTAATCTTTTATTAAAAATGATTTTTTAAAAAACTGAAAAATCAAAGGACCCCCCCCAATAAAGAGAGCAGTCCTCAATTCTTCACATGCCATTTGTGAACAAGACAATCACACGCCAAAGTAAACTGGGCTGCCCCTTCACATCTAATTTGGCTCAGGGTGTTGGACGTGAAGCAGAGAGAGTTGGTTTTAAACTTTGGTGGGAGATATCAGGTGCATTGAGCCTAGCCTAGCTTTCCTCACATGGTTGTTGTGAGGGGGAGAAATCCCATAATGCACTCCAGGGGAAGGAGGGAAAGACCAGGTGAGTGACACGTCCGGATGCATGAGATGAATCATTTTCTGATTCAATGCTATGAACCTGTTTCCCCTGCTCTTCCCTTGCCAGGCCAGCAGGTGGCGATCAAGAAAATCCCCAACGCTTTCGATGTGGTGATGAACGCCAAGCGCACTTTGCGCGAACTGAAGATCCTCAAACATTTCAAGCATGACAACATCATCGCCATCAAGGATATCCTTAAGCCCTCTGTGCCTTATGCGGAATTCAAATCTGTGTAAGTGCTATTCTTTCCCTGGATAAAGGGGGGGGCCCCTTAAAAATAAATAAATCTCAGCCCCCCCCCCAAGAATCCTCATTAATATATCCATTAATATGGACTAGGCTGAAATGGCAAAATCAACTGCCAAATCAAAAGGGCATAATGATGAAGTGTTTAAGGAAGAATGGAGACCACTGATCTATCAAATTACCACCCATATATGAAGTCGCTGGCAGGATTTGAAATATAAGCAGTAGATTATTGAAAGATTTAATGGTAGTGGGGTTTTTAGACAAGACAAACAGATGTGCTGCAGAACAGCTCATAAAAAGGAATAAAAAACAAACATCGGGAAAGGAGGGGTGGGAAGTCAAGAAGAAACTTTTTTAAACTCTACAAAGTATACAGGTGAAACTCGGAAAATTAAAATATTGCCAAAAAGTGCATTTATTTCAGTAATGCAACTTATCATTTTTTATTTTTATTTTGATTTTTACAAATGCTTTCTTTTGGAAATTCCATAGTAATAAAACAAATGGTTACAATAATACAAAAATAAACATCGCTATTACATTTCATTAATTACATTCCATTTATAATTGACCCGCCTAATGACAAATAATTACAATTACAACAAATAACGGCTTGACATATCTTGCTTTGCATGTCATGCATCTATCTCATATATTGGTTTCACCTTTTAAGTTGCGTTACTGAAATAAATGCACTTTTCGACGATATTCTACTTTTCCGAGTTTCACCTGTATGTTGATAAATTCTTTGAAATATTTTTGGAGACTGAATGAAAGTGATATGAAAAGGAATTCTGGATATAATGGAAGAGGTAAAGGATTTGGATTATCATTAAAGATGTGGGAGAAAAGAATTAATAATAGGACCCACAGAAGGGAGGGCAGAAGTCCAGGAGATGGCTTGGAATCTTGTTTTTATGATTTATGTTTGATATATCTCTGTAAAACTTTAATTTGAAAAACCAAATAAATAAATAAATTTTATATTTAAAAATGATATGAAAAGAGAGAGTGAGAGAGAGACACACAGAGTCTGTCCAAAAGGCGCCCCCCCCCGGTGAATATTGTGGTGGAACAATATTCAGGTTCTCTCCTTGACTGACCACGCCTGCTCTTACCTTGCCCAGGTACGTTGTGCTGGACCTGATGGAGAGCGACCTGCACCAGATCATCCACTCCTCTCAGCCCCTCACCTTGGAGCATGTGCGCTACTTCCTCTACCAGCTCCTCCGGGGCCTCAAGTACATCCACTCGGCCAACGTCATCCACCGGGACCTGAAGCCCAGCAACCTCCTGATCAACGAGAACTGCGAGCTCAAGATCGGTGACTTCGGCATGGCCCGTGGCCTCTGCACCAAGCCCGACGAGTACAAGTATTTCATGACCGAGTATGTGGCCACGCGCTGGTACCGGGCCCCGGAGCTGATGCTCTCCCTCCACGAGTACACCGAAGCCATTGACATGTGGTCGGTCGGGTGCATCTTCGCCGAGATGCTGGGGCGAAAGCAGCTGTTCCCGGGGAAAAACTACATCCACCAGCTGCAGCTGATCATCACGGTCCTGGGGACCCCTCCGGCCAAAGTGGTCCACTCCATCGGGGCCGACCGCGTGCGCGCCTACGTCCAGAGCCTGCCGTCGCGCCAGCCGGTGCCTTGGGAGAGCCTCTACCAGAACGCCGACCGCAAGGCCTTGGCCTTGCTCTCCAAGATGCTGCGCTTCGACCCCCGCGAGCGGATCTCCGTGGTGGAGGCGCTGAACTACCCCTTCCTGGCCAAGTACCACGACCCGGACGACGAGCCCGACTGCGTCCCAGCCTTCGACTTCGACTTCGACAAGCGGGTGCTCACCAAGGAGCAGATAAAGGAGGCCATTGTGGCCGAGATCAACGACTTCCACGAGCGCCGGGAGGGCATTCGGCGGCAGATCAGCTTCAAGCCGGCGCTGAAGCAGGCGGTTGTCGGCGGAGGCGGCCAGGCGTTGCTCCTCTGCTGCCGCGATGTTGACATGCCCAGCGCCGGCTCGCCTCGGGCTGGAGACGGAGACTACGCCATGGCCTCTCCCGGGCCCTACTTGCTGACGGAGACAATTGACCTCACCTCTCCGCTGGTGCCATCGGCCGTTGTGCAGCCAGAGGTGAAGGCTGAAGAGGGCGCTCCAGCCACCATTCCGCCTAAGCGGGAAGGCGCTATCTCGGATGACACCAAGGCTGCCCTCCGGGCGGCCATTTTAACGTCGGCTCTCCGGCACAAGGCCAGAGGTAAGGGTTTGGTGCAAAGGAAGCTGACGTATATTGAGCCACGCCATTGGTCCATCTAGGTCAGAATTAGCCCCGCCGATTGGCAGCGGCTCTGCAGGGTTTCTGACGGGACATTTGCAGCCCTGCCTGGAGATGCTAGGAATTGAACCTGGGACCCTCTGCTTGCAAGGCAGGTGCTTTGCCTCGGTGCTACGGCCATTTCCCAAGGGTTTCAAGTTTGGTGTAAGGTAGCAGTGAGAGGGGATAATAATAATAATACAGTGGTACCTCGACATCCAAATGCCTCGACTTACGAAGTCTGCAAATCCAGAAGTCTTTTCACCGCGCGCGTGTTCTACGCCTGCGCAGAAGCGGCACGCGTGGTTGGTGCATGTGCAGAAGCACATGCGCAAAACGGACGCTTCGGCAACTGAAGGATTCGACTTGCGAAGAGCGCCGCGGAACGGATCGCCTTCGTAAGGCGAGGTACCACTGTAATTTATTATTTATACCTGCCCATCTGGCTGGGTTTCCTCAGCCACTCTGGGTGGCTCCCAACAGATTAAAAACAGAACAAAACATCAAACATTAAAAACTTCCCTAAACAGGGCTGCCTTCAGATGTCTTCTAAATGTCAGATAGTCGTTTATTTCCTTGACATCTGATGGGAGGGTGTTCCACAGGGCAGGCGCCACTACCGAGAAGGCTGTCTGCCTGTAACTTCACTTCTTGCAGCAAGGGAACCGCCAGAAGGCCCTCTGCGCTGGACCTCAGTGTCCGGGCTGAACAATGGAGGTGGAGACGCTCCTTCAGGTATACTGGACCGAGGCCATTTAGGCCTTTAAAGCACCAACACTTTGAATTGTGCTCGGAAATGTACTGGGAGCCAATGTAGGTCTTTAAAGACCGGTGTTATGTGGTCTCAGCGGCTGCTCCCAGTCACCAGTCTAGCTGCCGCATTCTGGATTAATTGTAGTTTCCGGGTCACCTACAAAGGTAGCCCTCAATGGACTGGAGGATTTGGCCACTCTGGTTGGGGCTGATGGAACTTGTAGTCCAGCAACACCCAGAAGACTACACAGTCCCCATCCCTGATCATCAGCCCCAGCCAGATGTTTGTTTGGAAACCCCAAGATGAAAACCAGATCTGAACATTTGGAGGAAAATGTTGCCCTATGAGAGCGGAGTCTTCCCAATTGTTCTGGGAGGCAGAGAAAGGGAGAGGCTGATGGGCAGCAGGACCATCTAAGCCACTCTTCCCCTGCTTAACACTCTCCAGATGTTGTGGATTGCAGCTCCTGTCAATTTGGAGCTGATGATCACGAAGGGAAGTGTAGGTTAGGTGATTTGTGGGATATTTCCAAAGATGTGCCCTGTATGAAGTGATTCCTGCAGAGCTGGACTATTGGGGGAATTCAAAATTTAGTGATTTTCCACAAGCATAAGCTTCCTAGCATGGAGAGTTACCTCAGTTGTTCATGGTGTGGTGCTGATAATACCAAGGTTGCGGGTTCGATCCCCATATAGGCCATCTGCATTGCAAGGGGTTGGACTAGATGACCCTCAGAGGCCCTTTCAACTCTGGAGTTCTATGATGCGCAGGTGAAACCGAATCGCTGACCGTAGACGTAGTGGCTGCATAATGCAGGGCAACTGTAAAGGCTTCCCCACAATCTCTCCCATTCTTCCGCAGATACGCCTTCCACGGTGCCCGAGACGCCCGATATCCGCAGACCGGTCACGGCAAAGGAGCGCCAGCGCGAGCGCGAGGAGAAGCGCAAGCGGCGCCAGGAGCGAGCCAAGGAGCGCGAGAAGCAGAAGAAGGAGAAGGAACAGGAGCGGAAGGGAATGCTGACCGAGAACGACCGGAACCTTCTGGAAAGGTGGACCAAGATGGTTGACCGTACCCAGAACAAGCCGTTCCAGAACGGGTCCGCCATCCCGCCTCAGGCGAACGCGGCTGCCCACATCCTGCCTCAGGCCCCTCCTGCCAACTCCTTGCCGCCTCAGCCGCTCCCTGTCAGCCATGTCCCCACTACCCCTTCCGGCGGCGCGCCTGCCGACTTCCTTGCCTTCCCGGACAAGAGAGTGCCTGGCTTGGGTGGGCCCAACCTGACTCTTGTGCCTGTGGGGGCGGAGCTGGCCCCTGTCCAGGGATCTGGTGCCAACGTGGTCCACTTCTTCCCGGGACAACCGGGCCCCTTCTTGGTCACTGCTCCGACGTGCCCAAAAGCCGCCCCCCCAAAACCAGAGTGCCTCCTTGGCGTCAAGTACACCTCTGGGCAGATCTTCCAGGGCCCTTATGGCGTGGCGGCCCTCAACGCCTGGAGCGGCGTTTCCCAGGCGCCTGAAAACTGGGCTGTGGCCGAGCAGCTGCCAGGGACTCAGCCGGAGGTGGCGCCCCCTAGCGGTACTCTTCCGGAACAAGCGGTCAGCTACAGGCCCAGGGCCGGCGCGGAGCAGCCCCTGTTTCTGGCAGAGGTGGGGGGCAAGCCTGAGCTGCCGCCCCAGGGTTTGGTCGGGGACGAAGCCGGGGGACCCGCCCATCCCCACATGGCCCCGGGACTGCCGTCAGAGCCTCCGGATATCAACGTGGTGACACAGCAGTTGTCTAAATCCCAGGTGATGCCTTTTTCTGTATGCTGAAGGGGAAGCGCTTGCTAGATGCTCTCTAGAGAAGTGGGGGGGGCGGTATCCTTTTTGTTTTTGGTGCTTGGAGAAGCTGGGGGTCGTTTGCCAAGGAGGCCGTGGCCACCTGACTTTTTTCCAGGCCAAGAGCTCAGTTGATCCATGCTCTCTTGCTGCTGCACTCACTAAATTCTCTCTCTTTTTGTTTATATGTTTTTAATTAAATTTTCTGTGTTAAAATTTGGAATATTCATTTAAACAACCTTAAAATACCAATGACTCCCATTCTTCTCTTTCCATGGTTCATTTTGCATAGCAGAAATCCCTGCATATTTTATATAAACCAAACCATATTATTCCATTATTGCTTCCATCAAAACTTATTAACACTGTTGAATTTATCTTAATGCTGCCAACGTTTTGCACCAACTAAATCCTCTGTAGCCAAGATCCACAGAACACTGCTGTTGACTAAATTAATAGTATTTAGTATTAATAGTATTTAATCTCCTCAGCTAACTTTCCCTGTTTGGTTTCAATGGATCTTAAGCACGACAAAATTATCTGGATTTGGACCCTGGTTTGTATGGTGGTTTTTATGCATTCTGTGTTTTTTATATTGTAGTTTTATGTTGTGAACTGCCCTGAGATTTACAGATGTAGGGTGGCATACAAATGTGATTTTTTTTAAAAAAATTGCCAGCTCTACATAGCCTGGCAGAGGGGACTGTGGGTGGTATTCAGCTAAAGTTTACTCAGAGCAGACCTATCTGAAAATAGTGGACTTAACTTAGTCATGCTAGTCATTAATTTCAGTGGGTGTACTCTGCGTAAAACTTAAAATTGACTACTACCGTGTATGTTGTCCTCTGATGTCTGCTGGTTCCTGATGATGACCTGTGATAAGCTGATCTCTGCACAAGCAATGAATCCACTGTTTTCTTGATTCCAGGTCGAAGACCTCTTGCCCCCTGTTTTCTCTGGCACCCCAAAAGGTAGTGGAGCTGGCTATGGGGTTGGATTTGACCTGGAAGAATTTCTGAACCAATCTTTCGACATGGTTGGGGAGAACAGAGAGAGGTAAGAGCTGCTTGCCTGGGCTTGTAAGTAGAACAGAGTTATGTGCCATTTGCTCACAGATGTTCACTAGCATGCTCACAACCTATTCCTTCAAGACCATGGAGCTGTGGGGGTGTGGCCACAGATTGGTCAGCTACCATTGGCTTACCTGCTCTGACATCACTCAGGGCTAAGCAGCTGAGAGCTAAAGCGAAGGGACCTTTAGCTTTGGAATTCTAAGATCAGTGGATAACTCTGTGGTTTAAATTAAAGCTTGGAAGTCTTGCCACTTGTGAGCTCTGGAATGATACATTATTAGTGACTTCAGACTTTTTTCCTAGCTACAAACAGACAGCACTTATTGCTTACACATTTCAGAACTCCGGACTTCCTCTGCAGATAGAAATGTCTGCTCTCAACATCTCCTTCTCTGTCCAAACTCAGTGCAACTTGCCTCATTTGGATTCGTAGGATAGTTACCGGCAGGTGCTCTTCACGACTAATGTTCAAATGATTTCCTGAAATAGATGGATTTTGCCCGGTATCCTGCTGCTGTATTCTTTCCTTACCAGCAGTTAACAAACTGTGACTTCTCTAGAGAAAGAAAAGAAGAGAGCTCTTGCTCTCTAGAGCAGGCACCCCCAAACTTCGGCCCTCCAGATGTTTTTGCCTACAACTCCCATGATCCCTAGCTAACAGGAGCAGTGGTCAGGGATGATGGGAATTGTAGTCCAAAACATCTGGAGGGCCGAAGTTTGGGGATGCCTGCTCTAGAGCCTTCCTGTTGTTGATGGGATAGCAGTTCCTCGGATTCCCCACCTGCAAAAGCTAGTACAGGCCCTGGGATCTACCCCAGCTGTGCAGACAGATGCAAATAATTTGTCCCGCTTCTCTGCAGTCTCCTCCTCCACTCTCAGCCCCAACCAGTATGGCCCAGTGGTCAGGGATGATGGGAGCTTTAGTCCAATGACACCTGCAGGATTGCAAATTGCCCTTCTCTCCTCTAGAGGGTGCTCCAACGCATACAGGTGAAACTCGGAAAATTAGAATAGCGTCGAAAAGTGCATTTATTTCAGTAATGCAACTTAAAAGGTGAAACCAATATATGAGATAGATGCATGACATGCAAAGCAAGATATGTCAAGCCTTTATTTGTTGTAATTGTAATTATTTGTCGTTAGGCTGGTCAATTATAAATGGAATGTAATTAATGAAATGTAATAGCGATGTTTATTTTTTGTATTATTGTAACTCTTTGTTCAGGTGGCGCTGTGGGTTAAACCACAGAGTCTAGGGCTTGCTGATCAGAAGGTCGGCAGTTCGAATCTCTGCAATGGGGTGAGCTCCCGTTGCTCGGTCCCAGCTCCTGCCCACCTAGCAGTTCGAAAGCACATCAAAAGTGCAAGTAGATAAATAGGGACCACTCCGGCGGGAAGGTAAACGGCATTTCTGTGCTTTGTCATGCTGGCCACATGACGCCGGCTCCCTCGGCCTATAGAGAGAGATGAGCGCTGCCATCCCAGAGTCGGACACGACTGGACCTGATGGTCAGGGGCACCTTTACCTTTAATAGCGATGTTTATTTTGTTTTTTGTTTTTTGTATTATTGTAACTATTTGTTTTATTACTGTGGAATTTCCAAAAGAAAGCATTTGTAAAAATAAAAATAAAAATTAAAAATAATAAGTTGCATTACTGAAATAAATGCACTTTTTGACGATATTCTAATTTTCCGAGTTTCACCTGTATAGAAATTTCAAACTTTTAAAGAGGCAATCAAAGGAAAAGGGATGGTGCCCTGACTATTCAGGTGCTCTAAATTGGCGGGCCCCAAGCTTTTCACTCCATGGACCAATTTAAAATTGCTGAGGTTCTTGGTGGACCTCTTAACGATTTTCCTGCCGGTTGTAGCAATTGCCTTGCACTATGCTAGTTGGTGTATTATTTTTTTAATTGTATATTTGCATGCAGATCAAAGTTTGGGAAGCCCTGATCTTAATTTAGTCTCTGGATGTTTTTGGACTACAGATCCCATTGTCCTTTACCAATGGTCAGGGGCGATGGGAGTTGTAGTCCAGCAACATTTTTTTTTTTGCAGGGGCAAGGTTGAAGAACATTGTCCTAGGGTAGGATCTCCCAAACATGGGTCTCCAGCTGTTTTTGGACTCCCTGACCACTGGTCTTTCCAGTTAGGGATGGCGACCCAAGTTTGAGAAACCCTGTCCTACAGCATCTCCCAAGCGCCAAAAAGGGCTGCGCTCCAGGCACCCCAAAGAGGGAGCTACACTGCACTGAGCCACACTGTTTTGTATCCCCTCCTTCCTGCACGAAGAGCCAGACTTTTTCTTTCACCCACAGCATTATGCAAAATGGTTCACGTTTGGTCAGCTGCCTTGTCTTGTCCTTCACCGCATTGTCTTGTCCTTCACCTGTTCCCCTTTTCCCTCCTCCTGCCTCAGTCAAGGCGATTCTGCCCCGCTCTCGGCCTCCCTCCTCGCCGACTGGCTGGAAGTCCATCGCATGAACCCCGCCGACATGGAATCCCTCCAGCAGGAACTGCAGCTAGGCTCTCCCATGATCCTCTCTGACATTCCAGACCTGCAGGACGCGTGAAAAAGCTGCCTCTCCCTTCCGCTGTCTTCCTCCTGTTTCATTTCGACCGGGTGCGAAAACGTCTGAGCCCCGCTTGGCTGTTCCTCACGGCCTTCCTGGCGACTCTGGCTGGGAACGTCACCGCAGTGCCTGCCTTTTTTCTTCCTTCCTTCCTTTTTTTTAAAAGCACCAGCTGGGTTGAGCTGGTGTTTGGACTTTCCACATAAAAGGTCTGAGGGTGGCCCAGACGACACCCGTTCCTCCTGAATGCTGTTCAGGTAACAACCTCAGCCGACAACACTAAAGGGTGGATCCATTACCTGTTGTCTTTGGGATAGGTGCTGAGGGAACGCCTTCCTGACCCCTCACTGTGTTTTCCTTTTGCCTCATGGCCTGAGAACTGGACACCTCTCTCTCTTCACACTTAGGAAACTGTTTGAGGGGCGAGCATCCGTCTAAACGTGTTTTCTTTTTTCCAAGTTTACTGACGACGGGAGAGAAACACGAGTGCCAAATGCTCAGCCATGGCATGCTTTGCCTTTTATAAAAAAGTGTGTTGAAAGCACTGGATTGTATGAGAGGATCGCCCTGTTGCGGGGAAAGGGGGGTGGGAATAAGGAGGTAAGGTGGGCCCTAGTGGATCAGCCCAGCATCCTGTTCTCACAGCGGCCAATCAGACGCCTACAGGAAGCCCGCAAGAACGACAGGGGGTTGGACTGGATGGCCCTTGTGGTCTCTTCCAACTCTATGATTCTATGACACAAGCGCAACAGCGATTCTCAGCATTTGAGGGCATGTTGCCTCTCACAGCAGAGGAATAAGCTAGCTAGCCTATGTGACTGGCAGTCACTGACAGCCTTACCTTCCACAAATTATTGCCTCATCCTCTTTGAAAGCCATCTAAGTTGGTGGAAGCCACCTTACAGAAGGAGCTGCCTTAATACTGAGGTAGACCAAGGGGGCTTGTCTAGCTTGGTGCTGTGCATTTTGACCTTGGGCTGCATCTCCCAAGATCTGGGGGGGGGGGAATTCTTCTGCAGGGTTCCTTTTAACTGGAAATGGCAGGGGTTGAACCCTGAACCGCCCTCAGCAGACACGCAGAAATTATGGGCCCTTCTGGTGGTGTTGCTGGACTACAACTCCCATCGTCCCTGGCCTTTGGCTGATGGGGAGTTGCAATTCCCGGCCATTCCTCCGCTTTGGGACTTCTTTCCTGGGTCTGTCTAACATGCCTGCCTTCCTGCAAGTGTGACCCATTGGGTGAAGGTGTGTGTTGGCGTCCTGCTGCTGCCACGTGGAAGATGGCTCAGGACAACCCTCCACGTTGCCCGCCTCTCCACGCAGCAGCCGTGGATCCCCCTTCCAGAGGGGTGAGTTGGAAGCCTTGCCTCGTCCCTTGGTCCCTTTAGCCCAGTATTGTCCACACTGACTGGCAGCAGCTGTCCAGGGTTTCAAGTGGAGTGGTGGTCCCCAGCTGGATTTGAAATAAGATCTGAACCCGGGACCTTCTGCGTGCACAACTGAGCTAATGGGAGTTCCTGCGCCCTCCACTAACTTGCCTGGCCGGCTGCTCTTGATCTGTGTGCGAGTCTCATATGAAGATGGTTTCTGGTGGCTTCCGTTTGGCTGCAACAGGCCGGCCTAGTCACCAAGAAGGCCTCTGAAGCTGCCATCTTGCCAACCCTCCAGCCATTTCTTCCCATGAGACCTTGGTGCCAAATTCGCTACGGAGGAGCCAGACTTTTCCCTTCCTCAGGAGCCGCTCTGCCATGTTGAGAGTTTCCAATCCCGGAAGATGCAGTGTGGCCAAAAACGTAGGGTGGTGATGGTCCTGTTTTCACCAAGACGAGGGTGCCCCAGATTTCCAGGAGTGCCTTAGCCAGCCATCTTTCCCTTGTGTGCAGCAGGCCTTGATGTCTCGTTTCCATATGCTGAGCTCTGGAAGACGTTACTTGCTTTCAACACGCCTGTCTAGATGAGAATTCCACGTTTGGGGTGGCAGTGGCAGAGATCTCTCTTCTGCCCCCCACCCAATGGAACCGGGAACATTGCATAGCAAAGGTGACCTTCCCTCTTAGTTCATTGTGGCCCACTAGGCAAACTCTGCAGCCCCGGACTGCATTGGAACATTAAACTGGGGGCCTTGTTTACTTGAACTGAGATTATTTTGGTTTCAGCTATTCCTGTGCCCTTTCTTTCTTAGTCCTAGCCTGTCAAGGGTAACCTTGCGCCCAGTTGCATTTTCCTACAAAGGGGGGGAGGGTTGGGATTTGGGCCAGATCGCAGGGTTGGTTTTCGGATGCTTTCTGTGCTAGGTTAGCTGGGTGGAGATAGAAAACGCACCTCTGAAGGTTCAGAGGTCAGAGTTGAAATGGATTAGTGTGTGTGTGTGTGTGTGTGTGTTTAAAACAACAACTTGTGTGTACATAGTCTTTAGTCCGAGTGTGGTGGATTTTCTCCAAAGCGATGGTGCCATCTCGTGATTATTTTTGTCATTAAACTTTCTATTAAAATTGTGATTTATAAAAAGCCGGAGCGCTGCAGTGTTTGTATTGTGTCTTTCCATGTTGCCTGTAGGATTATTAGCGTGTAAGAAGGGCCCTGTTGGATACAACAACAACAACAACAACAACAACAACAAAAAGAAAACGTAGATACAAAATTACGCACAAGAATAGCAATAAACACAAAATTTTCTTACCAAACAATAAAACGTAAGTTGGTCTTAACACTATAGACCCAATCTCCCATATACTCCTTATTTCAATTTCATATTACTTATTGCCAATGCACACTTTTATCATAATTTAACATTTTCTTAATATATCTTAACTCTTATAGCTAACTTGCAACTATTACTGAAGTTCCTCGAATGCTGCAACAGAGTTTAAACTACTGTAATTATATTTCAAATATTCTTTGAAAATCTCCCATTTTGAAACAAATTCCTGTTTTGGTTTATTCTTTATTTTTCCTGATAGACCATCTAATTCAGCACACTGTATTGTGTCAGCTTTTGGACCCATTCATGTCTAGAGGGGATTTCAATACTCTTCCATTTTGCCACAATGAGAACTCTTGCTGCCGTTGTAGCGTATAAAGAGATGTTGTTGTTTAGTCGTTTAGTCGTGTCCGACTCTTCGTGACCCCATGGACCATAGCACGCCAGGCACTCCTGTCTTCCACTGCCTCCCGCAGTTTGGTCAAACTCATGTTCGTAGCTCCGAGAACACTGTCCAACCATCTCGTCCTCTGTCATCCCCTTCTCCTAGTGCCCTCCATCTTTCCCAACATCAAGGTCTTTTCCAAAGATTCTTCTCTTCTCATGATAAAGAGATACCCTTCATTTTTTGTGGGCTATCCAAATCGGTAATTCCCAGGAGATAGGCCTCTGGTTTTTTATTAAAGGAGATCTTTAACATTTTTTGCAGTTCTGAATGAATACTCTCCCAGAATACCTGTATTTTCTTACATAACTACCACATGTGGTAGAAGGTCCCTGAATTATCTCCGCATCTCCAGCAATTACTTGGCACATTTTTATACATTTTCAAAAGTTTCCAGGGTGTTAAGTACCATCGGTGTTGTATTTTTAGAAAGTTCTCTCTAATAGCATAACAGTTTGTGAGTTTCCTATTATTCTTCCACAAATTTTCCCATTGGGACATAGTCTTGTGACCATCTCACCATGGCCACTGTTACCTCCTTCTCCTTCGATAAGTTTTGGAAAGAGTTTTTTCTTTTAGAATTTACAAGATCAGATTCAAATCGGGAAATTTCTGTTGAGAACCCCTTTTGTTTATCAGATTTAAATTTTTCAAATATCTGGGGGTATTGGAACCAGTCTGAGATGTATTCTCTTATTTCCTCGAAGCTTTTTAATTTTAATTGGCTATCTTCATCTTTTAGAAGTGTTTTATATGTTGGCCAACTTTCCTGGGTATTTTTCCTTTTTACCGCTGTGGCTTCTATTGGTGAAGTCCACCACGGGACTTTAGGCTCCATCAGATCTTTATATTTTCCCCATACTGCAAAGAGTGACTTTCTAATTATATGATTCATGATTTTTTTGTGAATTTTGGCTTTCCCATATATCAGGTAAATGTGCCATCCCCATTGGATATCAAAACCTTCCAAATCCAGGAGGTCTGGGTCCTGCAATGTGCACCAGTCTTTTAGCCAGGTCAAGACAGACCCCAAAAAGAAAATAACAGAACACCACTAGTCATCACATACAGCTCCCAAGTTAAAACCGTTCAACGCATCATCAGAGACCTACAACCTCTCCTAGACAATGACAGCTCTCTTTCTCAAGCTCTGGGAGGAAGACCTTTCATTGCCTACAGACAGCCACCCAATCTTAACTCATCACCCACAATAATACAGCAACCAGACTTAACATGGATACTGGTACCAGAGCCTGCAATAAACCCAGATGCCAACTTTGCTGCCACATACACCCGGACAACACCATTACTGGTCCCAACAACATCAAACAATACCATCTCGGAACTATTTAATTGCTCATCTTCTAACATTGTGTATGCCATCAAATGCCAACAGTGCCCTTCAGCTCTATATTGGATGAACAGGCCAAACCCTACGCCAAAGGATAAATGGACATAAATATGACATTAGGAATCACAAGACAGAGAAACCAGTAGGAGAACCCTTCAATCTCCCAGGACATTCTATACAAGATGTCAAAGTAGCTGTCATATTACAAAAGAATTTCAGAAATAGACTGGAAAGAGAAGTTGCTGAATTGCAACTTATTACCAAACTTAAAACCATGGAGAGACCTGGTCTGAATAGAGACATTGGATTCTTATCTCATTATGCATGATAAAGCTATTTTTAGCCATCTCAACCCCTTTCTTTTTTGTGTAAGATCTATTGCAGTCATTAATAGTCGTCAAACAGGTTAACCACACCTATCCGCCAATCACCCATTCCCATCACCCTTCTGAGTAATACCGATCCCCACCCTCCCACTATATATAAGGGTCTGGTGACTTCTGTTTCAGTGTATCTGAAGAAGTGCGCATGCACACGAAAGCTCATACCAATGACAAACTTTAGTTGGTCTCTAAGGTGCTACTGGAAGTAATTTTTGTTTTGTTTCGGGGGCGTAATCCTGAGTGGCACTGGCTGGCAGCTCCAGGATTTCAGCTGGGATCCTTTCCCAGTGTCATCGCAGTTGGCAAGTGAGTAAATCAGGCATGTCCAAAGTCCATTTTGGGGGCCTAATCCGGCCTGCTGGTCGGTTTAATCCAGCCCCTGTGGCAGTTTATCTCCTGGGGTAAAATCCTAAAAACAATTTCAATCCTAAAAGAAGCTCAACAACTTTGGTGGGCCCTTTGGTGGGCCCCCATGGCCCTTCAATTCATCGGATCTGGCCCTCTTTGAAAAAGGTTTGGACACCATAACCAATGGAGCTATCCAGCTGATGCCTGTTCTCACAGGGGCCGGCCAGATGCTTGTGGGAAGCCCAAAAGCAGGACCTGAGCACAACACCAACTCCCCCCCCCCAGTTCTGATTCCCAGCAACTTGTTTTCAGAGGCATCCTGACACCCCATGTGGGCTTGCATACTTTGCACCATAGTTCCCCCTGTTGCCTAAACTGAGCATTTAAGCTTGCATTCAATGCAGCTCTACGTAAGCACCCCATCTACGCAAGGATTCCTGCTTGCACAATTTTTATGTCCCCAGATCTGCTCAGGGTGTGTGTGTGGGGGGGGGGGGTTTCAAGAAATCCCCACGCTAGATTTAGGGGACTTGCGAGGGAAGGGATTGGTGGAAAAAATCCTATTTTACAATCCTAGAACTGGAAGGGGACCCAAAGGCTCATCTAATCCACAAACAGAAATCCATGCACCGAATAAATGCTTTCTTGGCTCCTTAGTAAACATTCCCAATCAAGCCCAGGGATGGGGAACCTGTGACCTTCTAGCTGTTACTGGACTCCAGCTCCCATGAGCCTCAGCCAGCATAGCCTGTGATCAGGAATGATGGGAATTGTTGTCCACACTTGAGAGCCAGTGTGGTGTACAGTGGTACCTCGGTTTATGAACACAATTGGTTCCGGAAGTCTGTTCATAAACTGAAGCGTTCATAAACTGAAGCGAACTTTCCCATTGAAAGTAATGGAAAGTGGATTAATGTGTTCCAGACGGTTCGCGGAGTACTTAAACTGAAGCATTCATAAACTGAAGTGAACTTTCCCATTGAAAGTAATGGAAAGTGGATTAATCCCTTCCAGACGGGTCCACGGAGTACTCAGCCTGAAGCGTACTTAACCCGAAGCATGGGTGTAATTGGTTCCGGAAAGCTGTTCATAAACTGAAGCGTTCATAAACTGAAGCGAACTTTTCCATTGAAAGTAATGGAAAGTGAATTAATCCATTCCAGATGGGTCCGCAGCGTTCGTAAATTGAAAATTCGTAAACTGAGGTGTTCATAAACCGAGGTTCCACTGTAGTGGTTAAGAGCTGTAGACTCGTAATCTGGGGAACCGGGTTTGATTCCCCGCTCCTCCACATGCAGCTGCTGGGTGACCTTGGGCTAGTCACACTTCTCTGAAGTCTCTCAGCCCCACTCACCTCACAGAGTGTCTGTTGTGGCGGAGGAAGGGAAAGGAGAATGTTAGCCGCTTTGAGACTCCTTCGGGTAGTGATAAAGCAGGATATCAAATCCAAACTCCTCTTCTTCTCATCATCATCAGTATTTGGAGGGCCACAACTCCCCCCCCCCTTACTCTGCTCTAGCCTGTTGTCTCTGTGACTGGCCAAGACAACATGGCCTTTGAAGTCTTCCCTGGAGCTCCTTTTATAGACGCAGACTGCCTTCAGCCTGGCATGGCAATGATCGACCTATATTTTGATTCAGACGCTAGCAGTGGCTGCAGTTGGTTCCTGCAGTGTAGGAGCTTGGCACCAGGGGAGGATCAAAAGTGTTCATATCAATCTACCAGCCGCATAGATTATAGGTGGGTGGAAATTTTTGCAAAGCAGCTGAGAGATGCCTAACCAGCCCAGGTGGAGCTGGTAAAATCTCACCTGAGCTCAATGAAGCCTAAATGGGACAGTTGTTGTTTTACTGAAACTGAACCTGTGTGGACAAGCCCCTTTGGGAGGGATGCATATGGCGGAAATGGCGCAAAGTTTATAGGCCTGAAGTCAGACTTTTATAGGCCTGAAGTCAGACTATTTTGCAAACGGGGATGACGAAAGCAGAGAGCCGCTGGCGGCTTATGCCAGGTCTTCTCACCTGAGCCCCATTGGGATTGATATCTTTTAAACTCTTTTGTGTTCCCCCCGCCACAGCAAAATTCTGCCTTCTCAGAAACTCAGGCATAAGCCCTCAGTTGTGCAACCCTAAATGCCAAAAAGATTGCAACTGAAAATGACATGTTTGAAATGCAATTGGATTCTGAAATGGGAGTCCTGAAATATCTTTAAAGACTGGTCCTTTTCCTACAGACCCAACCAGGTGTTAAGATCAGCAGAGGGGTGGGAATGGACCAGGAGAGGACATTTTCTGTGGAATTCATTCCCCACAAAGGTGTATTTGGCTTCTTCCCTACACATCTTTTGGCCAGTGCTGAACAGGCATCTTCTTTGGCATCTGAGATGTGTGTTTTCAAGACCCACCCAATTCCTGTGACGGCAATCTGTTTCAGCTGTGCTTAATTTTTAATTCCAAATTGTAGCCTGCTGTGGCACTTTCTGGTGAAGGTTAGTTAATAAATATGACTAGGAAGCCTTCAGTTAACTCAGGCCTCCCCAAACTGCGGCCCTCCAGATTTTTGGCCTACAACTCCCATGACCCTTAGCTAACAGGACCAGTGGTCAGGGATGATGGGAATTGTAGTCCAAAACATCTGGAGGGCCGAAGTTTGGGGATGCCTGAGTTAACTTCTTGCCAAATTCTGAGGAATCCAACAGCGGATTCTCGTTCAAATGCAGTGTGCGAGGCAGGGTAGAAATAAAGAAAAAACAGGCAGGAAAAACCTGTTTTGTCTTGTGTGTGGCTCATCTTAACACGCCAGCAATATGCTGCTTGTACGAGTGCTCGTTCCACCTCAGGTGCTGTGAAAAGGAGCTAATTCTTCACAGCGGAAAGAGATCTGTGGTGTGGAAGACAAGAAGCAGAGGAACCTGCGCTGTAAACCTGTTCTTCCCAAATATAAAGCAAAAACAGCTTTGGTGCAGGACGTTGTTTTTGAGGCTCAGGATGATGTTTCTCCATGCCACTACCCTGTTGGTTCTGATACTAGTTTTCTTGACCACCTTCAAGTCTTGGTCCTTCCTTAAAACGCATCAACACTGGGTGGAGTCTAGTCTGTTAGGACAAGTGGAGCACTGCCCCTTTGATGCTCTGCAGTCAGGGCCGGCCCTAACATTAGGCAGAGAGACGGTGGCTGCCTCAGGTGGCAGATATTGAAGGGTAGAGACTGGACATAGCTCAAGATTAGCCCCACATGGCTTGCCCTCGTGGGTATATGAGGCACTGCCCCCCCAACTCAACAGGGAGGAGCGTGGAGAGAAAAGGGTTTGGCTCCACCCCTCATTGGCTCTGGCTACACCTACGGATGTACACGGGTGGCGCTGTGGGTTAAACCACAGAGCCTAGGGCTTGCTGATCAGAAGGTCGGCGGTTCGAATCCCTGCAATGGGGTGAGCTCCCGTTGTTCAGTCCCTGCTCCTGCCAACCCAGCTCTTCGAAAGCATGCCAAAAGGGCAAGTAGATAAATAGGTGGGAAGGTAAACGGCGTTTCCGTACGCTGCTCTAGTTTCGCCAGAAGTGGCTTAGAAGT
This sequence comes from Zootoca vivipara, assembly GCF_965207765.1. Lineage (NCBI taxonomy): Eukaryota > Metazoa > Chordata > Lepidosauria > Squamata > Lacertidae > Zootoca > Zootoca vivipara. The sequence goes on from NC_142595.1 coordinate 40,372,918, forward strand.
GGCTGGCCACATGACCCGGAAGCTGTACACCGGCTCCCTTGGCCAGTAAAGTGAGATGAGCTCCGCAACCCCAGAGTTGTCTGCGACTGGACCTAATGGTCAGGGGTCCCTTTACCTTTACACCTACAGGTGGAGTCCCTGCATTCCACCCTACCAGCCCCAATGGGAACCAGCCATCGCTGTGGGAAGCCTCACCTTTTCTTGAGAAGCAAATGGAAAAAAACGTACTGGGATTTATTTTGGGGGGCGGGGGGGGGGCGGAAAGGAACAATGATAAATCCATGTTCTTAGTAGCATAATGTTACTTCATGTGATTTATTTAGCCAGGACTTTCTTACTACCGTGGTAAAATATATTTATTTGCAATAATGAGAACCAGATTACTTGGTTCTGCCAGAACCCCTATAAAAATGATAGTTAACACTCATGACCCAGCCATCGCCAGAGATTAAATCCTTTGCTGGTATTTTGGGTCTTGCCTTCCTGTTTCCACCAGGCTTTTGCTGTCCAGATCCTTTCAAGAGAAACTACTGGGTTCATCCGAAAAGCAATATGAAGTCTCCATTCCACAAGGGGACGTCCTGCTGTTTTTGTTTGTTTGTTGCTGACTTGTTGTGTCCCAGTGAAGCGGGATGTTTCATTCCAGCCACATGCAGAGGTCATTTCAGTATCCCGGAATCATAGAACTGTAGAGTTGGAAGGGACCCCGAGGAATGCAGGAATCTCAACTGGATCACACACGACAGGTGTTCAAAAACCTCTAAGGAAGGAAAGTCCACCACCTCTCATAGGAGTCTGTTCCACTGTTCTTACCGTCAGAAAGTTCTTCCCGATATTTATTTGGAATCTCCTTCCTTGCCATTGGTTCGAGTCCTAGCCTCCAGAGCAGGAGAAAGCAAGCATGCTCTCTCCTCGTTGTGACAGCCCTTGAGATATTTGAAGATGGCTATCGTCTCTCCTCTCAAGTCTCCTTTTCCCCCAGGCTAAACAGACCCAGCTCCTTCAACCGTTCCTCATACGAAGGCTAGGTTTCCAGACCCTTGATCATCTTGGTCACCCTCCTCCGCACATGTTCCACCTTGTCCATATGGGTGGGTTGATTTGTCCTTCAAAGTGCTCCACCTTGCAGGTGATAATGTTATGTTTTGCCAAGGAGCTCGTGAACAGTTACCCAACTGCAGTCTGGGGTGTGCCAGATATTGCACAACTGAAGTGAGGAATATGGGGCAGGAGGTGGGTGAAGTGGAGTCATTTGGCGACTCTTCTACCTGCTGTAACACACTGGACTTCACCTTCTGCTGTCCTGGGTCATGGGGGGAGAGAATGGGTCTGAGTCAGAGATCGAGACTCCTTTGCTCCACTTCCTGTGCGGCCGAATGATTAATATTTGTGTTTAGATGAATGGAACCTTTCAAAATCTGTAATGCCGGAGAGGATTAGCAATATACCCTCGGCCATAAAAGAGATGTGAAGCGTGCGGCATTAATAACCAAATCCTCCCACTCTGGGGTGAGGCAGGATGAGTCATTTGGAAATTTAAAGCCAGCGTTTCTTTTTTTTTCTGCTTGCCCAGAATTAGGGTGACACCATTATCTCTACTGCTCTGCTCTTCCCAGATTTTTTTTAAAGTTTTTTTTTAACTAATTCTGGATCTATAGCGTATGGGGAGCATATAGCTAAACATTCAGTCAGGCCTAGAATTGCTGCAAAGTTGGTATCTAAAACACCAGCATTCCAGACTTCAATCTCAGAGACTCCAAAGATGACCAGACTTTGTCCCGAAACGTCTGTGTCAAAGAGCTTGAACAAAGAGGAATGTTGTTGAAATATCCTTTTATTCCCCCTCCAAATAATTTTTGTTGGTTTTTATGTAAATACAAGAACATACAGTGGTACCTCGGGTTACAGACGCTTCAGGTTACAGACGCTTCAGGTTACAGACTCCGCTAACCCAGAAATAGTACCTCGGGTTAAGAACTTTGCTTCAGGATGAGAACAGAAATCGTGGGGCAGCAGCGGGAGCCCCCATTAGCTAAAGTGGTACCTCAGGTTAAGAACCATTTCAGGTTAAGAACAGACCTCCAGAACGAATTAAGTCCTTAACCTGAGGTACCACTGTATAACCACAGTAACTTGTCCAGTGGTACGTTAATATGCAGTAGACAAGCAAGGTGTTTATTTATGCACTATCAATTCAAGTCTCCTCTCTGCGGAGAATCCTGTGCTGTGGGAGGAATAAAAGCATATTCTGTCTCATTTATAAAGGAAAATAATGGAAGCCAAGTCTCACCAAAAGGGTCTACTCTTGAAGTGCCTTGAAATTAGCCTTCTGTGATGAGTAAGGCATTCTGATACAGCCACATTCCAAACATTATTTCCCCAGATTTTAATGGGGATTTCTGTAGGTTGTTGGTTTTTTTAAAATTATCCTTTTCAAATTCATACATTTCACAAATTTTATACATTTCATTAATATTACAATCATTTTGACACTTCAAAACTTGACTTTCTTCCCCCTCTTTCTGAGGTTCCTTAAATTTATTTTTAATATCTTCTGCATATCCAAACTAACCCATTTTGCTCATTTATTCATCTTCTTTAAATATATACTCTTATAAAACTGCAGGTTGTTTTCCATTACAAATATCATTCTAGTTCTGTCAATAGTGAATTATTTGTATTATACATATTTAGATATTCTCTGAAAATAATCCATTCTTTTGATGTCTTCTGGTTCTCTATTCCTCGCACCCAACCCGTCAATTTAATGGAAAACAAATAAAGAGATGAAAAGAAAAGAAAAACAAAAGAAGTATATTTAGTAACATCAAACCTGTGAAAACAACAATTAGAGAAACCAGGTATAATGGAAAGGGTTGGAAGTAACACTGGTTCGAATCCAGATTTAGAACCTAGATTAGAATACATTTTAGACTGTATTTGGTTGTATATAATTTTATGTTTACATGTGTAAGAGTTGAATTATATCCGAAGTACGAGGACATTGTTTTGTATTTTGTACTTTATATTTGGTAATTTGATGTATTTTTAAAATTTTCTCAATAAAGTAATTAAAAAACAAAAAAGCAAACAAACTGCGGGTTGTTTCCAGTATTGGGCTACTGTTAATCGGGCTGCTGATAATAATAAAAATACTAAATCTCTGCATTTAAGGTTTATGAAAAGGGGATCTCACTGCATACAAATTCAAGTTGGGAAATTTACTTAGTACGTTACAAAGGGAGTGCCCATCACCCCTGACTACTCGTCCTGCTAGCTAGGGATGATGGGAGTTTGTAGTCCAAAAACAGCTGAAAACCTAATTTCCCCTGGTGCTAGAGGTAAAGAGTTACAGACTGAGCGCCTTTCTGTTTTTTTCTCCAACCCACCAAACTCCCTATTTCTTTCCCCATTGTCTCCTCTTCCTCATAGGACCCTGCCTCTTCCCAGATTATAATATACTGTAATATAATATAATATAATATAATATAATATAATATAATATAATATAATATAATATAATATAATATAATATAATAATATATTATTTTTACCCTGCCTACTCTCGGAGGCTCCCAACAGAGTATTAAACAGAATAAAACACCAAACATTAAAAACTTCCCAATACAGGACTGCCTTGAGATGTCTTCTAAAAGTCAGATGGTTGTTTATTTCCTTGACATCTGACGGGAGGGCGCCACCACCGAGAAGGCCCTCTGCCTGGTTCCCTGTGACTTCACTTCTCTCAGTGAGAGAACCGCCAGAAGGCCCTCGGAGCTGGACCTCAGTGTCTGGGCTGATCAATGGGGGTAGAGACGCTCCTTCAGGTATACAGAGAACCCAAAGTGTCATGTTCACTGCCCTGCTCTCAGAGGTTACCAGCAAGATTGAGGTTGTTCAACAAGATAGCTCAGTTGATAGAGCATGAGACTCTTAATCTTAGGGGCATAGGTTCGAGACCAACGTTGGGCAAAAAGATTCTGGCATTACAGGGGGTTGGACTAGATGACCCTCGTGGTCCCTTCCAGCTCTACAGTTCAATGATTCTAGTATCCTCTCAGGACTTTCGGAGAGAGAGGCTTCCTAATCCCAGCCCCCACTTTCTTCTCTCACCTGGAACCGGTTTGATGCCCTCCAGCCTCCAGATGTTTCCTGGGGCGGGGCGGGCGCGGCTGTGATGCATCTGGATGTTGGCACCGAAGGGGCGGGCGCAAGGAAGGAGCGGCGGGGCGGCTCCTTGACCCAAAGGAGAGAGATTTTAAAGACGGGGGTCGAAGAAACGGCAGGGGCGGCAAATCAGGACCTCGGAGCGGGAGACCTTAGTTTAAACCGTTTTAAGAATAGTCCAGAAATCTGTACTGATTCTCGTACCGTCTGTGAAAGAGAGGGGCGAGAATAAGACGACGGGGTGGAAGCGAGGAGGACAGGCGAAATCCGACGAAGGAACCAAGGGGAACAGAAAAAAAGACGAGAGAGAGATAGGAGGAAGGAAAGAAGGAAGTAGAAAAAGGTAATTTCTAGCCACTTTTAAAGGAATAACAAAGCTGCGCATACAGTAAAGAGCAGATCGATAAAGCGGGGAGAACTGAAAAATAGAAAAGTCAGAAGAGGAGGAGGGTGGCGGCGGTGTCCTCCACGCAGTAGAAGAAAATAACTTTAAAACAGGAAAGCAAGGAGAGAGAAAGATAAATACAGATTCCAGCGCTGTGTAGGAAAGGCCTGAGTCTTCCTTCTTCTCCCCATGGCGGCCCCGACGGGAGTGGAGCAATTTGCCGAGGACCTGATCTGCTCCATCTGCCTGGAGCTCTTCCAGGACCCCGTGATGCTGGAATGCGGGCACAACTATTGCCAGCCTTGCATCGCCCGCTACTGGGCAGAGGTGCCAGGCGGCGGCGGGGGAAGCAGCAGTAGTAGCAGCAGCAGCAGCAGCAGCAGCAGCGACGGCGAGGACGCGCCTCTGCCCACATGCCCGGAGTGCCGCCGGGAGATCCCGGGGGGCAAATTCACGGCCAACCGCGTCCTGGGCCAGCTGGCACGGAAGACCCTGGAGACCCTGTCCGCCCGGGCGAGCGACGATGATGCCGAGCCCGACGGGCTGCTGGACGACGAAGTGCAGGGCGAGCTGCTCTTCTGCGCTGACGACGGCTGCCTGGTGAGGGCGCTGCAGCCGGATCACTGGGGGCACCAGTGCATCCCTTTGGACGGGGCTGTGGAGCGCTACAAGGTCGGTAGGCGGCGTTCAAGCACCCTATAGTGCTAGATTATAGAATCCTAGAGTTGGGTCCCAAGGGTCATCTAGTCCAACCCCTGCAATGCAGGAATCTCAGATAAAAAATCCAGGGCAGATCAGACTTCCCCCATCCTAGTGCCTTCCAGCTGCCTTTGAATACTCAAATGTGGAAGAACTGTGGCCTGGGTTCAGTTCTGAGCCTGAAAACAACCCCCCTAGCTTCCAAATCCCTAGCCTAGGGCTTTTATTTAACTGTGGGAGATCTTGAGATTTAAAGGGGGGAAATGGGCTAGATCTGTCACGTCTGCCCTCCTCTGCTTTTAGGCGATGATGCCTATTACTTGACTGGCTTCCAAAAAATGGCAAGACAGCAGGGCTGAACTGGGTGGCTGTGGTGCTTCTGTTTATTCTACTGAGCGGGCGCTGGGATTTCTGCTCCAAACTTCTACCCTGTTGCACAACCGCCTGTTATTGCTGTCTGCAGTAGCCTGTTGCGCCACGAGGGGGCGCCATGCCACTTCGCAACTTGCACTTCTTAGGACAGTCCAGTTTTCAGCGTCAGTCAATGCAACCAGAATTCTGCTTCGCTGGACGTTATTATAGCTTAATTATTGCAACTCAACAAAGCACGTTCTCCAGATGTTACCTAGCTGGCCCCTGCTTGTGGAAACAGTAGAGCCTTTTACATCAAATCCCTGGTTTTCTCATGATGTTTGCAATTGGACATGATTGTTTCCTGGCACATTCAGAATCGTAATGTAGAAAAGCCTTGTTCGGACTGCCCTATTTCAGAATGCAGGTGGAGGCTGCATGCTTAGATTCCTTACTGTGAAAAACAAACCAAAACCCAAGAAGCATATTATTATTACATTTGTATACCACCCTTCGTCCGTAGATCTCAGGGTGGCACACAATGTAAAGAGGAAAGAGCTGGCCTTTGGGCCTCTTATATATTAGCTTAGTATGTGTGGGGAGTTTAAAAGAAAGAAAGAAGAATAAGCTTCAAGAAGCTTTTAAGCAATGAGTTCCTTCCCTTTTGGTCTGATGTGTTGCAATCTCCATGGGGCTGTTCCACATGGTTAATCTGAATGTGCAATTTATTCTGTGAATCCTGTGAATTACCTGTGGGTCTCAAAGTGGAAGAATGGCTCACACATCACCTGACCATTACTCATTTTTGAGAGAAAAAAGGATGCCTGTTGCTTGAGCCTTAAGCTCAGTTTCGCAACTCTAGGCAAACAGTCTTTCCTAGATGTGATTCAGAGCTGCACATGATCACCTCAAGCTGCTTTAGCTGCATAGCTGCCAAGTTCTCCCTTTTTTTAAGGGAAATTCCCTTATGCTGAATAGGCTTCCTCGCGAGAAAAGGGAAAACTTGGCAGCTATGTTTAGCTGTATGTTTCCAAACATCTCCCCTAGCTGCGATTTCAGGTCTGCAGTGCCTCTAGGGTTGTCAGACTCAATAGAGGACAGGACTACTGTGCCTTTAATTGCCTTGCTCTCTTTTGAGTCTGGAAACTTTAAAGAGAAACCAGCAGACCCTTTGCTTGGAAATTAAACAAAGGGTCTGCTGGTTTCTCTTTAAGGTTTCCAGACTCAAAAGAGAGCAGGGCAATTAAAGGCACAGAAGTCCTGTCCTCTATTGAGTCTGGCAACTCTAAGTGCCTCTCAGGTACCTTGTTACTCTTTGGACTGCTTCCCTGACTTTCTTGGTTGGTGAGCTGGTTTGCATGAACTCTGAGCACTGGCCCCTCCGGGTGTGCCTTGCCTTCTTGCTCCAGCTGTTGTAAGTGTTGATCACTTGTAGAGCCATGAAAATCAGCTGAGACATCGCTACGTACTGGGCAGTTGTTACTCAGGATGATGACTTTGTTAAACACGCAGTTTAATAAATACAAGCTGCTAATCCAGGCTTCACTCAAAAAAATGGCAGTGTCTGGTGAAAAGGAACATGCCAAATTTGGAAAGTAGGTGGGGAAAAATGGATTGCAGGCAATTTATTTTGAAGAGGGTGTCGTTCATGTGTGCTGGAACCACTTCTAATTTAGTGTTGCCATACGTCCGGAATAGGGTGATGACTTTTTCATTTTTTTCCTCACAAATTATTTCCTGTAGCACAAATGGACGAACTTTTGCCTATTAATGACTAAAATGAGGTATATTCCATTGAAATATTAAAAAAGGTCACGCACAAACCATTTTTAATTTTTTTTGTATGCCGTTTTACCATTTCATAAAATTGCATTAACAATTCTATATATATTTCGTATCAAATTTGGACACAGCACCACATTCCACAATGGGGAGTGTTCTTAGCAACATAGGGTATACAAATGTCACACCTGTGCAAGGTAAAAGCCCCTTTTTGGGACCTCAAAACTCAGCCAGCAGACCCTGCAGGGCATGCTGGGAAAAGAACCTATAGTAAAGGTAGCAAAACATCGTCCTCTAGTGGCGTCTATACTGTTACTGCAGCTAAAGAAAGCTTCCTTGTGTGTTTGATGACCCTCTAAAGCTTGGGTTCCATTTTATATCTGCTTACAGTGACTTCAAAAATGGTCAAAAAACTGATAAATCTTTTTTAAAAAATCATTTTGTGCGTGAGTTTTTTAAAAAATCAAATCTCTTTGAAAGTAAGATTTTATCTAATCTTTAATGAAAGCTCATAAAATTATTATACAGGGAAATGAGGTTGTAAAAAAGTCATCACCGTAGTCCGGAATCTCCCGGACAAATCTTCATAAGCAGCATCCGGGTGGAAATAGCTGAATTGTCTGGGAAAATCCAGACGTATGGCAGCCCATGTCGGCAGTGTAGATTTTGGCGAATTGCATTAAAATTAGAGCTCAGAACATTGGCCAAAAACAACCAACCAACCAACCCCCCTTTCACTTTTTGAAATATTGCCAGGTAGAAAGCCATGTCCTATTGATAACAACAAACTGGGTGTGTTTCTTTGAGAGGCGAAGCCCAGCATAAAGCTTATGTCTCCTCTTATGGCTGGTAAAGTGGGCTAATGTTGCCTTTTGGTTTTCCAGAAACTTCCCCCCCAACAACAACAAAACCCCCTAACCAGGCTATTGATCGCTGTAGCTAGTTGGCAGCCCTACATGAGTGACGGTTGCCAATGTATCCACATTGCCCTTTTGTGTTCATTCTTTGCCATGTCTGTTTCCATGCAGGAGGTCCTAACAGCTGCTCAGGCGATGCTGGAATCCAGAGCCCAAGCGGCGAAAACGCTGCAAGAGCAGAGCGCCCAGAAATTTCCGGAAATCTCTGTGAGTCCAAGCCTCTTTGATGTTTCCGCCCTTGTTTCATGGAGCCAAGCTGCATGTTACTTTCAGCACACACACTTTTGCTTTTGAATGTGCATTTAATGCCTGGTTTGAAGTGTGAGGAAACGGCAGAATCTATTAAGAAACATGTCCGAGAGGATGACATTAGATAAGACGGAACCTTAAAGCGCAATGGCATGTAATTTGGCTTATAAACATTGATATCGGGTGAGCGGGAAGTCACTAGTTTTGTTGAATTGGGATATAACTGTTGAGTAACTATTTTCTATATGGAAAAAAGAATACAATATTATTATTAAAAAGTGCATCTAATGCTGCTTCTAAATGAAGGAAAAAATAGCATTGCGCATCCCAGTTCAGCCTGAGAGGGTCCCTTTTTTATAAGCCCACTGGGGCTGCCAGATCAGAGTCGGTGTCCATCGCTCACATGTCCTCCTTTTCCCTCCATTGCTGTTCCTTCCCAAGGCCCAGCGCCTCCGCCTGGAGCAGCATCTCTCCGCCCAGTTCACGGAGCTCCACCAGTGGCTTCAGGAGAAGGAGGCAGCGATGAGGAGGGAGATCCGGCGCGAGGAAGAGCTCCTCCTCAGCGAGCTGGAAAGGAACCAGCGCAACGGGCAGGAGCAAGTCCGCGCGGCTGAGGAACAAGTGGCGAAGATCCAGGCCCGCCTGGAGGAGCAGCTGGACCCCGAAGCCTTCCTTAAGGTCAGTGCGCCTCCGAACAAATATATGGGGAGGGCATCATTTCTGGATTGCAGGCAGGTGTGGTCTCCCAGAGGCACTCCAGATCCTGCACTAATCATGTAAATGAAATATGCTTGTGTCTCTTTGCTTATTATGATCGAGCAGAAAGTATGGCAAATCTGTACCTGTGTAGAAAGGGGACGTAGGGGGCCTGCCACCTGCAAAGGATGCAGGTTAATAGGTGGAAAGTGGAGCCAATGAAATCTGCCCGTCAGGCACGCCGAGTTCCACCCAGCATTGTGGGTGCCTGGCACGTGTGTGTGATGTCACACATGTGCGTGATGTCATATGTTGCCGCCGAAGCAGAAGGGCCCGATGGAGCCCCCTGTCCATAGCTGCCAAGTTTCCCGTATTCCCCGGGAAACCCCCGTTTTTCCAGCTGTCCCCAGCCGAAAAAACAGGTTCCCCCCCCGGTTTATTCTGGCGTGGCGGCCATTTTGGAACTGGGCGGAGCATGCTCAGAAGCGACTTTTGATGCTGCTCTGCCCAGTTCCAAAATGGCTGCAGCGCGACTTCTGGTGCGGCGGCCATTTTGGAACTGGGCAAAGCAGCATCAAAAGTCACTTCTGAGCATGCTCCGCCCAGTTCCCAAATGGCGGCAGCATTACTTCCGGTCTGCTACTTCGGGTCCAGTCTCTTAGTTTTCAAGATGGAACTTGGCAGGTATGACCCTGTCACAGCGGAAGGGCCCGACTGAGTGCCCCACCACAGCACCTTCTCGGTAGTGGTGCCCGCCCTGTGGAATGCCCTCCCATTGCCACTGAAGCCAGCAAGAGGGTTTCCTTTGCTGAGCAAGCCCTAGGCGACAGAAAGTCACCATGACTGCCTCAGTTAATATAATCCGGCTGGAACACACAAATCCAGTCATCATTTGGCATGATGTCATGAGAAGCCTCGTGTGAGAGGCAATTGCATTGCTCGCTTCCGTTTGACCAAGGGTGGAGGGCCTTTTTCTTATCAAGGACTGCATTTCCTTCTGGGCAGCCTCCTGGGGTGGGTGTGGCCAGGGGGGCAAAAGTGGGCAGAGCAACAAATATGACTCTTTGCCTTTGTACAGCTGGCTTCACACCCAAAAAAAGCTTGGAGAGCTACTTTTGGCCCCTTGCCCCTGAGGCCTGAGGTCCCCCACCCCTGCTTTAGACCTTGGCTGGGATATTACAACCAGTTTTGTGATGGCTTGGGGCCCAAGATGGCCTTTCTCAATTTGGGCTGACCCATTTTCTGTGGCCCAGCACATCGAGAGGTATGGCCCATGGGATGGTGTCATGAGGCAGGGCCTGCTCGATGGTGGCTCTCCTGCTCATGGAACTCCCAGCCCTGGGGAAATTTGGCTGTCCTCGTCGTTGACAACTGTTAAGCCTAACTTGAAGATGCATTTAGCCATTCATTCAAACCTTTGGTACTTAGACGCAGGGAGGAGTCCATTAGCTTAAGTGTTACTGTATTTACGGTGCCTGTAGCATCACACTTTTGAGTTTTGATATAGGTTTTAGCTACTATTTTAGCAATGGGTGTTATCGTGATTGTCAATAGCAGTTGCTGCACGACACTCTGGGCTCCTGTGGGAGGAAGGCACGAAACCCATAACAATGATGAAAAATAAGTTAAGACGCCCTGTTTTAAGTAGCTTCTGTGATATCCAGGACAGGAAACAATATTCTAAATGGTCGGAACATTTCTGCAGATTTCCTTTCCCCTTTTTCTTTTTTGCAGGACATTAAAGCCTTCACAGAAAAGTGAGTAGACCGTACGACTGAACCTCCTGCTTCTGTTCTTAACCCTCTCAGCAAACATGCATTTACTTGACTTCATCTGGGGATGCAACTGGAGCTGTGTCAGCAGTATTGTTAGAGGGTGGGCCAGGGTCTTGGATCTTCTGCCTCTCCCCATCACTTTTTAAAATGATTTTTTAAAAAAAGAAAAACTCTGCTTCCAGCTTTCTTTGTCTGCTGTTTGTTTTCTGCTCATGATCTGTGATCCACAACTAGAGCTCATTCCCTGCTAGATCAGGAATATAACACCAGTGCCTTTTGCATCGATTAATCCACACTAGCAAATACTCCCGTGTTTGAATAATGTGATATGACTCATATTTAGGGGCTAAATGAGCATTAGTACAAAGAGCAGCACTTTCAGATCTGGCCACTAGGTGGAGATAAAGAGCAGCTTGTGACACGCATAATCATGTATTCAACTTTATACGATTTCCCCCTGTTCTTGCAGATATTGCCCTAGTGATGACAAAGGATCCACACTGCCTGTGGTCGCCCGTGAGTTCAGCCTGGGCCAGTTTAAGGGCCCCATTCAGTACATGGTGTGGAAGGAGATGCTGCCAGCTCTGAGACCTTGTAAGTATCGGAGCGATGAGGATTTATTGCCACAACAGCTTGGCATAAACTGTTTCTGTGATGCTGTGGCAAAATCTGCCACTTGAGGCCAGAGCTGCTCTGCAATAATAATAATAATAATAATAATAATAATAATAATAATAATAATGGTAAAGGGACCCCTGACCATTAGGTCCAGTCGTGACCGACTCTGGGGTTGCGCGCTCATTTCGCATTATTGGCCGAGGGAGCCGGCGTATAGCTTCCAGGTCATGTGGCCAGCATGACAAAGCCGCTTCTGGCAAACCAGAGCAGCACATGGAAACGCCGTTTACCTTCCCGCTGTAGCGGTTCCTATTTATCTACTTGCATTTTGACGTGCTTTCGAACTGCTAGGTTGGCAAGAGCTGGGACTGAACAATGGGAGCTCACCCCGTCACAGGGATTTGAACCGCCGACCTTCTGATCAGCAAGCCCTAGGCTCAGTGGTTTAACCCACAGCGCCACCTGGGTCCCTATATATTTATTTATACCCCACCTATTTGGCTGGGTTTCTCCAGCCACTCTGGGCAGCTCCCAACCAAATATTAAAAACATAATACAGCATTAAACTTTAAAAACTTCCCTAAACAGGGCTGCCTTCAGATGTCTTTTAAAAGTAAGATAGTTGCTTATTGCCTTGACATCTGCTGGGAGGGCGTTCCACAGGGCGGGCACCACTACCGAGAAAGCCCTCTGCCTAGCTCTCTGTAACCTCACTTCCCGCAGTTAGGGAACCACCAGAAGGCCCTCGGAGCATAGCTGTCAAGTTCTCCCTTTTTAAAGGGAAATTCCCTCATTCCAAATAGGATTCGTTGTGAGAAAAGGGAAAACTTGACAGCTGTGCCTCGGAGCTGGACCTCAGTGTCTTAGTTTAACTGTTCTTTCATGCAGAGGAGCCAGTGTGGCATAGTAACTAGAGCAGCCCCTCCCCAAGCTGATGCCCCTAGACTTTTTTGACTACAAGTCCCATCAACCCCAGGTAGAATGGTCAAAGGTCAGGGATGATGAGAGATGTAGATCAACACTGTCTGGAGAGCTTCAGCTGGGGAAGGTTGGGTTTGGTATTGGATTGGGACCAGGGATGCCCAGCTTCAAATTTATACAGTCATACCTCGGTTTAAGTACGCTTCGGTTTGAGTACTTTCAGTTTATGTCAGGGGTCCCCAAACTAAGGCCCAGGGGCCAGATGTGGCCCAATCACCTTCTCAATCCGGCCTGCGGATGGTCCGGGAATCAACATGTTTTTACATGAGTAGAATGTGTCCTTTTATTTGAAATGCATCTCTGGGTTATTTGTGGGGCATAGGAATTCGTTCATATTTTCCCCCAAAATATAGTCCGGCCCCCCACAAGGTCTGAGGGACAGTGGACCGGCCCCCTGCTGAAAAAGTTTGCTGACCCCTGGTTTAAGTACTCCACGGACTCGTCTGGAACAGATTAATCCACTTTCCATTACTTTCAATGGGAAAGTTCGTTTCAAGTTAAGTACACTTCAGGTTAAGTACAGACTTCCGGAACCAATTGTGTACTTAAACCGAGGTACCACTGTATTTGGTCCCGAAACATACTAAGCAGACTTCAGCCAGGTTCTGTTTCTGAGCATAACCTACCTCACAAGGTTGTGAAGACAAACAACAATAACAATAATTTATTACTTATACCCCACTCATCTGGCTGGGTTTCCCCAGCCACTCTGGGCGGCTTCCAACAAAATATTAAAAACTTCCCTAAACAGGGCTGCCTTCAGGTGTCTTCTAAAAGTCAGATAGTTGTTTATCTCCTTGACATCTGATGGGAGGGCGTTCCACAGGGCAGGTGCCACTACCGAGAAGGCCCTCTGCCTGGTTCCCTGTAACCTCACTTCTCTCACTGAGGGAACCGCCAGAAGGCCCTCAGCGCTGGGCCTCAGTGTCTGGGCTGAACGATGGGGGTGGAGATGCTTCTTCAGGTATACAGGACCGAGGCCATTTAGGGCTTTAAAGCTCAGCACCAACACTCTGTACAGTGGAACCTCGGTTTACGAACACAATTGGTTCCAGAAGTCTGTTCATAAACCGAAGTGTTCATAAACCGAAGCGAACTTTCCCATTGAAAGTAATGGGAAGTTGATTAATCCGTTCTAGACGAGGAAAAACACCCCCTAAAGCAGCAGGGCCTTCGCTCCGATGCCTTCGCGGAGGCCGGGGAGCGCTCCCTGGCCTCCGCGAAGGCATCAGAGCGAAGGCCCTGCTGCTTTAGGGGGTGTTTTTCCTCGACTAGAACGGATTAACTGCTTTGCTCCGATGCCTTCGCGGAGGCTGGGGAGCGTTTCCGCGACTGGGCTGCAGCCGCGAAAGTGCTCCCCGGCCTCTGGGAGGCATCGGAACGAAGTCCCGGCTCCGATGCCTTCTGGAGGCCGGGACTTTGTTCCAATGCCTTTGCGGAGGCAGGGGAGCACTTTCGCGGCTGCAGCCCAGTGCGGAAATGCTCCCCAGCCCCCGGAAGGCATTGGAACGAAGGCTCAGCCTCCCCGAAGGTATCGGACGCTCTGATGCCTTCGGGGAGGTTTGGCCTTTGCTCCGATGCCTTCGGGGAACCCGGGCCTTCGCTCCGGGCCTCCAGGAGGCATCGGAGCGAAGGCCCGGCCTCCCCGAAGGCATCGGACGCTCAGCAGGCCTCGGGCACCTCTGTTTACTAACTTCCGGGTTAGGATAGTTCGTAAACCGAAAGTTCGTAAACCGAGGTGTTCGTAAACCAAGGTTCCACTGTATTGTGAAACGTACTGGGAACCAATGTCTTTCAGGACTGGTGTCACCAGTCTGACTGCCACATTCTGGATTAGTTGTAGTTTCTGGGTCACCTTCAAAGGTAGCCACACGTAGAGCGCATTGCAGTAGTCTAAGCAGGAGATGACTAGCGCATGCACCACTCTGGCAAGACAGTCTGTAGGTAGGTAGGGTGTCAGCCTGTATTCCAGATGGAGCTGGTAGACAGCCACCCTGGACACAGAATTAACCTGTGCCTCTATGGACAGCTGTGAGTCCAAAATGACTCCCAGGCTGCACACCAGGACCTTCAGTGGGCTTCAGTTACCCCATTCAGGACCAGGGAGTCCTCCACACCCACCCGCCCTCTGTCTCCCAAGAACAGTACTTCTGTCTTGTAAGGATACGACCTCAATCTGTTAGCCGCCATCCATCCAAAAGTGAGTGTGTGTGTGTGTGTAATCTTGCATCTCTTTTGATCCCTGCCCCATCTGAAGCAAACTGGGATACCTGAGCTGGTAGAGCATAAGACCCTTAATTTCAGGATTGTGGATTTGAGCCCCAAAAGATTCCTGCATTGCAGGGGGCTGGACTAGATGACCCTTGGGGTCCCTTCCAATTTTACAGTTTTAGGATTCTATGAAGTGCCATGCCTGCTCTTGTACCGAGTGCCAGCTGATGAAATATCTCCAGTTAACACAATTGGGTTGCCATTTGTGAAACTTGAGTTCTTTGTGTGGTTTTGGGTGGGCATTAGAGAAGAGCAGGGCTTTATCTGAGGAGATAAAGAAATAAAAAGAACTACGTAACTTTTAGAAGATATCTGAAGGCAGCCCTACACCGGGAAGTTTTTAAATGTTTGACACTTTAAAATGTTTTTATATGTGTCGGAAGCCACCCAGAGTGTCTGGGGCAACTCAGCCGGATGGGCAGGGTATAAATATACAGTAAATAAATATGAATATGAATATGAATATGAATATGAATATGAATATGAATATGAATATAAATATAAATATAAATATAAATATAAATAATATAAATATAAATATAAATATAAATAAATATAATAAGAATTATAAGAATGCCTTTAACCCAGGCTTCCTCAACCTCGGCTCTCCAGATGTTTTTGGCCTACAACTCCCATGGACCAGTGGTCAGGGATGATGGGAATTGTAGTATCAAAACATCTGGAGAGCCGAGGTTGAGGAAGCCTGCTTTAACCACTATGCGGCAGGCAGGAATTTAACAGGTTATGCCTTTTCAAGAATGGAACTATAATTACAGGAAAAGTTTATCCTGTTGACATTGTGACTAGATCGACACAGCTATAAAAAAATGCTATGAAAACACACTGAGAAACCATTGTAAATCTCACAAATGATAATATCACTGAGTTGCGATTTTAGGTCTACAGTCCCATCCGGTGTCACAGGGTTATAACGCATTTATAACGCTGCATTTTGACTAATGTAGCTGACTCCTCTGTCTGTCTTCTTGTGTGTGGGCCCTGATTTATCACTGGGCCCTCTACCCTACTTGCCAAAGACAATACAAATTTGTATGTGAAACAAAGGATATGCAGATCCATGCCCTCTTTGTGTGAGAAGGGTGGCGGGCCTGATGCACGTGCAGTGTGCTGGGCCCAGAAAATCCTTTTGGCACCTCTGAGGTAAAAACTGGACAGTCTGTTTAGTGTAGTAGATCTATCCTGTATCCAACATTTCTGAATGTAATGTAAGGTGTCGGTAACCATTACGTTGGTCGTATCCCAACAGCTCCCTGTCAAATCACCTTGGATCCTGCCACCAACCACCCCAACCTTGTGCTCTCCAAGGACCTTGATAGCGTTCGTCTTGAAGACAACCCTGAGGACGAGGTCCCTGATGGGCCTGAGAGGTTCAGCAAGTGTGTGTGTGTGCTGGGCGCTCAGGGATTTACCTCAGGACGCCATTACTGGGAAGTAGAGGTGAGGAATAAAACCAGCTGGGACATTGGCGTGGCCAAGGAGTCCGTCAACAGGAAGGAAGCCAAAGTGAAAGTCAAGCCCAGCAATGGATTCTGGGCCATCTGGCTGAGGAACGGTAGTGAATACAAGGCCCTCGAGTCTCCCCCCAAGTTGCTGTCCCTCAAGGCCAAGCCCCAGAAAGTCGGGGTCTACCTGGACTACGAAGCGGGGCAGGTCTCCTTCTACGATGCCGACACCATGCTCCACATCTACACCTTTTCGGACATCTTCTCCGAGCGCCTCTACCCCATGTTCAGCCCTGGAGTCAACAAAGACGGGCTCAACGGCGAAGCCCTCCACCTCCTGTCCCCGCGGGCATAGCAAGGGCCGTACCTGGAAGTCCCATCAAGCCCCACCAGGACCCTGTTTCGTTTGCAAATGGTCTTAATTTATGTCGAGTTGCTGGATTAGAGTGGTCTTAAACCAGGTGGTGCCTGGCTGGGAAACCATTGGCACCCCATGCAAAGTTGCTCTGAGCTTCCCAATGAAAGAATGAGCACAGTTCAAAGTGTTGGTGCTGACCTTTAAAGCCCTAAACAGCCTCAGCCCAGTATACCTGAAGGAGTGTCTCCACCCCCATTGCCCAGACTGGACACTGAGGTCCAGCTCCGCGGCCTTCTGGCGGTTCGCTCACTGCAAAAAGTGAGGTTACAGGGAACCAGGCAGAGAGCCTTCTCGGTAGTGGAATGCCCTTCCACCAGATGTCAAAGAAATAAACAACCATCTGACTTTTAGAAGACATCTGAAGGCAGCCCTGTTTAGGGAAGTTTTTTAATGTTTGATGTTTTATTGCTCTATTATTATTATTATTATTATTATTATTATTATTATTATTATTATTATTATTTTATGCTGGGAGCTGCCCAGAGTGGCTGGGGAAACCCAGCCAGATGGGTGGGGTATAAATAATAAATTATTATTATAAAAGTACAATAGGAACTTGCATTGTTCTGTGGTGCATCAGAACCTGGGGTTGGCACAGATAAGGATCAGGATAAGGATCAGGGCCAGCTCTAGGTAGCCCCCCGGTGGCGCGGTGCTTCGCCGCGCGGAAACCATGCTGTGCCCTGCAAGGGCGGGGGCGCTGGAGCGATCTCCGCCCCTCAGCACCAGGGTGCGCGACCTGCTCGAGATGACCCTGATAAGGATAGTTATATAGGAGAAGGGAGGGAGGGCAGAAAAGAGACTTGAAACTAAATGATGAAGTTTTGGACAATGTAAAATGACAACTGACCTACAGACATGTTTTAGAAGCCATACATCCGCAATTTTGACTGAAGGGGTAGAGCAGCCAGAAGCTAAATGTTTCGGTTCTGAAATGGGAACAACAGACTGTCAGATTTAGAGACGCCAACTCCTACTTTAGGAGACACAGACTCCTACTTTAGCAAAGAGGGGGAACTTCTGAATGTACATGCAGGACACATTAAAGCCACATGACCTCAGCCTGCAGAGGGCAGCACCAACATCCCGTAGCTTCAGCGAACGATGCCTTTCTGAACATCTCCATAACTGCCACATTGACAACAGCAACATTTCATTTTTATTGGAGCAACAGAGGAAGGCAGAAGTTGAAACATTTTGCCATGGGAATAAAAGGTTTCCTGTTAATCACAGTGAGTGCTGTGTGTGTGTGTGTGTTTGTGCAAAAGCAGATACAGTCATACCTCAACATCCGAAGGCTTCGGCTTCCGAAGGTTTCGACTTCCGAAGTCGAAGCCTCCGGAAGTCCTCCCGGTGTGCACGTTCTACACCTGCGCAGAGCGGTGCACGCAGTTGGCGCATGCGCAGAAGCACGAAATCACGCTTCGCGCATGCGCCGTAGCGGCGCTTCAACAACCAAAAACCTCGACTTACAAAGACGACCGCGGAATGGATCGTCTTCGTAAGTCGAGGTACCACTGTACCCGCAAAGCCAGGATTAGTCTCCCTAGCTTACTCTCTGCCAAAGATATCGGCAACTCTGGAGCAGCAGTGGCTAACCTGCGGCCCATCCAGGTGTTTGAACTACAGCTCCCATCCTCCCCGACTTTTGGCTTGTGCTGGCTGGGGCTGATGGGAGATGGAGTCCAAGAACTTCCGGAGGTAGAGAGGCGACCCTCCTTTCTGGGCTGCTAAGATTCTCTTCTTGTAAACAGGACAAAGCGAAATTGTGTCCTCAGACAATTGCCAACAGCACAGCGGTGCCTGACAAGCATCTAAGGGAGTGGGGGGGGGCAGATCCCTGCAGAAGCTGTGCCCAAAGAGACATGTTATACCTGGATGCTTCTGGGAAAGGGAGGGCGTGAGTCTCCTGATGACGCCCCAGGGGAGGATGAGGTGATGGTAGAAAGGTATCAGTCGGATCAGCCTGGAGGTTTCTCCGCAGATGATGGGTTGGGTCATGTTTTCAGAGGTGAGTGCAGGTTGCCTGTGTGTCTGAACAGGGAGGGTGTTTAAATTTTAACATCAGTGCACCTTTCTAAAGGCATTTGTGGCTCAGTTCTTCCTTGATCTGTTATATTTACATCTGCTCTTGGGAGCCATCCGTTTGAGTGTTGCTTGTTTGGATGCTTGGTAGACGTAAGAGCCGTTTTACTCCTTCCAGATTTCTGGAATAATTACGATGCATTCTGAAACAACACACATATAGCGTCCACCACAGTGCGATAGTCATTCACACAGAATTTTACAGGGAACCAACTCAAAATAAGAGAATAATGCTATATGCATGGTATCTGAGTGCAATAGCGTGCAGCTTAAAAATCTTGCTTGAGGCAACCGGCTGCTGGGCAGATGTTGCTGGACTTCAGTTCTCAGTACTTCCAGCTAGCATGGCCAGCCATCAGGGATGACGGGATTTAAACACAAATTTAAACACAAATCCGACACATAGCTGTGAGGCATTTGCGAGCTTTTTTGCAGAGAAAGTCCTGCTGCTCCGCCATGACCTCCCTGCCAATTTGGATACAGTAATGGAACTGGAGGCCCCTCGACTGTCTTCAGGTCCAGTGTTGGACCATTTTGATCGGATACTCTCTGTTGATGTGGACAGATTCCTCCGAGCCGGTAGGCCCACCACTTGCCTCCTCGACCCATGGCCGCCTTGGCTGATTAGAGCGTGTCCAGACATCGTGCGGGTCCCCCTGGTTGAAATCATCAATTTGTCCCTTGGCACGGGGACATTCCTAGAGGAGCTGAAGGAAGCAGTGGTGTGTCCACTCTTAAAGAAAACTTCATTAGATCCTTTAGATCTAGCCAATGACCCCCCAGTTTTAAATCTTCCATATCTGGGTAAGGTAATTGAGAGAGCGGTTGCTGAACACCTTGGTAGGTTTCTGGAGGAAACATCAGCTCTAGATCCATTCCAGTTCAGTTTCTGTCCTGGTTTTGGGACCGAGACGGCTCTGGTCGCCTTAACAGATGACCTCCGTAGACAACTGGACTGAAGTGGGTCGGGATTGCTGATTCTTTTAGATTTGTCAGCAGCCTTTGACATGGTCAATCACGATCTTCTGGACCACTGCCTTGCCAACGGGATTCAGGGCACAGCCCAACATCTCTGGTCGGGGACAGAGGGTGGCGCTAGGGAGGGAGATGTTGTCACGTCACTCCTTAGTGTGTGGAGTGCCGCAGGGCGCAATCCTTTCCCCGATGCTTTTCAACATCTTTATGCGCCCCCTTGCCCAGATTGTCCAGAGATTTGGGCTGGGTTGTCACCAATATGTTGACAACACTCAGCTCTATCTGCTGATGTACGGCCACCCCGACTCGGCCCCGGACACACTGACCAGATGCTTGGAGGCTGTGGCTAGATAGCTTCATGGGAGCCGACTGAAATTAAATCCTTCGAAGACAGAGGTCCTCTGGCTGAGTTGGGATGGTATAGGGTTGGGGGACCAACCTCCTTCTCTTGCGGGAGCTCTAAAAAATGACCCTGAATTTTTAAATTTTTATTGACATGGGTGCTACATTTGTGTTGTCTTTTATGCTGTTTTTAATAATAATAATAATAATAATAATAATAATAATAATAATAATAATATATTAATCCAACAACACCTGGAGAGCAATAGCCCCAAATGGCTTCCTTCAGCAGAACTTGCATTCTATAGTGCATTTGGAGATTAGTGTTTTCCCACGAATTGGTTTGGCATTGCAGCCAGCCTTGGCAAATGCTCCACTGAGTCACTCCCCTAAGGCTGTAAAGTATGCATTGACTGATCAGTCAAAACTTGATTTCAAAACTTCATTTTGAGTTTTAAAAATTGCCTCGGAGTAATTCCAGTGTAGCAAGATCACCATGTCATAGTTCAAATATTAGGCAAATTAACAGAAGCTGAGTTTATCCACAGCTGTTAGTCTTGGTTGCAAAACATGACCTTCACGTTTAGATGCAGTCTACTTCTGGAGAAGATCAGGTACTGGGGACAAACAATGCAGCTGGAAGCTCCTGTCTTTGTGTCCTCCCTGCCAGCTTTCCAGAAGTATCAGCCAGCTCATTTTTGTAAACAGAAAAACTCAGCCTTCCCCACCCTGAAAACACCGACTGTCACATTGGATGATCAGAGGTCTTCCATGGGTCGGTTTTTCTGGGAAAGAAACGTGTTAGATGCCTATTTCTTTCCAGATTAAATGCCTGGTTAGTGAACAGTTTTGTTTTCCAAGGTGCTGGGTTTTCCTTTGAGCAGCGGCAAAACGTGTTCCTTGCAGGGGGAAGATCCGCAGCATATTCAATTCATGGGATCCTTCGAAGTCCCCTCTGTTGTGCATTCATCTTTATTTGTGCTCATCGGGGTATTGCTGTGGTTATATGTGATGCCGCTCTCAATACTATTTGCTCCCACAAAAGTTTTGAAGAGGACATGCTGCTTCATTCCCAACCTCGTAACTTCCTGCTGAAATCCTCTGTGTGTATATTTTCTTCACCTTAGCTCTACACCACAACCCCATACACCTGATGCTAAAAGGGGGAACTTCCAAGTCGGAGTATGTGTGTCAGATAAGTCGAAATTAAGTCCTGAAACCTCTGCCAGGGCTTATCTACCTATCCTCTGCTCTTTCCAGGCATCAGGGCCGTCTCTAGGCCCAGGTCCGGTGGCGCAGGGCACCAGGGCGCCAGGCCACCAGGGGCGCCGCCACGCCTGCTGAGAGGCGCGGCAGAGGCCACCCCAGGTGCGCCGGACGCAGCCCTAGGCGCGCCTCTCAGCTGTTCAGGCCACTCTCTGGAGGCGCGCGGGCCTGGGGCCACCTCCGCCGCGCGCAGGGGCGTCACAACAGGGGGCGGCCAGGCTGGATGGCGCAGGGCGCCAGCCCTCCAGGAGGTAGCTGCGCTGCGCGCTGTGCCCACCCGCCGCACTGGGAAATGGGGCGGGGGGGGGGTGCCAGAGGGATCCATCGCGCCAGGGCGCCAGGCATGCTTAAGACGGCCCTGCCAGGCAAGGCCCACACTTTAAAGCACAGCGTCTAAGCACCCTTTCCCTGCCACTCTGGTGCTTTCCCCACAAAAACACACTCTTTATCTCTCGCTTGGACTACTGCAATGCGCTCTATGTGGTGCTACTTTTGAAGGTGACCCGGAAACTACAATTAATCCAGAATGTGGCAGCTAGACTGGTGACTGGGAGCAGCTGCCGAGACCACATAACACCGGTCTTGAAACACCTACATTGGCTCCCAGTACGTTTCCGAGCACAATTCAAAGTGTTGGTGCTGACCTTTAAAGCCCTAAATGGCCTCGGTCCAGTATACCTGAAGGAGCGTCTCCACCTCCATCGTTCTGCCCGGACACTGAGGTCCAGTGCCAAGGGCCTTCTGGCGGTTCCCTCGCTGCGAGAAGCCAAGTTACAGGGAACCAGGCAGAGGGCCTTCTCGGTAGTGGCACCTGCCCTGTGGAACGCCCTCCCACCAGATGTCAAAGAGAAAAACAACCACCAGACTTTTAGAGGACATCTGAAGGCAGCTCTGTTTAGGGAAGCTTTTAATGTTTAATAAATTATTGTATTTTAGTATTTCTGTTGGAAGCCGCCCAGAGTGGCTGGGGAAGCCCAGCCAGATGGGTGCGGTATAAATAAATAAATAAATAAATAAATAAATAATATATTATTATTATTATTATTATTATTATTATTATTATTATTTAAAATTCAATCAGCGCAAACAGCAACCGGCAGATAACCTGAATTGACATTTGCTCTGACTGAGTGCTGAAGAGCAGGGTTTTTTTTTTTTTGAGGGAAAAGCTCTGGAGCAAAAAAACCCCACACTTAGTCACAGAACTTTGCTTGGACAGAGAGGCAAAGGTGAGTGTGGGTAAGCCCTGTGCTAAGCAACGGGAAGAGAACTGTAGATCATTTGCGACTGGCTAGCTTTCACCATCTGTGTCTCTGATCTTCTACAGCTGAGTCATTCTCTGTTGCGGGCCATGGCCAATCATTCTTCCCTGGTGAGCGAGTTCATCTTTGTCGGTTTCTCTGGGCTGCCGCAGTTCCGAATGCTCCTTTTTGTGCTGGTCCTTTCCATGTACACCGTGTCGCTTGCAGGGAATTCCATCATCACCACCGTGATCAAGTTAAACCCGGCCCTCCACACGCCCATGTACTTCTTCCTGACGAACCTGTCGCTGTTGGAGATATGCTACACGACAGCCATTGTCCCCAAGATGCTGGCCAACCTGTTGTCGGAGAATGGGAGGATCTCTCTCTGGGGCTGCGCTACCCAGATGTACTTTTTCACCCTCTTTGGCATCACGGAATGCTGTCTCCTTGCTGCCATGGCTTATGACCGCTATGTGGCCATTTGCAACCCACTGCGATACAGTGTTGTCATGAACCGAGGAATCTGTGCCCAGCTGTCGGTGGCCTCGTGGTCGGTGGGAGTGATGGTCGGACTGGGTCAAACTAACTATGTCTTTAGCCTGACCTACTGTGGGCCCAATAGGATCAACCACTTCTTCTGTGACATCCCTCCCCTCCTGACGCTAGCATGTGGAGATACTTCAATGAACGTCATTGCAGTCTATATGGTGGCTGTTCTTTTCATCACGGCCCCTTTCCTTCTGATCCTCACGTCCTATGTATACATCATCACCTCTATTTTGAGGATGACATCAGCTGAGGGCAGGCGTAAGGCCTTCTCCACTTGCTCGTCCCATCTCATCGTCGTCTCCCTGTTCTACGGTTCAGGCATCATTACGTACCTTAGGCCCAAATCCAGCTACTCGGCGTCGAGCGACAAGCTGCTGGCCCTGTTCTACACAGTTGTGACCTCCATGTTGAACCCCATAATCTACAGTCTGAGGAACAAGGAGGTCAAAGTGGCCTTGATGAAAACCATGGGTAGGAAACTATGCTGTGTGGAATGTAAAAAGTGATCGTTGCTGGGATGGTGCCTCAGGGCACCACCCATATAATAAACCTTTAAATAAAACGTTTCTGACAGAAAACCTGCTTTCATCTAAATTCTTACCACACTTGCTGGGGACTTGTGCCTCTAAACAGCTCCAAGCTGCTTCCCTGTGTTCAGGAAATGATGGGTTAAGGCAGGGGAAGGGCAATCCAGATGTTGTGGGATTATAAATCCTAACCTTCAGCTATACTGGCTGAGGTTGATCTGAGTTGGAAGTCTAACAACATCTGGAGAGCTACAGGTTTCCATCCCTATGCTAGGGGAACTGCCTCCCACAGAGATTCTGGCTCTGTATTACTTGAGAAGAAATTATGGTTGGTTTGGTAGAGACAACCCAACCAGCACACTAACAAGAATACCAAAAGGAGGTAAGTGTAGGTCATGCTCTGATCATTTAATCTGCACCACAGAATGCCCCTGTTAGGTACTTTGGGGAGCAATGGAGATGGATCATGGTTTTTCAGATAATCAAGGTTCATTGGGAGAAACATGACAAAGTAGACAAATTATTAACTATAATTCTTGCCAGGCACAGAGGGGCAGGAGAGGGGTCATGCTGCAATTGTGTATTGCATACCTCCAGCACCTTGCTGATCAAAATCAGGACCCTCATTTTCTGGTTCTGAGCACACCAGAGCACGAGACCAAAACACAAGCATCCTTTGCTTGGACATGGACTGGGAACGTGCGGACCTGTTGCCTAGAAAGTGCGAGACAAAAGGTAAGTGTGGATAAGCCCTAAGTAGAGGAGCTGGAGATGGCTTCTTCTTTCTTTGGCGATCACTTGTAGCCGAGTAAGATCGTCTTCCATAATTCTGGATCCACATGTCCTTCCACAGTGGGGACATAGGTTTCCGGGCAGAAGTTGATCATGGTGAGGGTTTGCCAAGTGTGCCTTCCTCTTAGCAAGTTTCTCCCTTTCGTCATGAGTTAGAACGTCTTCAAAGTTCATTACACCTTTGGTAAAGGCTGTTCTCCAATTGGAGTGCTTGCAGACTAGTGTTTCCCAGTTGTGAGTGTTTATACTATATATTGTTTACATTTGCCTTGAGACAGTCTTTAAACTTCTTTTGTTGACCACCAGCATCACGCTTTCCATTTTAAAGTTCGGAATAGAGTAGTTGCTTTGGAAGATGATAAACAGGCATCTGCACAACATGACCAGTCCAACGAAGTTGATGTTGAAGAATCATGGCTTTGACACTGGTGATCTTTGCTTCGCCTATCTTCCCAAGTGATGTGTAAATTTTTTTTGGATACGTTCATTACCCTTAGCAATGACCTTCCATAACTGTTTCCATAACTGCTTCGACATAATCTCCTCACAGTTTTATAACTGCTCTGGGGTTCATTCAGAAGTTGACTGAGCTGCATCTGTAGACACTTGTTTGTAAGGACTCAAAATACATAGACTGGGCTTGGTCTCAGGCTCCCTAGGTGTGGCCTTTTAAGCTCGTGAGGGAAGTAGCTGAACTGTGGGGAGCGTAAGATGCACTCTTTACAGGAGGGATGCTGGCCAAACTACTTTATTTAGAACAAACTCAAACACACACGCAGGGGTGCACCTAGGAGTTGGTCAGGTCAGCCTCCCTACCAAGGCCCAGGGGGAGCACAAAAACCGTGACTCTCCACTCTGCTCGGAGTGGCTAGGGGCCTGCCTGCCTGCTCAGAAAATGGACCGATGGAGGAGGAGGAGGAGGGGAAGCAGCCCAGACCGTGATTACCATGGAGAAAGTCACTGGTGGGGCATGAAAGGTAATGAAAAGAAACCTTTCTGAGTTTCTGGTCTCCGGACTATTCTGGCTTCAGAGGCCCCAATATAGCTCCTTGTGAAGGGTGCAAGGGAGCCTAGGTACACCTCTGCACACAAGACATTCCCTGGTTCTGAATGGGGTAACTGTGCCCCTGAAGGACCAGGTGCGCAGCCTGGGAGTCATTCTGGACTCACAGCTGTCCATGGAGGCGCAGGTCAATTCTGTGTCCAGGGCAGCTGTCTATCAGCTCCATCTGGTACGCAGGCTGAGACCCTACCTGCCTGCAGACTGTCTTGCCAGAGTGGTGCATGCTCTAGTTATCTCCCGCTTGGACTACTGCAATGCGCTCTACGTGGGGCTACCTTTGAAGGTGACTCGGAAACTACAACTAATCCAGAATGCAGCAGCTAGACTGGTGACTGGGAGCGGCCGCCGAGACCACATAACACCGGTCTTGAAAGATCTACACTGGCTCCCAGTACATTTCCGAGCACAATTCAAGGTGTTGGTGCTGACCTTTAAAGCCCTAAATGGCCTTGGTCCAGTATACCTGAAGGAGCGTCTCCACCTCCATCATTCTGCCCGGACACTGAGGTCCAGCACCAAGGGCCTTCTGGCAGTTCCCTCGTTGCGAGAAGCCAAATTGCAGGGAACTAGGCAGAGGGCCTTCTCGGTGGTGGCGCCCGCCCTGTGGAACGCCCTCCCAACAGATGTCAAAGAGGAAAACAACTACCAGACTTTTAGAAGACATCTGAAGGGAGCCCTGTTCAGGGAGGCTTTTAATGTTTAATAGATTACTGTGTTTTATTTTTCTGTTGGAAGCCGCCCAGAGTGGCTGGGGAAACCCAGCCAGATGGGCAGGGTATAAATAATATATTATTATTATTATTATTATTATTATTATTATTATTATTATACATGATAAAAGCCCACCCCAAAAAATCTCTCTTCAACAACCAATCTCTACAGCTCCTGAACTTTTTTCTTTTTTTGGGGGGTGGGAACGTGGACCAGAACTGCTTCAGACTTTGGTGAACTTGACTGCATAAAACACAGACTGCATTCCCTTAACATTATGGGAGCAGCTTTTGGAATGAATAATTTCCACAGGGCTTCAACTTATTGTGCTGGGAAATCAAGGACACCTTTTTGTCTTATCATTGGTCATTGGAGACATAAAGAGATGTTTGCTGGCACTGAGGCAGAGCTCTGGCGCATGTTATTCCCTTGTGTGCTGGGACTTAAAGGGAAAGACTGGGCTGCCAGAGGAACAGACAGACTCTTCCTTGATCTCAAGGCAGATGAGAGGCATTCTTAAGTGTGAATATGCACCAGTCATTGCAAGTGTGTATTAGCAATTGGTTTAATGGGGGTAGTGTTATGACTAAGGTCAAGGATGAAGGAAGCTGGGAACACGTAATGTTTATAAGGGTTAATTACACTCATCTTTTGCCCCACTCTTTCCAGGTACAGGCCCACACTTAAAAGCTCTATGTCCTTTTTTGCCTCGAAGTTTTCCCGCGGAAATATGCTCTTTAGTACTCAATCAGAGCAAATGTCAATTCGGGTTCTCCACAGATTGCTGTTTGTTCCTACTGAGTTTTAGAGAGTGGCTTTTCACAGGCAAAGCTCTGGAACAACAACAACAACAACAACAACAACAACAACAACAACAACAACAACAACACGGTGCTTGGACATGGAGATTTAGAATGCAGACTGTGCTTGGAAAGAGAGGAGGAAAGGTAAGTGTAGATAAGCCCTTAGCTAGTACAGATAGAAGGAGCAAGGCGCCTCAACAGAAAGGATCTATGGAATGGGAGTGATACATAGAATGTTCTGGAAAGGATGTTCAGGTGAATAGGAATATGTCTTAGATGAGCGTTCTCACAGAAAAATTCAAAAATCCACATTCGAGTAAAGACTGTATTAGGCCCAACAAAATATTAGGAAATGGTGAGCAAATGTTTGAGTTCTCCAGAAGGCTTCAGCTGGCTAGGTGGCAAACACTCTTGCGGATTAGGAATTGATTATGTTAGAAGGAAGCAGAGGAATAAAGGGAGACTTCTCCAACTGAAGAGATTTAGAAAGTGGAGTCCCCCAAGGATCGGGAACCTGTGCTTTTAATCTTCTTCCTAAGTGATGAGGAGTCAGGTGGCCAGGTTAGTTGATGATACAAGATGTTCAGGGCCATTAAAACAAAGAGATTGCAAAGTCCTCCAAAAGGACCTCCTCAAACCGAGTGAACGTAAAATGGGAAATACAATTAAAAACAAACAAGTGTAAAGTGATGCATGTTGGTGCAAAGAAGTATCTTGATTTCACATATTTGCACATGGGGGTCTGAACTGGCAATGGTCGACCAGGAACAACATCTCAGGGTTGTAAATGGATAGCTCAGTAAAGATGTCCACCCATTGTGCAGCAGTTGTGAGAAAGGTAAATCCCATGCTAGGGATCATTAGAAAAGAAACTGGAAATAAAAAATGCCAGTATAATAATGCAATTATACAAATGTATGGTATGGCTGCCTTTGGAATACAGTACTGTGTACCGTTCTGGTTGCCTCACCTGAAAAAGGATGTTATAGAGTGGGAAAAGGTTCAGAATAGGGCCACCAAAATGACCATGTCTTGAGTCTGGTGGACGTGCAATGGAGGGGATGGTGTGATGCAGAGGAAGAGTGGGAGCAGCTGGGGAGATGGGTTGAAGCTGAACTACCTGGGGGGAAGAGTCCCAGCAGGCTGCGGGAGGTGAAACTGGGCTGCTAAAAAGTATTAGAACCCGAGGAGGGAAGCAATGAGCTAGAGCTGGACCCAGGAGAGGGATGAAGTGGTCTGTCAAAATTGTTCTGCCCCTGTAATTTAGAATACAGTGATTCCTCAACTTACGAATTTAATCCGTTCCGAAGGCACCTCCGTAGGTTGAAAAATTCGTAAGTCGAAAAATCCCTATCTAAAACCACTGCGGTTGCCTTTCAGATGTCGAGACATTCGTAAGGGTGCGGCCATTACCCCCGTTCGTAAGTCGAAAAATCCGGTTGTTGAGTCGTCCGTAAGTCGAGGTACCACTGTAGATATATCTAACCCTCGTTTTAAACTACCCAAGCTGTTGGCCATCACTACATCATGTGGGAGTGAATTATAGGGTTTAAATATGCACTGTGTGAAGAAGTCCTTTTTAATTTTTTTCCCCTTGACTCTACCAGCACTCAGCTTTATGGGATGGATCCAGGTTTTAGTACTATGTAAGGGAGAGAAAAACCTCTCCAAACCCACTCTCTGAGCACCATGCATTATTGTGTACACCTCTATCATGTCCCCACAGTACTTGACCTCCCCCCACCCCAACTAAGAAGTCCTAGTTGTAACCTTACTCCACATAGGAAACCGCTTACTAATTTTGGTTGCCCCTTTTCTGAACATTTTCCATTTCTACAGTATCCTTCTTAGAATCATAGGATTATAGTGTTGAAAGGGACCTCAAGGGTCCAACCCCTTGCAATGGAGGGATCCTGTCCACAGTCAACCCTTGGTGGGCTCAATTGCGCCACCTTGAGGCTGAGGCCAGCTGACCAGATCCAAGTGTGAGGTCAACACAGGTTTCTATAATGGCATTATAATGGCAGGTTTATTCTTCCTAATCGGGTGTCTGTCTTTTCTTCAGCTGCTGCATGCTGAGTTAACATTTTCATTGAACTGTCCACTTAGGCCCCTAAGGCCCTGCTCCTTGATCAGGCCCTGCCAGTCCAAACCATGTCAGGATAAGTGTGAACATTGGATTGTTTGCCCCAAGGTACATCCATTCACATTTCCTTACACTGAATTGTATTTGCCCATTTAACTTCTCACAAACCCAATTTGGAGAGCTCCTCTTAGAGCTCCTCTCAATCCCTACCATGTATGCAGCCTTCAACATGCCTATTGTGTCTCTTATGCTTTCAAACTCTTCCAGGAAAGCTCTTTTCTGAACGGAGAAATTGGGAACGGCACCCAAGTGACAGAATTCATCTTAATGGGGATTTCTAATCTCCCTGTGGTTCGCTTCTCCCTGTTTGCTGCCATTTTGCTCATCTACCTGATCACGCTGGTAGGAAATGGCACCATTCTTCTTGCCATAGCAATGAGCTCTCACCTGCACAGCCCCATGTATTTCTTCCTCAGCCACCTTTCCTTGCTGGACATCTGCTTCCCGACAGCTACGGTGCCCAAGATGCTGGAGAACTTCTTGTTAGAGATCAATACCATTTCCTTTGCTGGCTGTGTGCTACAACTCTACTTCCTGGTGGCACTGGTAGGGACAGAGGTCTACCTCTTGTCTGCCATGGCCTATGACCGCTATGTGGCCATATGCAACCCTCTACGATACACAGTTATCATGAGCAAGAAGCTTTGTCTTCAGCTGGCAGCGGTTACCTGGGTCACAGGGTTCCTCAACTCCTTGCTCCACACAGTCATGACGTTCACTCTAACTTTCTGCAGATCCAACAGAGTCAATCAATACTACTGTGACATCGCGCCAGTGCAGGCATTATCGTGTGCTTCTACTTACGCAGCTGAAATGTTGGTCCTTACTGTTGGTGGATTTTTGGGTGTGGGGGCTTTCTTTGTGACACTGGTCTCTTACATCTACATCATCTCCACCATCCTCAGGATCCGTTCTGCTGAGGGGAAGCGCAAGGCCTTCTCCACTTGCGCCTCCCATCTAATTGTCGTGCTCCTCTTCTATGGTACCATGATATTCACTTACATAAGGCCTCTCAACAGTCGCCATCCGGACCGGGACAGGATGGTGAGCATGCTCTCTGGGGTGGTTACCTCCATGGTGAATCCCTTGATCTACAGCCTTAGGAATAAGGAAGTCAAGGTGACCTTGAAGAGGGTGATAGTTCATATGTGCTCAAAGAGGGAAGGTGTGACAGGTGTGTTATCTGTACAGTATTTCTCCGTTAGATGAAAATGGACACATAAGTAATTCTGAGCCAATGAAATATAGTATACCCATTTTTTGAAAGGGGAAACAAAGGTAACATTTTGTCTCAGTTTTGTGGGATTTTATTGAATACATAAAATAAAAATACGTAACTAGCTCTGTTTCTATACCTTCTTTTAAAAAATACTCTTCAACATATTTCCATTCTGCTGATGATGACATATTTCCACTAGCTAGAAATGGAGCTAGTGATTTGTTTTGATTAAGAAAACACATAGGGATATATATATATATATATATATATATATATATATATATATATATATATAATGTAAAGCTCCTGCCCACCTAGCAGTTCGAAAGCACATCAAAGTGCAAGTAGATAAATAGGGACCGCTCTGGCAGGAAGGTAAACGGCGTTTCTGTGCGCTGCTCTGGTTCGCCAGAAGCAGCTTTGTCATGATGGCCGAAGCAGTCTGCGGACAAACTCCGGCTCCCTCGGCCTATAGAGCGAGATGAGCACTGCAACCCCAGAGTTGGACACGACTGGACCTGATGGTCAGGTGCGCCTATATATATATATATATATATATATATATATATATATGGATGAAATAACTAAATAATAAGCCTAGGACTCTAAATCAATAAGAGGTAAAGCAAGTTATGTGATTATAGTAAGGGAAACGATACATTGGCGATTGGAAGTCAATTTTAAATTACAATGAATAGATTTTATGTTTACATGTTTATATTTTATAAATTTGTTTGGGGATATGTTATGTTTCGTTTAATTTGATATTGTTTACTATTTACTGTTTAAATGATTTAATTTGCCCAACAAGTTTCAATTATTTTTGGTTGAATTTGTTTATTAATTTATGTTTGTTAATTTATGTTGGGTGGCTTAAGTGTGTATTTATGTTATTATAGTTATTCCCTTGTGTGTGTGTTTGTGTAATTTTCTAATTTTTTTGAATAAAGATTGAATTTTAAATTAAAAATAAATAAATAAGAATACGTAAAAAAGAAAATGTAAAACTCTCTCCAGACATTTGGGATAAGTAACTTCTAATTGGTTGAACCAATTGGCGTGCTCTGGTCCATGGGGTCATGAAGAGTCGGACACAACTAAATGACTAAACAACAAAATTGGTTGAACATTTTGCTTGATGTAATATGGAGACTTCTTTTCTTGGTTCTCCTTGTGGCTCTGGTCGTTTCAGTTATAGGTTTATTTTTCCGTTTCACTTATAGATCCCCCCCCCCCGCAAGATAGATTGTTTTCTCTACAGGGGCTTTCCTTTCAAGTGTTGAAATTTGATGTGGCAGAGTCCACACACAGAGTAACCACTTCTGTGAGCAGAAAGTACTAGGGATGATGCGGAGAGGTGTTCTCGCTTGGCCCCATGTGTTCTCGGGACATCAAAGCCATGGACTTTGGACGAAACCATAATTATTTTTATACTTCTTCTGAGGACCTTTTCGGAGGGAGCTCTGTGGTAGCAGATGAGATGGAGACTGAACCATTACTGTGAACAAGGACCTGTGGGACTCACGAGGAAGGTGAAAACACTTGCATGGTCCCATTTTGGGACGAGAGAAATGTGTATGTCCATCACCATATTTCAACTTCAATACCTACAGGGAGCACAATCTCCCTGTGGTTTAATAACTTCTATGGGCTTTGTCTTGGAGGTCACCAAGTACCATGAATTATAGACATTTTAATGGTAAGCCTTCCAACATGTAGGCCCAGCTCCACATGTGTGATTCCTCAATCTTGTTCTTAATGCTTGGACTCAGTGATGACTTATGTTGGGATACAATAAAGTTGTTTCTGAGCATATCCAAAGTGTCTCCTGTGATGAACCCCCTTGCCGACGTTGCCAATAGATTATGAGACGAAAGGGTACAGGGGTAAAGCAATCCCCACTCAATTCCTTATGTCTCAAAATAAACCCCTCAATTCTTTGCCCAGTTCCAAAATGGCCACCGTGCCAGAAGTCGCACTGCAGCCATTTTGGAACTGGGCAGAACAGTATCAAAAGTCACTTCTGAGCATGCTCCGCCCAGTTCCAAAATGGCCACCGCGCCAGAATAAACCGGGAAGAAACAAAAAAAATCCGTTTTTTCAGCTAGGAGCAGCTGGAAAAACGGGGATTTCCCGGGGAAAACGGGAGACTTGGCAGCTATGATGCTCTGTGGGACTCATTTAGGAGGGAAAAACATTTGAATGGCCATATTTGGGAGGAGAGGAACATAGCTTCATTTTTATATCAATATCTGCAGGGAGCGTGATGTCCACCTAGTTTTCTACCCTTTCTGGGGGTTTTCATTGTGAAAATCAACTACAGACATTTAATGAAAACTCTCCTAGCTTCTTAGGTGTGTGCCTTCAAGCTTGATCATAATGCCCAGACTTTCATGAAGTCTGGTAGGGTATTAGAAAGATCATTGCTCTTGGCAATGGTCTTCTGCCAGTGTTTAATTACTGCTGACACCCCCATATAACTCAGGGGTCCCAAGCAGCAGGTACAGAAATTAAGCCATTTCCACAGGCCTTGATTATTTTCAGTTATATGGAAACAATTCACCAAGCATTCTCCTGTAAGAAAACGAAGGCAAATTAAATATATGTATAGTACATATGATCTTGCAGCTATAAGGATAACTGGGCTTATGAGGGCACCAGGATGCTTCAGCTAAGAAGAATAGATGAAATGTGGTAGTCAGGTAGCACTACTAGCTTGAAGGCAGGCAGGCAGGCAGGCAGGCAGGTACAGAGAACAAGAAAACGAAAGCCCCCAAATCAGACATGCAAGGGAGGTTCAAATAAATTGTTGTGCAGAACAGACAATGGTCTAAAGGACGTGTTGCACTTCTGCCATTTTTATCTCGAAACCAAAAGGCATAGGAAGGGCCTGCAACCCAGCACTGCACTCACAATTTGGATTGGTCCTCTGCTCCCGTTTTCTGCCTAAAATACTATGCCAATGACTATTTGACCCTGAACATGCTGGTACATCACCGTGCTAACAAAGGTCCGTATAGTTAAAGCTATAGTTTTCCCAGTAGTGATGTATGGAAGTGAGAGCTGGACCATAAAGAAGGCTGATCGCATGTTGTGAGAGCTGGACCATAAAGAAGGCTGGTGAGCATGTTGTATGGGGTGATAACCCCCATGTTGAACCCCTTGATCTACAGTCTCAGGAACAAGGAGGTTAAAGGGGCTTTGAGGAGGGTCATCGTTCATAAACGCCAATAAAGTTGGAAGGGGGGGGAGATATATGGCTAAGATACAATTATTCTATCCTATATCTTTGCCAACAAAGGTCCGCATAGTTAAAGCTATGGTTTTCCCAGTAGTGATGTATGGAGAGAGCTGGACCATAAAGAAGGCTGATCGCCGAAGAATTGATGCTTTTGAATTAAGGTGTTGGAGGAGACTCTTGAGAGTCCCATGGACTGCAAGAAGATCAAACTTACCCATTCTGAAGGAAATCAGCCCCGAGTGCTCACTGGAAGGACAGATCCTGAAGCTGAGGCTACAATACTTTGGCCACCTCATGAGAGAGAAGACTCTCTGGAAAAGACCCTGATGTTGGGAGAAGGGGATGACAGAGGACGAGATGGCTGGACAGTGTTCTTGAAGCTACGAACATGAGTCTGACCAAACTGCGGGAGGCAGTGGAAGACAGGAGTGCCTGGCATGCTCTGGTCCATGGGGTCACGAAGAGTCGGACATGACTAAACAACTAAACAACAACATGCTGGTATGTAAGATGCTATTTCATCATCATCATCATTCCAAAGCAGTTTATAGCAATTGTATATACACACATTTTTTTTTAAAAAAAAGGATCACTAGCTATTATGGATAATGTTTTTCTTAATTGCTTGCATAAGCCTGAGAGCAAAGAGAAGTTTTCAGGAAACATATAAAGTTTGGCCCATAGGGTCTATAAACAGGTGTCGCCATCTGGCAGTCCCTTTCTCCAATGCTGCTCAGATACTGTGGCCAATATATTCAGGATGGGTTGAGGCATGCTTTCTGCTACTTTTCTCTTTGTGTCTGATACTTGCTCTTGGGAGAAATAAGCCAAACTCTGGGGGATTACCATCTAGAATGCAGATCATTAATGGTGCTAGGAAATCATGCATTGACATTGGCCAATTGGGATATATTTGCTGGCATTGCTGAATAAGCTCTGCAGCCTGGTATTCCCTTGTGCTCCTTATGTTGAGATTTAAAGGAGGGTGTTGGGTTTGCCAGAGGAACAGACAATCCTTCCTTGATCTCAAGGCATAGGAGAGAGGAGTTCTTCACTGTGACTGTTTGGAAAAATGGATGCACACCAGTCATTGCCAGTGAGTATGTATTGGGGCCATAGCTAGGACTAGGATTAAGGAATATGGGAAAAGCTAAATTCCGTGCTATTTTTCTAGAAAAAGAAGTGCCAGAACTCACTATGAACACCTCCTCGTTCTCTTAGAATGGCAATGACACCCACCTGAGAGGTGCCGGAACTGAGTTCCTGTGAGTTCCCCCTGGAAAAAAGCCCAGGTTCAGTTTCTAAGTTAGTATGGTGGGAAGAAATGAGGCTCATAAATAGAAGTAAGTACACCTGGAAAGGGAGTGGTACAAGGGATGCTCAGGTGAATAGAAATATGACTTCAATAAACCGTCTTGCAGAAATATTCAAAAATCTGTAATTAGCGCACTGTTTTATTAGGCCAACCCAAATGCCATGAAATGGTGTGCCAGTTTTTGAGTTCTTCAAAACTCTTTATCCGGCTAGGAGGTAACAAAGCGAAGTCAATGAAGAAGGAAGAAGGAAGAAGCAGGCTGAAACTGGAGCCCCAGTGTCTGCATCAGGTCACAATCTCAAGATGGGAGGTGAGCCAGGAGGAGAGAGCAGACATGCAAAGGAGCCTCTGTTAAGTGTGTTGCAGGGTGCACCAAAAGCCCCTGGGCTGGGAGGCTAAATTCGATGTTACTGTACGACGTAGTATCTCCAGAAAAATTGCCAAGAAAGAAGTTGACTGAGGGCGAACTCAACTTCCAAGTTGTTGTTGTTTTAAAAAAATTGGAAGACTTGGGAAGATAGCAACTGTCATTCTAGAAGAAATGTATATATAACACTGTGAAAGAAATAGTTGATGCTTGTAATCCAGTACTAGAATCCAGAAACACCCAAAGAAATTGATTGGCTGTAATCAGTTCAGGAGAATAGAAAGTACTTCAAACAATAATGTGTATTTAATTAATGGAATTTTCCATTAATTACTGAAGTTGCAGTAAGAGCTGCTGGTTTAGATGGTTTTAAGGAAAGAATAGGCAAATTCATGAAGCATGATCTCTCAGGGGCTGCTAGCTATAACAGCTAAGTGGAAGATTAGGTTAAAGCCAGGTTAAAGAGGCTTGCTGGTTCAGCAGGGACTGAGTGTAAATAAACTAGGATCGCTGTTCTCTTCATTCTCTGTTTGTGGGTTTTCCAGAAACATCTGGCTGGATATGAATAGGAAGATGGATGAAATGACCCTTTCATGAGATCCAGCAGAGTTCTATTTTTTCTTTTTAGCTCTACATAGCTGTTACAAGTTATGTACAAGCTGGTACAATTAACGTTTCAAAATGGGAAAAAACTCAGAGGAAATTTTTTTGTTTTAGTAAACCTTATGGTATATCTTTAATAAACCCACCATGGAAGGATGGAAGAGTGGATGGGTGTGAGAGAGATAAATAATGGCGGGAGGGATGACAGAAAGGTCATTTTAAAAACAATGCTAATTTGTTGAGGTGTATGGGATAGCTCAAGTTATAAATGGGCATAAATAAGGGAGAGTCGGGAAAAAGAAACCACAGTATTAGGAAAGATTTATTTCCAAAAAATTCTATACTGCTGACATTGAGGAGGACTGGGGTGGTGGGGTGGTGGGATATAACAGCAGTGAACAGCATAAAACCAACAATAAATTCACCTTCATAAACAAGTACAAAACACACCATATGTCAGCAGACCAAATGAATGAGCTTATTGAACATAGGAAGATGCATTATACTGAGTTACCCCATACCCCACCTGCCCACCGGGAGGTGCTTGGGATTGGACTTGGACAAAGCATGTCTTCTGCCAGTAAGCTACATTGCCCCTGCTAGAGTCTCCCCAAAGAAGACTCGCATGTTACATACAAGCTGGGAAAGCCCTGTTAGAATCCTGGGATGGGGGAGAATATCCAGCTGTCCACTGTGACCAAGCAAATGACCAGGAAGGGGAAGAGCTGTAGTATCAGAACCTAAGAATTACCCTGCTGAGTTAGAGGAAAGATCCTGCTAATTGAGCATTGTGTTTGAAACACAAGAGTTCTCCAATTTCAGAAGTTGTGCTTGAAGGTGATAGGGAGACTCAGTAGCTGGTAAGAGAGGCACTAAGCTTCTGAACAAGGATGTTCCATTCTTACCTAGTCAAATACCCTTAAAACTATTTGTCAAATACCTTTACAAGCAAAGGCGGCCTTCAATTATCTATGAGTGCAGACTTCAACATTCTTAATATATCTCTGATGCTTTCCACATCTTGCAGGATACCTTATCTCTGAGCAGAGATATGGAGAATGGCACCCTAGTGACAGAATTTATCCTCACCGGACTTTCTGATCTCCCAGCTGTCCGCTTCTCCCTCTTTGCTGCCTTTTTTCTCATCTACCTGGTCACCCTGGTGGGGAACGGCACCATTCTTCTTGCCATAGGAGCTGACTCTCACCTGCACAACCCCATGTATTTCTTCCTGACTAACCTTTCCCTGCTGGACATCTTCTGCCCCACAGCTACGGTGCCCAAGATGCTGGAGAACCTCTTGTCAGAGAGACATACCATTTCCTTTGTTGGCTGTGTGCTGCAGCTCTACTTCCTGGTAGCCTTGGCAGGGACGGAGGTCTTCCTCTTAGCTGTCATGGCTTATGACCGCTATGTGGCCATATGCAACCCTCTGCGATACACGGTCGTCATGAGCAAGAAGCTTTGTCTTCAGATGGCTGCTGGTACATGGGTCACAGGGTTCCTCAACTCCTTGCTGCACACAGTGATGACCTTTACTCTACCTTATTGCAAATTGAACAGGGTCAATCAATATTATTGTGACATCCCTCCAGTCTTGGCCTTATCATGTGCTTCTACTTATGCAGCTGAGATGGTTGTACTTATTTTTGGTGGCATCTTTGGTGTGGGGGCTTTTATGGTGACGCTGGTCTCCTACATCTACATCATCTCCACCATCCTTAGGATCCGTTCTGCCGAGGGGAAGCGCAAGGCATTTTCCACTTGTGCCTCCCATCTAATTGTGGTGTGCCTCTTTTATGGGACAACCATCTTCACTTATGCAAGGCCTACCTCCAGCCACCATCCAGATCAGGACAGGATGGTGAGCATGTTGTATGGGGTCATAACCCCAATGTTGAACCCCTTGATCTACAGCCTCAGGAACAAGGAGGTGAAAGGGGCCTTGGAAAGAGTAATTGCTCATAAACGCTATTGAAGTTGGGAAGGGAAAGGGTGGCTTAGCTATGTAGTCTATTTCTCAACAATATGAAATGGGCACCCATGTAACCCTGATTCTGAACCAAGGAAAAGCAGCATTTGTAAATACCCCTTCAAAGCCATCTGCTCCCTGAAAACTTTTGCTTAAACTCTCACTCCTCATCTGAAACGAAAACCTAAATATACATGTTTTTTTCTTGCTCGCACTCCTCCTTTTGTAACTGATTTTCCCTCCTCTCTTTTACCTGATTTCTCACTCGCTGTCAAAATGTATATTGTAAGTAACTTGGGGT
Organism: Zootoca vivipara; assembly: GCF_965207765.1. Taxonomy (NCBI): domain Eukaryota; kingdom Metazoa; phylum Chordata; class Lepidosauria; order Squamata; family Lacertidae; genus Zootoca; species Zootoca vivipara. The sequence continues at coordinate 40,411,211 of NC_142595.1, forward strand.
GGGATCCTCTTTCTTTCTTTTGCTCATGTACTCAGTATATTAAGAACAACAACAATAAGTGGGACCACACAAGAATCTTTTATTTTATCCAGACAAACAGTCATCAGAAGAAAACTCCATTGACTTCAGCAGGGATTACTAGCAGTGAAGTAAGGTTAAGATTGCAGCCAGAAGTAGCTGCAATTAATTCTCATTTATTAACGTGGGTGGCGCTGTGGGTTAAACCATTGAGCCTAGGGCTTGCCGATCGTAAGGTTGGCGGTTTGAATCCCTGCGACAGGGTGAGCTCCCGTTGTTCGGTCCCAGCTCCTGCTAACCTAGCAGTTCGAAAGCACATCAAAGTGCAAGTACATAAATAGGTACTGCTCCGGTGGGAAGGTAAATGGCGTTTCCGTGCGCTGCTCTGGTTCACCAGAAGTGGCTTAGTCATGTTGACCACATGACCTGGAAGCTGTCTGCAGACAAACGCTGGCTCCCTCAGCCTATAGAGCAAGATGAGTGCCGCAACTTCAGAGTCATCCGTGACTGGACCTAATGGTCAGGGGTACCTTTACCTTTACCTTTAAGGTTAAGATTGCAGCCAGAAGTAGCTGCAACTAATTCTCATTTATTTCAATGGTAATTAAGTGCAGATAACATATACAATATCTCCTGATTCTTTTTGCACCTATCTTTTGTTTGTTTGTTATACCCCCTTGAAGTTAAATAAAACTTTAACTTACATCTAAATAGATCATTTAAAATTTTATATGTTAGGCTATCATAAACAGTTCTTTGTTGTTGTTGTTGTTTAGTCGTTTAGTCGTGTCCGACTCTTCGTGACCCCATGGACCAGAGCACGGCAGGCACTCCTGTCTTTAGGTCATATTAATTAAAATATAAGCACAGTGCAGGGATAATCAACTTGTTGCTGTCCGCTCCAGATGTTTTGGACTCCAATTCCCATCATCCTCTACCACTGGCCAGGCTGAGTGGGACTGATGGGAGTTGTAGTCCAAAACCATGTGGCGGGCATCACATTGGCTACCCTGATGTAGTAGGGTCCCCCTCCCTGTATTTATTTGGCTGTTGCTAATAGGTTCAATAGAACTTTCATGGAGTGAATTTTTAGATATCCCAGAAGGAGCATCTTAGGGTTGAGATGGATACAATATCCCATAATTTTGGTGAAAATACGATGGATTGTACCCCAGAACGTCTGAATGACAGGACATTCACAATTTATGTACATAATATGGTATATGCCTAGGTTACGGTATCCAGTGCTGCTACATATCCCCCCCTCTACAGTTAAATGCAATCTTAACATAATGTTAACATACTGTTGTGAGTTTGGGGTGGGGTGGGGGTGGGATACCATTTTTGAAGGAGCCAGACAAATTTCTTGGTGAGTTAATGGGCCCTAAGCATGTGTGTGTGTGTGTGTTTTGTTTTGTACATACCTTGAGGTGGAGTAAAAATGCTTATATAGATTCCACTATCAATTATCTGTTTGGGCTTTTCTTCTAACATGTAGAGAGATGTGTTGTTTAATCCAGTATCACTGTCAATAAACTCTTGTCACACCATTGTGGTTGTTTTTTTTTTTTAAAAAGAATGTGTTTCTTACTTCTATGAACATGAATGCCTCTTCAAGTTTCCACTCTTCATTAACCACTTTTCAGCATCTAGAGGGGAAACCCACTCACTTCATTTTCATTTTCAAACTCACTTCATTTTCAAACCCAAGAAATGCAAGTTTCACACAAGTCTTTCTATGGAAATTACCAGAGTTTTCAAATATCACCTCCCCACTCTGGTATATTGCATGTCCACTCCACACACTGAAAAACAAGTATTTGCAAGATGACAAATGATCCACAGAGAGTAGATTAGGAGGAGGAAACTTCACAAAGCAGTGTGCTACTGCCAAACAGCATGACAATCTGAAACTAGCAAGATGCTCTTATCTCCCTTTCCCTGCTGGTATGATTCCCTCCATACAACGATTTCTAAAACTCCTGTGGAAAACACACGTCGGTAGCAGGGATAATTAATAAAGCATTCAATATCCACTAGCTCTGGCAACACTATTTTTTTTAATGTAGACAGGCCTGCGTAACTGTTTAATGCAGTCACTCTAATGAGAATTATTTCTTGCTTTTATTAAGGTTTAGGTTTTATCGTATACATTTTTGTACACAGCCATGTTACGTTGTACAATACAGTCATACCTCGGTTTAAGTACGCTTCGGTTTGAGTACTTTCAGTTTAAGTACTCCGCGGACCCGCCTGGAACGGATTAATCCACTTTCCATTACTTTCAATGGGAAAGTTCGCTTCAGGTTAAGTACGCTTCAGGTTAAGTACTGTACAGACTTCCAGAACCAATTGTGTACTTAAACTGAGGTACCACTGTATATAAACACTTTTCTAAATAAACAAAACAAACAATCCCCTGGTATTTGAGACCTAATTTGGGCCAAGTTATAAATCCACATCACTGGAAATTATCATTTTTTTATCACAGGTGGGAGAGCGAGCGAGCGTCCGAGTCCTATAGGGATGATTCCTGCCATTTCAGATGGAAGACAAAACAGCTGTTCTCCCTTGGCATCTACTTTTCTATATGGAGGAAATTGTCTTCTATAGAGGAAAGTTCCTTCTAGAGTTGAAATCTGGCATGGTGGAGCTCCCCTCCCCAAGGTAACCACATGATTGATCAGGAAGCACTAGGGATGGTGCATAGCACCTTCCAAATTGGCCTTATGTGAGAGTCCTGGAGGCTTCAAATCCATACACTTCGGATGACATCATATTACTCTTGGTGACATTATTTTTACATCACCATGCATGCAGAGCATTTATCTTTCTGGAAGGAGCTCTGTGGTAGCAGATGAGATGGAGACTGCACCATAAATGTTAACAATGCTCTTTGGGACTCATTAAGGAGTAAGAAAGAATTGCATGGTCCCATTTTCGGAGGAGAGAAGTGTGTATGGCTATAGTTAAATTTCAATATCAATATTTGCAGGCACCACATTCTCCCTGTGGTTTTAGGATCACTATAGGGCTTGGGCTTCATCCTGGAGGTCACTGAGTACCATCAGTTATAGACATTTTTATGGACAGTCTTCAAACACATAGGGCCAGCTTGCTCGGTTTGAGTCTTCATGCTTGCTCTTAGTGCCTGGACTCAGCCGTGACTTATTCTGGGATGTGAGAAAGAAAGTGGCTCTGAGCATATACAAAGTGCCTAACCCTGTTGAATACTACCCCATTGAATACTGCTGCCACCCCCACATGACTAAGGGATTCTAGGCAGGAGGTTCAGAAACTGATCTCTCTACTCAGGCCCCACTTATTTTCTGTTTCATGGAATTTGTTCCTTCGCCATTGAAAGCTAAGGACACTTAAGCAAAGTCACAGTTCCTGCCTGGCTGCTATTTTCCTGAGTTTTGTGTAAAACCTGGAGAAGATCTGTTCCATCCTCTGGTGAAATGGAGCACATAAAACATGGGCTGGACTTCCTTAACATTCTAGGGAGTCATGTATTCAAAAAATCATAATAATGGAAATGTAGAGTTGGACAATTATTCACAGGACTGGAGCTTAAGGGTGCTGGAAAATCACCCATCACTTTGTCTTGACATTGGCAATGGTCATGGGAGGCAAACAGGTGCTTCCTGGCACTGCTGGTGTGCTCTGAGGCCTGCTATTCCCTTGAGCTCCTCATGTCGATACTTAAAAGAGAAGGCTGAGCTGTCGGAGGAACAGGCAATCCTTCCTTGATCTCAAGGCAGATGGAGAGGCATTCTTAAGAGTGACTGTTTGACGAAATGGAAACGCACAAATCATTGACCGTGAGTATTAGAAGATACAAGCTTAAAGGGGCCATCCTTGTGGTTTAAAGGCTTAACCTAGCAGTTTGAAAGCACGTCAAATTGCAAGTAGATGAATAGGTACCGCTACAGTGGGAAGGTAAACGGCATTTCCGTGTGCTGCTCTGGTTTGCCAGAAGTGGCTTTGTCATGCTGGCCACATGACCTGGAAGCTGTACGCCGGCTCCCTCAGCCAATAAGGCGAGATGAGTGCTGCAACCCCAGAGTCGGTCACAACTGGACCTAATGGTCAGGGGTCCCTTTACCTTTTAAGACAGGAAAAGATATGTTTGGTAATTTTATAAGTTTGACGAAATGAGACTCGTATATCAAGCATAGCTGCCAAGTTTTCCCTTTTCTCGCGAGGAAGCCTATTCAGCATAATGGAAAATCCCTTAAAAAAAGGGATAACTTGGCAGCTATGATATCAAGGCAGGTATACATGTAATGGGGGCCGTACACAGAATGTTGTAGAAGGGATGCTCAGATGAATAAAAATATGGTTTAGATGAGATGAAAATCCATATAAGGGCAATACTACGATCAGGCCAACCAAAATGTCATGAAATGGTGTGGAGGCCTTTGAGTTCTTCAGAGCTTTTCATCAGGTAATAACAACAGCAGGGATAGGACAAATAAATCAGGTTCATGGTCGAACAATAAAGTCTTCATGTGGTGACAGGCGCACAAGAGAGAATGTGAATCCAGTTGTAAATAATGACCCAGCAGTTGACCAGGAGGAAGAGGATCTGGCAGTGAGTATATAAAACTATCAGTCTCCATGTTCCCCGCAGTTAATTAACAACTCCCTGTCAAGCCCTGTAGCTTCAGTACACGTGTTCCAGCTTCCACACCGGGTGTTGGCCATTGACAATATCACCACTTATATGTGATGCACAAAGAGGTTCTGACGGGTCTCAGTAATTTAAAGATCTAAAAATAACTTTGTCAGATGATTTGATCTAAGAACCATCTTATTAAGCATTGTGTTTCTCACACAGGCCAAACATTGGTCTCTGAGAAATTCAGGTACAGGGTATGAATGTGATCACGAGGAAGTAATCTTTGCTTCTCAGAGTTATAAAGTGTCTGGGCAGGGACCTTCTATTCCTGCTTAGCATGACTAAAGGCTATATGCCTAACACCTTGAAAGCAAAGAATGCCTTAACTTGTGTATGCCTGTAGCCTCCAACATGTTTATTATCTCACATTTTTGCTTTCAAATGCTTGCAGGAAAGTTCCTCTCACAGAGGAGAAATGGAGAACATCACCGTGGTGACAGAATTCATCCTAATGGGCCTTTCTGATCTCCCAGCTGTCCGCTTCTCCCTCTTTGCTGCCTTTTTGCTCATTTACCTGGTCACCCTGGTGGGGAATGGCACCATTCTTCTTGCCATAGGAGCTGACTCCCACTTGCACAACCCCATGTATTTCTTCCTGACTAACCTTTCCCTGCTGGACATCTTCTGCCCCACAGCTACGGTACCCAAGATGCTGGAGAACCTCTTGTCAGAGAGAAATACCATTTCCTTTGTTGGTTGTGTGCTGCAGCTCTACTTCCTGGTAGCCTTGGCAGGGACAGAGGTCTTCCTCTTAGCTGCCATGGCTTATGACCGCTATGTGGCCATATGCAACCCTCTGCGATACACGGTCGTCATGAGCAAGAAGCTTTGTCTTCAGATGGCTGCTGGTACATGGCTCACAGGGTTCCTCAACTCCTTGCTGCACACAGTCATGACCTTTACTCTACCTTATTGCAAATTGAACAGGGTCAATCAATATTATTGTGACATCCCTCCAGTCTTGGCCTTATCATGTGCTTCCTCCTATGCAGCTGAGATGGTTGTACTCATTGTTGGTGGGATTTTTGGTGTGGGGGCTTTTCTGGTGACGCTGGTCTCCTACATCTACATCATCTCCACCATCCTTCGGATCCGTTCTTCCGAGGGGAAGCGCAAGGCCTTCTCCACTTGCGCCTCCCATCTTACGGTGGTGTGCCTCTTCTATGGGACGACCATCTTCACTTACATAAGGCCTTCCTCCAGCCACCATCCAGATCAGGACAGGCTGGTGAGCATGTTGTATGGGGTGATAACCCCCATGTTGAACCCCTTGATCTACAGCCTCAGGAACAAGGAGGTTAAAGGGGCTTTGAGGAGGGTCATTGTTCATAGCCGGCTCGTTGGTCTAAGACAGGCATAGGCAACCTTGGCTCTCCAGATGTTTTGGAACTACAACTCCCATGATCCCTGACCACCGGCCCTGTTAGCTAGGAATCATGGGAGTTGTAGTTCCAAAACATCTGGAGAGACAAGGTTGCCTATGCATGGTCTAGGGGTATGATTCTCGCTTTGGGTGTGAGAGGTCCCGGGTTCAAATCCCAGACGAGCCCGAACACAAACTATTTTGCGACCCAGGTGGTGCTGTGGGTTAAACCACAGAGTCTAGGGCTTGCTGATCAGAAGGTCGGCGGTTCGAATCCCTGTGATGGGGTGAGCTCCTGTTGCTCGGTCCCAACTCCTGCCCACCTAGCAGTTTGAAAGCACATCAAAGTGCAAGTAGATAAATAGGGACTGCTCCGTCAGGAAGGTAAACGGCGTTTCCATGCACTGCTCTGGTTTGCCAGAAGCAGCTTTGTCATGCTGGCCACATGACCCGGAAGCTGTCTGCGGGCAAACGCCGGCTCCCTCGGCCTATAGAGCGAGATGAGCGCTGCAACCCCAGAGTCGGACACGACTGGACCTGATGGTCAGGGGCCCCTTTACCTATTGTTCATAAACGCCAATAAAGTTGGAAGGGGGTGGGGAAAATATATGGCTAAGATACAATTATCCTATCCTATATGATTACCTACTAAAATAACCCAATCTCTGAAAAAGAAGAACAGAATTTAATCTGTTTCAAATTATGATTGATCAACTGACAATGACCTGCTTTGAAGTTGTACCTGCTCCATCTTCTATGTTGTCAGCCCTTTAGATATTTGAAGATATCCTCTCCATCTCCTATGTTTAGCCTGGAAAAGAGAAGACTGAGGAGACATGATAGCTATATTTTATTTATCTGAAGGGCAGTCACATGGAAGATGCAGGAAGATTGATTCCTCCTGCTCCAGATGGTAGGACCGAAACAAATGGATTCAAATTACAAGATAGGACTGTCAAACTAATTGTCAAGAAGATCTTCCTGATGGTAAGAGCTGTTCAACAGTGGAGGGGGGTGGACACTCCTTCACTGGAGTGTTTAAAGGAGAGGCTGAAGGGACGACAGAGGATGAGATGGTTGGACAATATTCTCGAAGCTACTAACATGAGTTTGACCAAAGTGCAGGAGGCAGTGGAAGACAGGAGTGTCTGGCGTGCTCTGGTCCATGGGGTCACAAAAGTCAGACATGATTAAGTGACTAAAGAACAACAGGGTGTCACGGTCCGGTCGGTGGGCGAGTGAAGCCCTGACTGAGGACGTCAGGACCAGAGGCAAGATGGTGATGTAGAAGCAGGAACAGGTCAGGGCTGAGGGTCCAGCAGCAGGCAGTCGCAGGGTCAAGGAGCAAGGAGTCGGCAAGGCAAGGGTCCAAGGGTCGAGGATCAAGGCGTCGGCAAGGCGAGGGTCCAAGGAGCAAGAGGCCAGAGGCAACCAGGCAGGGATAGCGTTGCTGTGGCAAAGAGCTGAAGGGAAATGCTGAGCTTTTATCCCTCCCAGCTCCTGCCACCAGGTGCAGTGAGGTATCAAGTGGCCTCACCTGTGCGGCCACTCCTTGCCTCTCCAGCACAAGCTGAGGTCTTCACCTGTGTGGCCACTCCTTGCTTCTCCAGCACAAGCTGAGGCAGGCCCCAGTCCTGCAAAGCACTACAGGCCCCGGTGCCTGACTCCTGCCCATACTCCTGACACAGGGTGACCATGTGCCATGGATGCTTTGAGATTCCTGAATTACCGGGGAGGGTGCTGAATTAGATGACCCTCAGGCTACTGTCCAACCCTGCTATATCTAAGCATGATATCACAGTTTGAGTTTCAGATGAGGTCCAGGAAAATCCACTTTCAAAGTCCCCACTCAGCCAATCACACAATTCAACTTACCTCACAGGATTATTGTGGGGGTAAAGTGTGTCTGTGTGGTTTTGTGTAAATTGCCTTAAGATTGAAGAGTGCAATAAAAATGAAGTAAATAAATCATAGAAACATGGAATCATATATGTAATGTTATTTCTTCACACTGAAATGTTAGCGGAATGACAAGCATAAATAGATGCCACTATTAATTACCTGTTTGGACTTTTGTTCTAACATGTTGAGATGTGTTGTGTAATCCAGTTTCACTCTCAATAAAATCTGCCACACCACTGGTTTTTTTAATACCGTGTTTCTCCAAAAAAATAAGCCATACCCCGAAAATAAGCCACACCCTGAAAATAAGCCATACCCCGAAAATAAGCCATAGTGATAGGCAGTTTAACCTTGTAGGTTTTTGAGGAAAAATAAATATAAGACGGTGTCTTATTTTTGGAGAAACACGGTAGTTGTGTTTCTTACTTCTGATCTGTGAACATCTGTCTCTTCAACTTTCCCCTCTCCATTTATCACTTTTCCACTTCTAGGGGGGAAAACCCACTCCATTTCCAACCCCAGAAAATGCAAGTTGCACACAAGTTTTCTGATGTAAATTACTATAGTTTTTAATCACTTCCCGACTCCAGTGTGGGACGCGGGTGGCAATGTGGTTTTTGTTTTTGTTCTGCTGTATTTCTTTAGCTGTTGCTAATGGGTTCAATAGAACTTCCATGGAGTGAATTTTTAGATATCCCAGAAGGAGCATTTTAGGATTGGAATGGATACAATATCCCCTAATTTTGGTGAAAATACTATGGAATGTACCCCAGGAGGTCTCAATGACAGGACATTCACAATCTATGGACATAATATATGCCTAGGTTACGATATCCAATGCTGTTATATATCCCCCCCTATACAGTTAAATGCAATCTTAACATAATGTTAACATACTGTTGTGAGTTGGGGATGTGTTGTGTAATCCAGTCTCACTGTCAATAAACTCTTGTCACACCATTGTGGGTTTTTTTAATACAGTAGTAGTGTTTCTTACTTCTATGAACATGAATGCCTCTTCAAGTTTCCACTCTTCATTAACCACTTTTCAGCATCTAGAGGGGAAACCCACTCACTTCATTTTCAAACCCAAGAAATGCAAGTTTCACACAAGTCTTTCTATGCAAATTACCAGCGTTTTCAAATATCACCTCCCCACTCTGGTATATTGCATGTCCACTCCACACACTGAAAAACAAGTATTTGCAAGATGACAAATGATCCACAGAGAGTAGATTAGGAGGAGGAAACTTCACAAAGCAGTGTGCTACTGCCAAACAGCATGACAATCTGAAACTAGCAGGATGCTCTTAGCTCCCTTTCCCTGCGGGTGTCACTCAGAACTGATTCCCTCCATACAACGATTTCTAAAACTCCTGTGGAAAACACACGTCGGTAGCAGGGATAATTAATAAAGCATTCAATATCCACTAACTCTGGCAACACTTTTTTTTTAATGTCGACAGGCCTGCGTAACTGTTTAATGCAGTCACTCTAATGAGAATTATTTCTTGCTTTTATGATGTTTTAGATTTTATCGTATACATTGTTATACACAGCCATGTTACGTTGTACAATACAGTCGCACCTCGGTTTAAGTACGCTTCGGTTTGAGTACTTTCAGTTTAAGTACTCCGCAGACCCGCCTGGAACGGATTAATCCACTTTGCATTACTTTCAATGGGAAAGTTCGCTTCAGGTTAAGTACGCTTCAGGTTAAGTACAGACTTCCGGAACCAATTGTGTACTTAAACCGAGGAACCATTGTATATAAACGCTTTTCTAAATAAACGAAACAAACAATCCCCTGGTATTTCAGACCTAATTTGGGCCAAGTTTTAAATCCACATCACTGGAATTTATCCTTCTTTTATCACAGGTGGGAGAACGAGCGAGCGTCCGATTCCTGCCATTTCAGATGGAAGACAAAACATCTGTTCTCCCTTGGCATCTACTTTTCTATATGGAGGAAATTGTCTTCTATAGAGGAGAGTTCCTTCTAGAGTTGAAATCTGACATGGTAGAGCCCCTCCCCCCCGGGTAACCACATAATTGAGCAGGAAGCACTAGGGATGGTGCATAGCGCCTTCCAAATTGGCCTTATGTGTGCTAATCCCTATGAGAGTCCTGGGGACTTCAAATCCATACACTTTGGATGACATCTTATTACTCTTGGTGGCATTATTTTTACATCACCATGCACGCAGAGATAAATGTTAACAATGCTCTTTGGGACTCATTAAGGAGTAAGAAAGAATTACATGGTCCCATTTTTGGAGGAGAGAAGTGTGTACGGCTATAGTTAAATTTCAATATCAATATTTGCAGGCACCACAATCTCCCTGTGGTTTTAGGATCACTATGGGGCTTGGGCATCATCCTGGAGGTCGCTGAGTACCATCAGTTATAGACATTTTTATGGACAGTCTTCAAACACATGGGGCCAGCTTCCTCGGGTTGAGTCTTCATGCTTGCCCTTAGTCCCTGGACTCAGCCGTGACTTATGCTGGGATGGGAGAAAGAAGGTGGCTCTGAGCATATAGAAAGTGCCTACCCCCGTTGAATACTACCCCATTGAATACTGTTGCCACCCCCACATGACTAAGGGATTCTAGGCAGGAGGTTCAGAAACTGACCTCTCTACTCAGGCCCCACTTATTTTCTGTTACATGGAATTTGTTCTTTCGCCATTGAAAGCTAAGGCCACTTAAGCATAGTCACAGCTCCTGCCTGGCTGCTATTCTCCTGGGTTTTGTGTAAAACCTGGAGAAAATCCGTTCCATCCTCTGGTGAAATGGAGCACATAAAACATGGGCTGGACTTCCTTGACATTCTAGGGAGTCATGTATTCAAAAAGTCATAATAATGGAAGTGTAGAGTTGGACAATTATTCACAGGACTGGAGCTTATGGGTGCTGGAAAATCACCTATCACTTTGTCTTGACATTGGTCATGGGAGGACTTCCGGTTTCGCTCGTCGGGAGAATGGCTGACCTTTACCATCTCTCCGACCCCCATGGGGGAATCTGGCGGCTGCTAGGGGAGTAAAGCAGCCTCCCCACCCTCCTGGGATGACGGGAGGGGCCGCAGGCCCGCAGATGCCCCTTAACCCACCCCAATCTTTCGAGGGGTAGGGGCCCTGGGCCAAGCACCCATGGGGGCTGGAACTCTTGGAGGCCACCCTGTTCGAGCGCGATCTCCATAATTTAAGAGGAATAATTGGATTTAAATTTATGGACATGCTTCAAAAGACGGGGGAGAAGATACTGCCAGAAATTCCAGCTGCTGAGTGATAAGAGGGACTGAACAAAAAGGGAAGTGAATTTTTCTTTTTCTTTTTTCAAGATGTACTCACCACCTTCCTTTGACGGACGGTCCGTAGACTTTAGAACAAACGAGAAGTTAGGAAACAAACTGTGTGGATATTGGAGTTTATATAATAGAGGATTGTGATTTTGTATGTTTCTGGAAGTTATTTTGTTAAGTCTGTAAGAGCAAAGGCTCCCCAAGTGGATTCACGATCTCTGACACACTTTAAATTCGAACAAGATAAGAGCCGTGGAAGGAGGCAGAGGAGCAGTTAAAGGGCGGGGGAGCCATAAATTTGTTATGAGAAGATCGTTAATATTTGTTTTGGGCTGATCTCCGTCTGGAAAAACTGTGACCCTGCAAATGGTGGATTTATGGAGCAGAAGCCGGAATACAACATTTGAGATCTGCAAGATGGCGCCTGCTCCTGTTTGAATGTCGGAGCAGCTGGGGAAACATTCCAGTTTGCAAAATAAGGATTTATGGGGAGGCTGGACTGGTCTGGACAAAAAATCCACACAGGAAAAGTGTCTTTGTGTTTAATCTTGTTTGATATTTATCTCAGAAGCTGTGATAAAGAGGAAGATTAAAACAAGAAAGAACTGTTGGAAAAGATCGGGAATATAATGGACTATAATGATAAGATTTTGAAATTTGGACTAGGATGGCAGCAGGTACCGTTATCCAGAATCCCCAGAATTTGAAGCATGGGAAGTCAATTTTTTTAATGATTTGGCATAATATTTGGTTTAATTAATATGCATTTGTATAATTTGGAATAATTGATATGATATAATTGGTTTGTAATTGAAAAATTTAATAAAAACTGTTTTCATAAAAAAGACATTGGTCATGGGAGGGAAACAGGTGCTTCCTGGCACTGCTGGTGTGCTCTGGGGCCTGCTATTCCCTTGAGCTCCTCACGTCGAGACTTAAAAGAGAAGGTTGAAGCTGTCGGAGGAACAGGCAATCCTTCCTTGATCTCAAGGCAGATGGAGAGGCATTCTTAAGAGTGACTGTTTGATGAAATGGAAACGCACAAATCATTGACCGTGAGTATTAGAAGATACAAGCTTAAAGGGGCCATCCTTGTGGCTTAAAGGCTTAACCTAGCAGTTCGAAAGCACGTCAAAGTGCAAGTAGATAAATAGGTACAGTTCCAGCGGGGAGGTAAACAGCGTTTCCGTGCGCTGCTCTGGTTCGCCAGAAGTGGCTTAGTCATGCTGGCCACATGACCTGGAAGCTGTACGCCAGCTCCCTCGGCCAATAACACGAGATGAGTGCCGCAACCCCAGAGTTGGTCACAACTGGACCTAATGGTCAGGGGTCCCTTTACCTTTTAAGAGAGGAAGATATATGTTTGGTAATTTTATAAGTTTGACGAAATGAGACTCATATATCAAGGCAGGTGTACATGGAATGGGGGCCGTACACAGAATGTTGTAGAAGGGATGCTCAGCTGAATAAAAATATGGTTTAGATGAGGTGAAAATCCATATAAGGGCAATACTATGATCAGGCCAACCAAAATGCAATGAAATGGTGTGGAGGCCTTTGAGTTCTTCAGAACTTTTCATCAGGTAATAATAACGGCAGGGATAGGACAAATAAATCAGGTTCATGGTCGAACAATAAAGTCTTCATGTGGTGACAGGCGCACAAGAGAGAATGTGAATCCAGTTGTAAATAATGACCCAGCAGTTGACCAGGAGGAAGAGGATCTGGCAGTGAGTATATAAAACTATCAGTCTCCATGTTCCCCGCAGTTAGTTAACAACTCCCTGCCAAGCCCTGTAGCTTGAGTACACGTGTTCCAGCTTCCACACCGGGTGTTGGCCATTGACAATATCACCACTTACAGGTAATGCACAATGATCCCCAAAAAGGACACTACATTCTTTCTGCATGCCACAACTGCTGCGAGGCTACTACTTGCGAAGAATTGGAAGAGTCAAGACATACCAACTATAGATGACTGACAAATGAAGATGATAGACTTTATGGAACTTGCCGAACTGACTGGGAGACTCCGCGACCGGGAAGAAGAGGAGGTGGAGGAAGATTGGAAGAAATTTAAGTTATATCTTGGAAAATATTGTAATATTCAATATCCTTTAGTGAAAGTGTTAGAGGCTGTCGGTGTAAATATAGATAATAGCTTAAGTTTAAAGAATCCTTTTTTACAGGTAGATTTTGATGAGGTATTGAATTCTGGAACTGCCAAAGATGATTTGATATGAAATTCAGATGGAGGGGATTAGGGGGAGTCACACACCACTGTCCAAGAAAAATTATGAATTTATTAGTAATATTTGTGTTTGTTTGTTTTTATGTTTGTTTCTTTGTTTTTGCTTGTAAAATGAATAAATATTATTATTAAAAAATACATGTAATGCACAAAGAGGTTCTGACGGGTCTCAGCAATTTAAGGACCTAAAAATGACTTTGTCAGATGATCTGATCTAAGAACCATCTAATTAAGCATTGTGTTTTCTCACACAGGCCAAACATTGGTCTCTGTGAAATTCAGGTACAGGGTATGAATGTGATCACTAGGAAGTCATCTTTGCTTCTCAGAGTTATAAAGTGTCTGGGCAGGGACCTTCTATTCCTGCTTAGTATGACTAAAGGCTAAATGCCTAACACCTTGAAAGCAAAGAATGCCTTAACTTGTGTATGCCTGTAGCCTCCAACATGTTTATTATCTCACATTTTTGCTTTCAAATACTTGCAGGAAAGATGGAGAACATCACCGTGGGGACAGAATTCATCTTAATTGGCCTTTCTGATCTCCCAGCTGTCCGCTTCTCCCTCTTTGCTGCCTTTTCGCTCATCTACCTGGTCACCCTGGTGGGGAACGGCACCATTCTTCTTGCCATAGGAGCTGACTCTCACCTGCACAACCCCATGTATTTCTTCCTGACTAACCTTTCCCTGCTGGACATCTTCTGCCCCACAGCTACAGTGCCCAAGATGCTGGAGAACCTCTTGTCAGAGAAAAATACCATTTCCTTTGTTGGCTGTGTGCTGCAGCTCTACTTCCTGGTAGCCTTGGCAGGGACGGAGGTCTTCCTCTTAGCTGCCATGGCTTATGACCGCTATGTGGCCATATGCAACCCTCTGCGATACACGGTCATCATGAGCAAGAAGCTGTGTCTTCAGATGGCTGCTGGTACATGGGTCACAGGGTTCCTCAACTCCTTGCTGCACACAGTCATGACTTTCACTCTACCTTATTGTAAATCTAATAGAGTCAATCAATACTACTGTGACATCCCTCCAGTCTTGGCCTTATCATGTGCTTCCACCTATGCAGCTGAGATGGTTGTCTTCATTGTTGGTGGGATTTTGGGTGTGGGGGCTTTTCTGGTGACATCAGTCTCCTACATCCACATCATCTCCACCATCCTTCGGATCCGTTCTTCTGAAGGGAAACGCAAGGCCTTCTCCACTTGCGCCTCCCATCTTACGGTGGTGTGCCTCTTCTATGGGACAATCTTCTTCACTTACTTAAGGCCTTCCTCCAGCCACCATTCAGATCAGGACAGGCTGGTGAGCATGTTGTATGGGGTGATAACCCCCATGTTGAACCCCTTGATCTACAGTCTCAGGAACAAGGAGGTTAAAGGGGCTTTGATGAGGGTCATCGTTCATAAATGCCAATAAAGTTGGAAGGGGGTGAGATATATGGCTAAGATACAATTATCCTATCCTATATCCTTGCCAACAAAGGTCCGTATAGTAAAACTATGGTTTTCCCAGTAGTGATGTATGGAAATGAGAGCTGGACCATAAAGAAGGCTGATCGCCGAAGAATTGATGCTTTTGAATTATGGTGCTGGAGGAGACTCTTGAGAGTCCTATGGACTGCAAGAAGATCAAACCTATCCATTCTGAAGGAAATCAGCCCTGAGTGCTCACTGGAAGGACAGATCCTGAAGCTGAGGCTGCAATACTTTGGCCACCTCATGAGGAGAGAAGACTCTCTGGAAAAGACCCTGATGTCGGGAAAGATGGAGGACACAAGGAGAAGGGGACGACAGAGGATGAGATGGTTGGACAGTGTCCTCGAAGCTACGAACATGAGTTTGACCAAACTGCGGGAGGCAGTGGAAGACAGGAGTGCCTGCCGTGCTATGGTCCATGGGGTCACGAAGAGTCGGACACGACTAAACGACTAAACAACAACATGCTGGTATGTAAGATGCTATTTCATCATCATCATCATCATCATCATCATCATCATCATCATCATCATCATCCCAAAGCAGTTTATAGCAATTGTATACACACAATTTTTTTAAAAAAGGATTACTAGCTATTATGGAAAATGTTTTTCTTAATTGCTTCCATAAGCCTGAGAGCAAAGAGACGTTTTCAGGAAACATATACAGGTAAATATGGAAGACACTTGCTAGAAGCTTTCCCTTTCAATGGACAAGAGGTGGTGTTGGTCATGTTTTTTCTTTTAAGGTGATTGATGTAACATGCAGTTTGGCCCATAGGGTCTATAAACAGGTGTCGCCATCTGGCAGTCCCTTTCTCCAATGCTGCTCAGATACTGTGGCCAATATATTCAGGATGGGTTGAGGCATGCTTTCTGCTACTTTTCTCTTTGTGTCTGATACTTGCTCTTGGGAGAAATAAATGACTAAACAACTAAACAACAACAACAATATCATTATCTACTAAACTAACCCAATCTCTGAAAAAGAAGAACAGAATTTAATCTGTTTTAAATTATGAGTGATCAACTGACAATGACCTGCTTTGAAGTTGTCACCTGACATGAGTTTGCTCCATCTTCTATGTTGTCAGTGCTTTAGATATTTGAAGATAGATATCCTCTCCGTCTCCTATGTTTAGCCTATCTTCAGCCAGAGAAGACTGAGGAGACATGACAGCTATCTTTAATTATCTAAAGGGCTGTCACATGGAAGATGCAGGAAGATTGATTCCTCCTGCTCCAGATGGTAGGACTGAAACAAATGGATTCAAATTACAAGACAGGACTGTCAAACTAATTGTCAAGAAGATCTTCCTGATGGTAAGAGCTGTTCAACAGTGGAGGGGGGTGGACCCTCCTTCACTGGAGTGTTTAAAGGAGAGGCTGAAGGGACGACAGAGGATGAGATGGTTGGACAATATTCTCGAAGCTACTAACATGAGTTTGACCAAACTGCAGGAGGCAGTGGAAGACAGGAGCGCCTGGCGTGCTATGGTCCATGGGGTCACAAAAGTCAGACATGACTAAACGACTAAACAACAACAGGGTGACAAATTGCCATGGATGCTTTGAGATTCCTGAATTACAGGAGAGGGTGTTGAATTAGATGACCCTCAGGCTACCGTCCAACTCTGCTGTATCCAAGCATGATATCACAGTTTGAGTTTCAGATGAAGTCCAGGAAAATCCACTTTCAAAGCCCCACTCACCCAATCACACAATTCAACTTACCTCACAGGATTATTGTGGGGGTAAAGTGTGTCTGTGTGGTTTTGTGTAAATTGCCTTAAGATTGAAGGGTGCCATAAAAATGAAGTAAATAAATCATAGAAACATGAAATCATATATGTAATCTTAATTCTTCACACTGAAATGTTAGCGGAATGACAAACATAAATAGATGCCACTATTAATTATCTGTTTGGACTTTTGTTCTAACATGTTGAGATGTGTTGTGTAATCCAGTTTCACTTTCAATAAAATCTGCCACACCACTGTTTTTTTTTATATATAGTTGTGTTTCTTACTTCTGATCTGTGAACATGAACGTCTCTTCAACTTTCCCCTCTTCATTTATCACTTTTCAACTTCTAGCGGGGAAAACCCACTCCATTTCCAACCCCAGAAAATGCGAGTTGCACACAAGTTTTCTGATGTAAATTACTATAGTTTTTAATCACTTCCCCACTCCAGTGTGGGACGCGGGTGGCACTGTGGTCTAAACCACAGAGCCTAGGGCTTGCCAATCAGAAGGTCGGCGGTTCGAATCCCTGCGATGGGTTGAGTTCCTGCTGCTTGGTCCCTGCTCCTGCCAACCTAGAAGTTCTAACGGACGTCAAAGTGCAAGTAGATAAATAGGTACCACTCCGGCGGGAAGGTAAATGGCATTTCTGTGCGCTGCTCTGGTTCACCAGAAGTGGCTTAGTCATGCTGGCCACATGACCCGGAAGCTGTACGCCGGCTCCCTCGGCCAGTAAAGTGAGATGAGCGCCGCGACCCCAGAGTCGTTCACAACTGGACCTAATGGTCAGGGCGGAGTTTCATGCAATGCTAGTGGCGGAGTTTCATGCTCCGGCACCAGGGGCGGGCGTGCCTCCTGGAGGGCCTGGGCACGTGTTCCAGGGCCGTGGCGTGCCTCCGGGGGGCATGGCACGCCTCCCGGAGGGGCGTGGCACACGTTCCCAGGGTGGGCGCCCGCAATGGCGCCCCTTGGAGCCCGCCGCTTGGGGCGGCCCACCCCCACTGCCCCTATCTTCCTATGCCCCTGCCTTTTACCACTCCAGTGTATAGAATCATGGAATTATAGGGTTGGAAGGTGCCCCGAGGGTCATCTAGTCCAACCCCCTTCAATACAGAAATCTCAGCTAAAGCATCCACCATGACAGATGGCCACCCAACATCTGCTTGAAAACCTCCAAGGAACGAGAGTTCACAACCTCCCGTGGGCGACCGCTCCGTGGTTGAACTCTCTTACTATTTCCGTTCCACTCACAGAAAAAGTGTGACCTGCTCTGGCACTGTAGCATTCGCAAGATTACAAATGATCCACAGTGAATAGATAAGGAGGAAACTTTACTTAGCAGCGTTGCTACCAAACTATATGCAAAACTGAAACAAACCAGATCTTCTTAGCTCCCGTTCCCTGCTGGCGTCACTCAGAACTGATCCACTCACCCACCCCATTTTTAAAACATTTTAAATACTGCTCACATTGCAAGTATCTTGGAATGGAAGTCACCTTGGAGGTTGGTGACAAGATCACAGTAACAAAAATGGCCACCGTGGTCTCGCGATAACTAACAGGAAGATGGTGTCTGGGAAGATGGTATCCTGGATTTTGTCTTCAAGGTGTTGGAGGGTATGCATGAGGTATGAGCAAAGCCCACCAAAAAGGACCTACCCTGTTTCCCCGAAAATAAGACATACCCATAAAATAAGCCGTAGCAAGATTTCTAAGCAGTTGTGCAATATAAGCCATACCCCGAAAATAAGACATAGTGATAGGCGCAGTTCTGGAGGGCACCAAGGAAGAGGCGAGGCTGGACGCATAATAAAATTAAGACATCCCCTGAAAATAAGCCATGGTGTGTCTTCTTGAGGAAAAATAAATATAAGACAGTGTCTTATTTTCGGGAAAACACGGTCGTCCCTAAAGCTTCTGAGCTTTGTGTAAACACTGGACTAAAACAGTTCCTTACTCTGGTGAGCTGGAGTACATAAAACATTGACCTGATTTCCTTAACCTCTAGGGAGTGATATCTTGAATTATTCACAGCACTGTAGTTTATTGTGGTGGCAAATCACCCATCACTCTTGGTCTTGACATTGGCCATAGGTGGTGAGCAGAGATGTTTCCTGACATTGCTTAGGAGCTTTGAGGCCTTCTATTCCCTTGAGCTGCTGTTGAGGTTGAAAGGAGCGTTTTGAGCTGCCGGAGGAACAGACAATCCTTCCTTGATCTCAAGGCAGATGAGAGGCATTCTTAAGAGTGACTGTTTGGAGAAATGGAAACACGCCAGTCATTGACAGTGAGTATTATTAGATACTAGCTTAATGGGGCTATCCTTGTGACAAAGATCAAGGCTTAGGGAAAACGGGAAGAGTGATGTTTCTATTGAAGTTCGAAGAAATGAGACTCATAAACTGAAGCAAGTGTACATGGAATGAGAGTGGTACATTGAATGTTCTAGAAGCAGTGCTCTTTTCTAGGGGTACTCAAGGGTACTGGGTACTGGGGCCTTCCTCCCCCCTCCCAATGTTGAAAGTGTGGCATTTACAGTAACAACTTCATAGTGAGTACTGGCACATTTCTTCCTTAAAATGAAAGGAGCGCTATCTAGAAGGGATGCTCAGATGAACAGAAAAATGGTTTAGATGAGAGTGGTATAAAAACATTTGTAAATCCATATGAGGGCAATATTTTATCAAGACAACCACAATGTAATGAGCTTTTCAGAGCTTTTAATCAGGCTGAATAGAAAACAAAGGGAGGGAAGGGGAGGATGAATAAAGCCGGCTGAGGGTGAAGCCACAAAGTCTTCATCTAGTGAGAGGCACCAGATAGAATGAGGGAGGACATTCACATGAACTGACAGATGTGGACAGGATTTTCTGAGACAATATTACTGCATGCAGATTGGTCCTCCTGCAGTAAAAAGAAGGCACAAATTTGCTCAGCTAGGGATTTTGTCCCCTCTCACTTTTCTTGATCACCCCCTTGCCATTCCCCTTGCTTCCCCTTCCCACCCCATGGAAATCTGCTTACCCTGATAGGTGGAGTGGCATTGTGGCAGCGTCCATGAGACCCTCAGTTAGTTAACAACCCTCCATCAAGCCCCGTAGCTACAGTACTGTACACGTGTTCCAGCTTCCACACTGGGTGCTCACCATTGACAATATCACCACTTACCGTACATGTAATGTACAAAGAAGCTCTGACGAGTCTCAGCAATTTAAGGACCCAAAAATGACTTTGTCAGATGATCTGATCTAAGAACCATCTAATTAAGCATTGTGTTTCTCACACGGGCCCAACATTGGTCTCTGAGAAATTCAGCTACAGGGTATGTGTCCAAGTACATGTCCAGGTACGTCCAGGTACGTGTCCAGAGGAGGGCAACCAAATGGTCAAAGGCCTGGAAACGATGCCTTATGAGGAACGGCTTAGGGAGCTGGGTATGTTTAGCCTGGAGAAGAGAAGGTTAAGGGGTGATATGATAGCCATGTTCAAATATATGAAAGGATGTCATATAGAGGAGGGAGAAAGGTTGTTTTCTGGTGCTCCAGAGAAGTGGACACGGAGCAATGGATTCAAACTACAAGAAAGAAGATTCCACCTAAACATTAGGAAGAACTCCCTGACAGTAAGAGCTGTTTGGCAGTGGAATTTGCTACCAAGGAGTGTGGTGGAATCGTCTCCTTTGGAGGTGTTTAAGCAGAGGCTTGACAGGCATATGTCAAGAATGCTTTGGTGGTGTTTCCTGCTTGGCAGGGGGTTGGACTGGATGGCCCTTGTGGTCTCTTCCAACTCTATGATTCTATGTATGAATGTGATCGCTAGGAACTAATATTTGTTTCTCAGAATTCTAAAGCAGGGACCTTCTATTCCTGCTTAGCATGACTAAAGGCTATATGCCTAACACCTTGAAAAGCAAAGAATGCCTTAACTTGTGTATGCCTGTAGCCTCCAACATGCTTACTATCTCACACTTTTGCTTTCAAATGCTTGCAGGAAAGTTCCTCTCACAGAGGAGAAATGGAGAACATCACCGTGGTGACAGAATTTATCCTAATGGGCCTTTCTGATCTCCCAGCTGTCCGCTTCTCCCTCTTTGCTGCCTTTTTGCTCATCTACCTGGTCACCCTGGTGGGGAATGGCACCATTCTCCTTGCCATAGGAGCTGACTCTCACCTGCACAACCCCATGTATTTCTTCCTGACTAACCTTTCCCTGCTGGACATCTTCTGCCCCACAGCTACGGTGCCCAAGATGCTGGAGAACCTCTTGTCGGAGAGACATACCATTTCCTTTGTTGGCTGTGTGCTGCAGCTCTACTTCCTGGTAGCCTTGGCAGGGACAGAGGTCTTCCTCTTAGCTGCCATGGCTTATGACCGCTATGTGGCCATATGCAACCCTCTGCGATACACGGTCATCATGAGCAAGAAGCTGTGTCTTCAGATGGCTGCTGGTACATGGGTCACAGGGTTCCTCCACTCCTTGCTGCACACAGTCATGACCTTTACTCTACCTTATTGTAAATCTAATAGAGTCAATCAATATTATTGTGACATCCCTCCAGTCTTGGCCTTATCATGTGCTTCCACCTATGCAGCTGAGATGGCTGTCTTCATTGTTGGTGGGATTTTGGGTGTGGGGGCTTTTCTGGTGACGCTGGTCTCCTACATCCACATCATCTCCACCATCCTTCGGATCCGTTCTTCTGAAGGGAAACGCAAGGCCTTCTCCACTTGCGCCTCCCATCTTACGGTGGTGTGCCTCTTCTATGGGACAATCCTCTTCACTTACTTAAGGCCTTCCTCCAGCCACCATTCAGATCAGGACAGGCTGGTGAGCATGTTGTATGGGGTGATAACCCCCATGTTGAACCCCTTGATCTACAGTCTCAGGAACAAGGAGGTTAAAGGGGCTTTGATGAGGGTCATCGTTCCTAAACACCACTAAAGCTGGAAGGGTGGTGGGGGTGGGGAGATGTGGCTAAGATACAATGATCCTATCCTACACCATTCTCTACTAAAGTTACCTAAACTCTGAAAAAGAATAGAATTTGACAATCTATTTTAAATTACGATCAATCAGCACTGACCATGAGCCCCTTTGATGCTGTCACCTGACATTACAGTATAATGACCCATACACCATTGGGTAGTTCTCCATCCAGTCCTTGGGCTGAAAACAGTTCCCCATACTTGAATTATGTGAATCAATTGCACTGCAAGTTTCCCCTTTACCATGCAAGCATTGTCCCTCCACCCCCCCCCCAGCAACACTGAATGGAGTCTTATGTCCTGAGCACTCCAAATGGTGTCTAAGATACATGTCACAGTCCAGAGGTCAGGTACTTGGCGACTTTTGTTAGGACCTATTCTATGGCTCTGGAACGCTTTCCCCAGGGAAGCCAACCTTGATGCCTTTTGACTCCCTTTTTTATTCTGCCAGCCATTTTAGATCCCTTTTTAATTTTTATTTGGTGGTCATTCTCTCCCTGCTCCGTTCCGCTTGTATATGATTAATTATTTTATATTGCTTATTTTTTATTTTGGCTACCCTTGGAGGCTGCTACATGAGGAGCAGGGTATGAATCCCTAGAATCACGTACAAGTAATTAGAGAACTTTTATTTCATGTCAGGCTAGAATAAATCGCACACTAAGCTTTGCAAACAAGTGTAGATTTTACTAACGTTACGTCAAACAAGTCTCCATCTGTTATTCGTAGAATGAAGAAGAAAATGTACCAAATGATTAATAAAGAAAGAACTTGGCTTCCTTACAAAAGAATCATGCAATCTTTGCATTTGCAAAGATTCAGGCTGTAAAAATCTCCTTTTAGAGAGGCATTTCATTCACGTGCAGCATTTGCTGTGCTGGGAGCCAAAACCACATGGTTCCTTTTTCGAGGCAACAGTAGAAACTGACAAAGGGGTGGGTGGGTGGGGAGGATGCAAATACACTGGTACCTCAGGTTAAGAACTTAATTAGTTCTGGAGGTCTGTTCTTCACTTGAAACTGTTCTTAACCTGAGGTACCACTTTAGCTAATAGGGCTTCCCGCTGCCGCCGCACTGCCGCCACATGATTTCTGTTTTCATCCTGAAGCAAAGTTCTTAACCTGAGGTACTATTTCTGGTTCAGCGGAGTCTGTAACCTGAAGCGTCTGTAACCCGAGGTACCACTGTACTGCTGGGAGCCTGTTAAACTCCACCCACTGGCGACCTGAGCTCAGGGCTTAGGTTAACCCTTTCATGCATACAAGCATGAGTCGGTTACTATATATTACAACAAAGAGATCTATATTTCAGTGTTGGAAAGTTAAATCCTCATTGTCTATTTTACTCAGTGGTCTGAATATTTTACTGCCCTTTCCACATTTGAACATGTATCTCATTACCAACAATCCCATTTGGATATCTATTTGGACAAATGGATGACTCCTGTTCACACGTCTGTCAAAACACTCCTTTATTCATACAAGAACTGGATTACACAGGGGAGCCTAGTCACTGTGAAGCTTGCTGCAAATGGTAACCAGTTATGTACAGTCACACCTTGGGTTACAGTCGCTTCAGGTTGCGTCTTTTCGGGTTGCGCTCTGCGGTGAACCCAGAAGTACCGGAATGGGTTACTTCCGGGTTTCGGCATGCGTGCATGCGCAGAAGCACTAAATAGCACTTTGCGCATGCGCAGAAGCGCTGAATTGCAACCCACATGTGCGCAGATGTGGGTTGCGAACGCTGCGGGTTGCGAACGTGCCTCCCGCACGGATCACGTTCGCAACCCAAGTGTCCACTGTATTTAACTTTTCATCTTCTAGGAGCCAAGCCACTGCAACGGAAAGAAATACCTTAATACTGGATTAGGAGCTGTTGGGATCTGTGGATACTGCCTCATGTGGTGAGCCACTGAGCTGCAGGTAACAGCTTCTCAGTGATGCACCCTGAGGTCCTAGACTCACTCCTTATTTCCAGGCCACTGGATCCCGCATGGCAGGAAGACTGGCTTCTTATTTCAACAGAAATAACAAAAATAACTGGCTTCTTATTTCAACAGAACTTTGCTCAAGCAACATGGTCTTCTGGAATATTCTAGTAGCCTTAGTTGTGCTATTATACTATCCCCATGACTTTCCTCCAGGCCACAGTTTTGGTTGGCTCTCGGTCCAGTATACCTGAAGGAGTATACTGGACCCCCATCGTTCTGCCCTGACACTGAGGTCCAGTGCCAAGGGCCTTCTGGCAGTTTCCTCGCTGCGAGAAGCCAAGTTACAGGGAACCAGGCAGAGGGCCATTTTGGTAGTGGTGCCTGCCCTGTG
The DNA here is from genome assembly GCF_965207765.1 of Zootoca vivipara. Taxonomy (NCBI): domain Eukaryota; kingdom Metazoa; phylum Chordata; class Lepidosauria; order Squamata; family Lacertidae; genus Zootoca; species Zootoca vivipara. Next base: position 40,435,261 of record NC_142595.1, read on the forward strand.
GAACACCCTCCCACCAGATGTCAAAGAGAAAAACAACTACCAGACTTTTAGAATACATCTGAAGGCAGCCCTGTTTAGGGAAGCTTTTAATGTTTAACAGTCTATTGTATTTTAATATTTTGTTGGAAGCCACCCAGAGTGGCTGGGGAAACCCAGCCAGATGGGCGGGGTAATAATAATAATAATAATAATAATAATAATAATAATAATAATAATAATAATATGCTCTGCATCCGCTTTGAATGCTTTTTCCAGACTCAAGTTTGTTCTTGAACAGTGATAATCTCTGTTGTTTGCCTGCATGGACGTGTCTGTATTTGAAACCTTTGATGATTGAATTGCTGGAAAGTTCAAAGTCCCATCAGATGCTCTGCTTATTTTTCGCCTCTCGCCACTGCAGTCATGGGAAGGTTTCCCACAAGGGGGAATAGTCCTTGTGCAAAAAGAAGTTATTGTCTCCTTGTGTTCTAGAAATGCCCTTAAAGTGTGCTTTCATTTCCCCTGTGGAATGCAAGGGGAATAATGAGTCGGAAGGAAGAATTGCTTGAGGGGAAGAAATACAAGCAATTTCCCTTTCTTGAGACCATTAAGGAGATTGAAGCCTAAAGAAGATTGGGGACGCTTGGAGAAGTCCTTTTGCAGTAAGCGAGAGCCGCACTTCTAAGACCAGGAGGATGAAAATTGCACCCTGGAGGATATAGTAGCAGACAAAAAGATCGGGCTGGTGAAGGATCTGGAAATTAGGGACAGAACTGGGAAAGAAAGGAAGTTGTTGAAGGAAGATATAGCTAATGGCTCCATAAGGAGATAATGTCACAGGAACCCATGGCAAAAGCAGGCAGGAATGGATATTTACAGATTGTGAGTGAATCATTTGGAGGGCTTTGAAAAATGCACAGCCTTGTTTTGTCACCGCCTGTGCCTCTCATCCCATTTGCATCTGTCTAAGGCATTTGTGCTTTTTTTGACTTCTGGTGAAATTTATCTTCAATCTTCTCCACAAAGTACATCTGAGCAGGAAAGGACAACTAAGAACCTCTATCCCCCCCCCCACATGCTTTTCATTTCCTTGTGTAATGGTTAAGATCTTGAGATATGAGCTGAAGTCAAGCACATCAGGCAAAGACATGGGAAAAGAACTCTGATGTGGGTGAGTTTCTCCCCCTACATTCCAAGATCCAATCATCGACCATATTATGATGCAGAAAGTCTTACCATCCTCCTTTCAGAAATGACAGTTGTTGAATAAGCAATATGCTCTCTCTCTCTATATGAGTCGGACACATGTGGCGCTGTGGGTTAAACCACAGAGTCTAGGGCTTGCTGATAAGAAGGTCGGCGGTTCGAATCCCCGCGATGGGGTGAGCTCCCATTGCTCGGTCCCAGCTCCTGCCAACCTAGTAGTTCGAAAGCACATAAAAGTGCAAGTAGACAAATAGGTACCGCTACAGCGGGAAGGTAAACGGCGTTTCCATGTGCTGCTCTGGTTTGCCAGAAGTGGCTTTGTCATGCTGGCCACATGACCTGGAAGCTGTACGCCGGCTCCCTCGGCCAATAACGCGAGATGAGCGCCGTAACCCCAGAGTCGGTCACAACTGAACCTAATGGTCAGGGGTCCCTTTACCTTATATATATGTGAAAATATATATCCCACCTGTCCTCCAAGGAGCTCAAGGTGGTGTGCATGGCTCTTCCTCGCTCCATATTATCCTGACAACAATTCTGTGCAGTAGGTTAGACCGAGAGTTGGTGACTGGCCTAAGGTCACCAGTGAGTTTAATAGCTGAATGGGGAATTGAACCCTGGGCTCTCAGGTCCTAGCCCAACACTACACCACTGGCTCCATATGTGTGACTCAGAATGCTGTGAGAACGGTGTTTGTTTGGCTTGAGAAGGGAATGCAGAAATAGTTGGAATCCAGGACTGGGAAGGACTCAGCTGTAGACTTTCCCTGAAAGGAAGGACATATATGATGAATGAAGAGTCAAGGGTGAAAGAGGATCCTGATGAAATGGAACAAACTAGCATAGAGCAGACCGCATTATGTGATCTGACATTTGGGTGGTCCTGACTTCCAAGTTAAGGGTTCTTTTGCTTCCAATCTTGTGATCAGGGCTGGACATTCTTCCACAGCAAGTAAGGTTGAATTCTGCAGCCTCTGTTAATCAAGTACATTTGTGGCTGCTTGATAATTTTTGGGTAGGTTATTTAACTACTGCTAGAGTGTCTCAGTTAGGTACGGAGCAAACCAGGTGGGTTGGCCAAAGGAATGATTCTGAACATAAGCTCATTTTGTTTGTCTTCTAGGACACCGACCTTGAATAATTCTACATTATGTCAACCCACTTACTCATTCTTTTGATATGCAGTCAGAGCCTATGCAACGCAAGTGTTGAACCATGACACAGTCCTATGTATAGCTGAAGAGGCTTGCAAGAGACAGCTTCATTCATTCTCTCTTCTCCAGCCCCACACTCATTCTTTTAAAGGTGTCATGTATTTGATAGGCAAGGACCACCGTTTTGTGTGCCTAATCCTTGCAGAATCCATGCATTGCATACAGAAGGCTACGGGTTCAATAACTGGTATCGCCAGTTACAAATGACTGCTTGTAAGATAGTTGGAAAGGCATGTACCTGAGACCTTAGAGTTCCACTGTCAGTCAATAATACCGGGCTAGATGGACTGATGGTCTAAGGCTGGCGAGTCTGCCACCTTTTAGGTGCTGTTGGACTCCAACTCCCATCATCCCCAAACAACTTGGCCAATTGTCAGGGCTGATAAAAGTTGTAGTTCAGGAGTATTTGGAGAGTTACAGGTTCTTTGCCCCTGGTCTAGGTCATATGTTCACATGATCTTCCTAGGTTCAAGCTACTACCATGAACCCAACAGACTTCGGAAACCATACAACCCTTACTGAATTTATCTTGCTGGGATTTGGGAATCTGGGCCATCTGGATCTCCTCTTCTTCTTTGTCTTCCTAGTGATCTACATTGCAACCATGCTTGGCAACATCCTCCTCATTGTGCTGGTGGTATCAGACCACAACCTTCACACACCCATGTACTTCTTCTTGGGAAATCTGTCTTGCTTAGAGATCTGCTACAGTTCCAACATTATGCCCAAGATGCTTGCTGGCCTCATCCTCTACCAGGGCAAAGTCATTTCTGTGGCAGGCTGCATGATGCAGTTTTATTTTTTTGGTTTCCTGGCAGTTGCAGAGTGTTATCTCTTGGCTGCCATGTCTTACGATAGGTATGTGGCAATATGCAAGCCGTTGCTCTATGTGATTGTTATGGATGGCAAAACTTGCGTTCAGCTAGTGGCAGGGGCTTGGGTAATCAGTTTGCTGGTTATTAACCTAATAATATGTTTAACCCAGCAATTAACCTTCTGCGGTCCCAACACAATAGACCATTTCTTTTGCGACTACAGCCCATTGTTAAAACTGTCTTGCAGTGACACCCACATGATGGAGCTGGTAACTACTCTTCTGTCGGGAGTGTGTTCCCTGCCACCCTTTGTTTTAACTCTGGCTTCCTACAGTTCTATCATACGAGCCATTCTGAGAATCCCGTCCACTGTTGGAAAGCAAAAGGCCTTCTCTACCTGCTCCTCTCACCTCATGGTAGTGTCCATCTTCTATGGCACGATCATTATTGTCTACCTGTTACCAAGAACGGACGCAATGCGAGATTGGAACAAGGTCTTTTCTCTCTTCTACATAGTCCTGACTCCATTGCTCAATCCCCTCATATATAGCCTGAGAAACAGGGAGGTGCAGAACGCTTTGAGTAAAGTGCTTCTTAAATTATCCACTTACAGAACTGTAGCTTAAGACGTCTGGCTACTTAGGACTGTGGCCACCTAAGTCCTACTCAGAGCAGACCCATTGAAATGAAGGAACCAAAGTCTGTCATGTCCACTGGCCACAATGGCTCTGCTTTGAGTCGGACCAGCACTAGATACAACCCTTATATTTGTCTTGAAGAGAGGAGTGTGGAATCTCAGGCATCTCTATATACAGGACATCCATCCCTCCCCAGGCCACTTGGCTCAGGTTCCCATGTTTGTACCCTCTCAAGCACTTTTGCCTGGCCAGAATGTGACCTTGAAGTGTAATGATAATGCTGGCTGGAATGTTGTGTGTATGTGTGGAGAAGAAACCTTTATGTCTTGTGTGACTAGAATGCCACTTACTGTGCAAAGATAAGATTCATATCCATTACGCAGATCACTTTCATCTCTTGACCTGCCTATCACTTGCACCTGCCCCCTGGAAGATTGCCCACAATGAAATGTGGCCCTTTGGCTGAAAAAAGTTTTCTCTGACCTCTCCTTCCTCTTAGCTGCCATGGCTTATGACCGCTATGTGGCCATATGCAACCCTCTGCGATACACGATCATGAGCAAGAAGCTTTGTCTTCAGATGGTTGGTGGTACATGGGTCACAGGGTTCCTCAACTCCTTGCTGCACACAGTCATGACCTTTACTCTACCTTATTGTAAATCTAATAGAGTCAATCAATATTATTGTGACATCCCTCCAGTCTTGGCCTTATCATGTGCTTCCACCTATGCGGCTGAGATGGTTGTCTTCATTGTTGGTGTGATTTTTGGTGTGAGGGCTTTTCTGGTGACGCTAGTCTCCTACATCCACATCATCTCCACCATCCTTCAGATCCGTTCTTCCGAGGGGAAGCGCAAGGCCTTCTCCACTTGCGCCTCCCATCTTACGGTGGTGTGCCTCTTCTATGGGACAACCCTCTTCACTTACTTAAGGCCTTCCTCCAGCCACCATTCAGATCAGGACAGGCTGGTGAGCATGTTGTATGGGGTGATAACCCCCATGTTGAACCCCTTGATCTACAGTCTCAGGAACAAGGAGGTTAAAGGGGCTTTGATGAGGGTCATCATTCCTAAACGCCACTAAAGCTGGAAGGGTGGGGGGTGGGGTTTGGAGATGTGGCTAAGATACAATGATCCTATCCTACACCATTCTCTACTAAAGTAACCCATACTCTGAAAAAGAACAGAATTTGACAATCTATTTTAAATTACGATCAATCAGCACTGACCATGAGCCCCTTTGATGCTGTCACCTGACATTACAGTACAATGACCCATACACCATTGGGTAGTTCTCCATCCAGTTCCCCATACTTGAATTATGTGAATCAATTGCACTGCAAGTTTCCCCTTTACCATGCAAGCATTGTCCCTCCACCCCCCAGCAACACTGCATGGAGTCTTATGTCCTGAGCCCTCCAAGTGGAGTCTAAGATACGTGTCACAGACCAGAGGTCAGGTACTTGGCGACTTTTGCTAGGACCTATTCTATGGCTCTGGAACGCTTTCCCAATTATGTTATATTACTTATTTTTCTTTTTTCTTTTGGCTACCCTTGGAGGCTGCTACATGAGGAGCAGGGTATGAATCCCTAGAATCACGTACAAGTAATTAGAGAACTTTATGTCATGTCAGGCTAGAATAAATTGCAGACACTAAGCTTTGCAAACAAGTGTAGATTTTACTCACAGATTTTGAAAAGTTACATCAAACAAGTCTCCATCTGTTAGCAGTAGAATGAAGAAGAAAATGTACCAAATGATTAAAAAAGAAAGAAAGTGGCTTCCTTACAAAATCCTTTCCTTTGCATTAGCAAAGATTCAGGTTGTAAAAATGCCCTTTTAGAGAGACATTTCATTCACGTGTAGCATTTGCTGTGCTGGGAGCCCAAACCACATGGCTCCTTTTTCGAGGCAACAGTAGAAAGTGACAAAGGGGTGGGCGGGGAGGAAGCAAATACACTGGTACCTCAGGTTAAGAACTTAATTAGTTCTGGAGGTCTGTTCTTAACTTGAAACTGTTCTTAACCTGGGGTACCACTTTAGCTAATAGGGCTTCCCGCTGCCGCCGCACTGCCGCCACATGATTTCTGTTTTCATCCTGAAGCAAAGTTCTTAACCCGAGGTACTATTTCCGGTTCACTGGAGTCTGTAACCTGAAGCCTCTGTAACCTGAAGCGTCTGTAACCCGAGGTACCACTGTACTGCTGGGAGCCTGTTAAACTCCACCCACTGGCGACCTGAGCTCAGGGCTTAGGTTAACCCTTTCATGCATACAAGCATGAGTTGGTTACTATATATTACAACAAAGAGATCTATATTTCAGTGTTGGAAAGTTAAATCCTCATTGTCTATTTTACTCAGTGGTCTGAATATTTTACTGCCCTTTCCACATTTGAACATGTATCTCATCACCAACAGTCCCATTTGGATATCTATTTGGACAAATGGATGACTCCTGTTCACACGTCTGTCAAAACACTCCTTTATTCATACAAGAACTGGATTACACAGGGGAGCCTAGTCACCGTGAAACTTGCTGCAAATGGTAACCAGTTATGTACAGTCACACCTCGGGTTACAGTCGCTTCAGGTTGCGTCTTTTCGGGTTGCGCTCTGCGGTGAACCGAGAAGTACCGGAATGGGTTACTTCTGGGTTTCGGCATGCGTGCATGCGCAGAAGCACTAAATAGCACTTTGCGCATGCGCAGAAGCGCTGAATTGCGACCCGCGTGTGCACAGATGTGGATTGCGAATGCTGCGGGTTGCGAACGTGCTTCCCGCACGGATCACGTTCGAAACCCGAGTGTCCACTGTATTTAACTTTTCATCTTTTAGGAGCCAGGCCACTGCAACGGGAAGAAATACCTTAATACTGGGTTAGGAGCTGTTGGGATCTGTGGTGAGCCACTGAGCTGCAGGTAACAGCTTCTCAGTGATGCACCCTGAGGTCCTAGACTCACTCCTTATTTCCAGGCCACTGGATCCTGTTAGGGTTAAAAGCAAAATCAGCAGAAACTGGTTGAGAAACTTACACATAGAGACCAAGACTTAAACAAATGCTTGGTTTAATGGAGAAAGTAAAAATAACAAAAATTATTTTGTTATCTGTGTATATTCATGTTTAGTTTTTGTAGAAATTAGTATATCATCTACAAACACACATAATTTGGTCACAGAATTTCCATTTTCTTTTGTAAATACACAGTTATCTGCCTTGCCTTGTGTAAAGCCAAAATTCAGCAATTCCTTCACTAAAGTCTGATGCCAGTTTTTACCACTCTGATGCAAACCATAAAGTTTGCACACTACTCCTTTAGTGGCGATTACGCCATCAGGGACACGCATAAAAATTTGTTCTTCTAAATCTGCAAACAAATAGGCAGTTTTTATATCTACATGATAGACAGAATGTCCACGCTGGGATGCATCTTTTAACAAAAGTTTAACAGTTTCATACTTTATGCTTGGTGAGTAACACAAATCATAGTCTTCACCTGGGATTTGCTGGAAACCTCTGGCTACTAACCTAGCCTTGTACCTTACAACTTCGTTTTTATCATTCATTTTCACTTTATAAACCCATTTTGAATCAATAACTCTCATGTCTGGGGTTTGTGGTACAAGAGACCAAGTGTTATGCTCTTTTAAAGAAGCTATTTCAGCATCCATAGCTTTGTACCAATTTACAGCTTCATGCAAAGGTAATTTTTGAACATCGTTTTAGCATTTTGGCTCAAAAACTGCTTTATTGGCATACACAGTATATAACTGCTCTTTTGAAAACCGTCTTGGTTCCTGTCTCTTTCTGTCTGAACGTCTTAGTCCTGAAGAAGAGCTAGGCCCTTCAGAATCAGTAGAACTATTTGGACTTCTAGCTTCAGACTGTAAATTGCTATCATCAGACTGATGAGACTCTTGTGGGCTTTTCTTACTTTTAGAAAACTCAGAAGAACTTAACCTTTCTTTAGGTGTCTGTGTCTTTAAATTTTCAAACAAATCACCAGACACAACAGGCTTTTCGTCTTCAGATTCACTAGTATCCCCTGCTCCAGCTTCTCCCTCTTCTACTTCTACTTCCTCCTCATCAGCATTTTCTAAACCATCACTATCTTGAAAAATAGCAACTCTATTCCAATTTACAGTTTCAATCATGCTTCTGGTAATATGAAATTTACCAGTTGCTGGTACATAAACTCTGTATGCCCCCTGCTGGTAGCCCATAAACTTTCCTTGAACACTACGCTCATCCAACTTGTGTCTAGCAGGGTAGTGAATAATAACGTCTGAACCCCAAATTCGCAGGTATTTTAAATTAGGGCGTTTTTTAAACAACATTTCATAGGGTGTAACATTTAAACTAGAATGATAGGATCTGTTTTTAACAAAAAGATAGGCATGAAAAGATTCCGCCCAATATTCTTTCCCCAAATTAGCATCATGCAAGTAAGTTTTAACACCTGCCTGCAAATCACGTTGCACTACTTCTACAATCCCATTCTGCCAAGGACTTCTAGGGCAGGACAACTCGTGAACAGCCCCCTGCGCTTCCAGGAAATGTGAAAATTCCTCAGAAACAAATTCTCCCCCCCTGTCAGAAAACAAATGCTTTATAGGTTTGTTAAAGTGGGTTTTTACCCAGTTGCAAAAAATCTTGTACTTCTCAAGTGCTTGTGACTTTTCAGCAATGGTGTAAACAAAACAATATCTGCTGTACTGATCAATAAGAGTAAGCCAATATTTTGAATTTCCTAAGGAAGGAGGGAGTGGCCCTACTAAATCACAATGCACACGTTCAAATGGCTCTCTGTCTTTATCACATCTGTGAAATTTAAATGTCCCAAAAGTCTATGCGCCTCATGAATGCATCCGGAGTGAGGCTTTACATTTCTCAGCCCCTGACTTGGCTGGGTTACTCTACAGTTCACAGGTGGCTGTGAATGCTTTTTAAAATATAGTCTATATAAACCTTCAGACTCTCTGGCATACAATACATGCTTTCCCCCTTTGTAGAACTCACATAGTGATTTTGTGAAGCACACAGTTACTCCTTGGCGTGCAAAGCAACTTACTGATAATAAATTGTCCACTGATGGGCAGTAAGTGCAATTTGCTATTGTGATGTTTAAGGAGTCAAGTTTCACAGTACCTCTGCCAAGCGACTGTAGAACGTCGGAGTTGGCCAGATGAATGGTGCCAATTTCCTCTTCGAAAGAAACAAACAGACTTCAGTCGTTACAAAGATGAATTGACGCCCCGGAATCTACTATAAACGATTTCCACGTGTCATCTTTAATTACTTTACGACCTAATTCACGAACATGGAACGCTCGCAGCTCACGTCCATCTTTACGATGTGCTGCCGACTGCTGGGTTGCTGTCTGTGATTTACGAAATGGAACGGACCCTGAAGCATTTTGCTTTTTAAATCTGCAGTCCCTCGCAAGGTGCCCCTGCTTTTTACAAAACCAGCAATGTTTGGAAGTTTTGAAAGCAGATAAATCACCACAGACTTGCATGCGGCGTTCCTCATTTTTAGAAATAGGAGTGCTAATCCCACAAGCCTCCCTTCTGTCCAGCTCGCCCATCAATCTTGCTGTTACCCCTTCCACAGTTAATTTTGCTGGAGGTACAGCAGATATCTGACTAGCTATGGCATCATAGTCTTCACCAAGAGAACAAAGAATAATAAACACATATTGAATGTCAGTTATATCTACGTCTCTTTGAATTAGTTCGCCGCGTATCGCCTCCAGACGTCTTAAATGTGCTGCCAGGTCGCCTCCAGGCTGCAGCCTTGTCTGGTACAGGCGTTTAAAAAATGTTAGAGCAGACGCTGACTCCTTTCTAATGTGCACTGCCGTAAGACTGTCCCACATTTCTTTGGCAGTTTTCTTGTTTCTTATATACACAACTTGCTGATCACTAACAGACAAGTTAATTAATGCCCTTGCTTTAGCATCACCTTTCGACCAGGCATCGGTCATAGGAGCAGGAGGGTCCTCGGTCACGTACTTCCACACATCACGGGAAGTTAGAAGTGCTTCCATGCGAAAGGACCATAAACTGTAGTTCTCGGCCGTTAGCTGCGGGAATGTTAAAGCCTTTTCAGCCTCAGCAACACGGTCTGCCATGCTGGAACTTTTCAACCACCAGCCCACAAAACCGTTGCAGCAGAAAAGAGGAAAAAACCTTTCTAAACCTTTCTCCAAAAACTAACATGTGCAGTTCCACACTCAACCACTGGGCCCATAACCAAGATGTTAGGGTTAAAAGCAAAATCAGCAGAAACTGGTTGAGAAACTTACACATAGAGACCAAGACTTAAACAAATGCTTGGTTTAATGGAGAAAGTAAAAATAACAAAAATTAAATTAAGCTTGCACAAAATACCCGCACAACCAAACCACCCACCAAGAGCACACTGGGAAAACGCCCAGCACAGAGGCAACACACAACACCCCTGATATACCCTGCATCATCAGCTTCACAGCAACACCTGTAGAGCTGCTTCACAGCTGCAGAGCCCCAGTCATTAAATCTTTCCTGACTCTTAAAGGTACAGTGAAACAATAATGACACTTTTACACAATCATTCAACTCCATGGGTGACTCCTGTTCACACGTCTGTCAAAACACTCCTTCATTCATACAAGAACTGGATTACACAGGGGAGCCTAGTCACCGTGAAACTTGCTGCAAATGGTAACCAGTTATGTACAGTCACACCTCGGGTTACAGTCGCTTCAGGTTGCGTCTTTTCGGGTTGCGCTCTGCGGTGAACCGAGAAGTACCGGAATGGGTTACTTGCCGGTTTTGGCATGCGTGCATGTGCAGAAGCACTAAATAGCACTTTGCGCATGTGCAGAAGCGCTGAATTGCGACCCGCGTGTGCGCAGATGTGGATTGCGAATGCTGCGGGTTGCGAACGTGCTTCCCGCACGGATCACGTTCGAAACCCGAGTGTCCACTGTATTTAACTTTTCATCTTTTAGGAGCCAGGCCACTGCAACGGGAAGAAATACCTTAATACTGGGTTAGGAGCTGTTGGGATCTGTGGTGAGCCACTGAGCTGCAGGTAACAGCTTCTCAGTGATGCACCCTGAGGTCCTAGACTCACTCCTTATTTCCAGGCCACTGGATCCTGCATGGCAGGAAGACATATAACTGGCTTCTTATTTCAACAGAACTTTGCTCAAGCAACATGGTCTTCCACATCTCTGGAATATTCTTGTACCCTTAGTTGTACTATTATACTATCCCCATGACTTTCCTCCAGGCCACAGTTTTGGTTGGCCCTCGGTCCAGTATACCTGAAGGAGTATACTGGACCCCCATCGTTCTGCCCGGACACTGAGGTCCAGTGCCAAGGGCCTTCTGGTGGTTCCCTCGCTGCGAGAAGCCAAGTTACAGGGAACCAGGCAGAGGGACTTCTCGGTAGTGGCGCCTGCCCTGTGGAACACCCTCCCACCAGATGTCAAAGAGAAAAACAACTACCAGACTTTTAGAATACATCTGAAGGCGACTTCCAGCGAGGCACTCTCACGAGGCAGATCAGGGAAATTTTCTCCGCTCCTGGCTGGGGACTAGGGGGGCAGTTTCGGCGGACCCCTGCCCCCCAGAAAAGGTCTGAGAGGACAGTTCAGACCAGAGGTGACCAGAGCAGCGCAAAAAATGAGGGTTTTTTTGAATTCCCGGCACTGAAAAGTGGAAGGGAAAAGAAGACCCCCCCAGCACATGGAAGAAGGGCCGCCTCAGCCAAGTGACGCCGCGACGATCTGGTGAGTGGTGCTGAACTCTCCGTTTCTAAGGCTGCGCATAGCTGACCCCCAAATAAGGCTATAAACATCAATAAACACTAATAAGAGACTTAATTAAGAAGCGGAAATACAATATAAGAGAACAAAAGGGGGCAGAGATAAGATTGAACCAAGAGAAAGCGGTGGCTGAAATAAAAGATTTAAAGCATACCGGAGCTCCGTGTTTACTCGATGGGCTGGAGTGCAGGAAAGATCTTCATATCGGTAAATACATACTTTTTATAACGCTGTGTGCAGAAGTCCAAAAACCGGGAGGACAAAGTAAGCGACTGCCTAGGGAGAGCATTAAGCGGAGGAGGGGATTTAAATCCCCAGCGCTTAAAGAGAACTGCGTTGAAAAAACTGTGTTTTAAAAACAAAACAAAAATAAAAATCCCAGGCAGAGAAACTAATAGCCAAATATATACAAAACAAAGGAACTGTGAGATTGCAGGGGAGGCTGAAATACAAGTTAAAATACACGCGTACCATAGCAAAAGGCAGAAAACAAGAGCGGGAACGGCGGTGGGAGAGAGAAAGAACGAGAGGGCTTTTGAAAATAAAACCAAAATGCAATAAAAGGAGAGCTAAAAAGAGAAGCAAGAGGAGGAGAAAGAAGACGGGATCGAAGAGGGGAGAAATCAGGAATACGAGGGAGAGCGCAGGAGAGCGCCGAGAAAATAAATAAATAAATAAATAAAGGATTAATGGCGATGAAAGAGAGTTAAAAAGTGCTGAGCACACTTCCGCCTTCTTCTTGCTTAGAGGAACGATAGAGTTTATACATACTACAGACGTGGAAGGAAAACACAGTGGCGTCTAGTGTACGCAATAGGAATCTCACAGAAACTTGGAGAAACGCTCTCACAGAGACACCCAGTGGAGGGACAAGGGAACTGAATGAGCTGTAAAATGAATTGAATGTATTGAATCTAATGTATTGAATGTATCTCTCTCTCTTCTTTTTATATATATCGGAATGAAAAGGATGAATTAAGAGTGTGATTACCCCTAAACTCCCAGGAATCAAGGTGTATAATTAAATGTGTATAATTAAGAATTTTAACTGATAAAAAGGAAAATTATTTTATTTTTATAAAATTAAAAGTTTGAAAGGTTAATTAGATTGGATCAATTAGATTGGATAATTAGATTGGATTAATTAAAGATTATTTAATCAATTAATCAATTAATGATAGAGATCAGTTAATTAAATTTGTGGTTTGATTTAAGGTGGGATATTGTGTGTTTTAGCTGCAGGGGGGATTTTGATACCTTCAAAAAGGGGGGAAGGATAAGGTGGTATTTAATTAATCAATATAGGGTGGGGACAGCAATTGATTAATTCTGTACATTGTGTATATAGAGGAAGAACCATGACATCAACCAAAAAAGGACAATCTCAAATGACAATCCCAGCAGCTCTGGCGAGAAGACAATCCACTCCGGAAATGGACCTTAATGCAGATATTAGAGAACTGATAATAAACATGAATAAAACATTGAATGACAAATTGGACAATATGGGACTCAAAATAGAACAGAATTCTAAATTAATTGAACAAAATTCGAAAATAATTACGGACTTATCAGGACAGATAAAGGATTTAACAATCAAAAATATGGAGACTGAAAAATCAGTGGTGGAAGTAAATACAAAAGTGATGAAACAAGAGGAGATGATGAAAGACATTACAAAGAAAATCCAGCAAGAGAACAGAGATTTAAAGAAATACCAAGATACCACTAATGTGGGAATGAGTCAATTGAAGCAGGCCCAGGAAGAAATCCTGGACCAAATTGCGATTTTGGAAATGTATCAGAGGGAGTTAATTTTGAGATTTAGGGGCGTTCCGGAGGTGCAGGGAGAGGACATCATGAGTAAATTGATAAAAGAACTAGCGGAATGGCTAGGTGTAAAAGAAGAAGATCTGATCATGGATGTGGATAAAATATTTAGAGTAAGACCGGAGGGGAAAAAACAATATAGGGGTCCAGGAGATTGTCTGGTGTATCTGAATTCCAGATTGCTAAAGGATAAGATATTGCAAAAACGGAGATTGAGAATAGATGGCCACAATGTAATTATATATAAAGAAATTCCAAAGCGCATCTTGAAGAAGAGGGAAAAATATAAGGATTTAACAGATGCGCTGAAATTGAAAGGTATCAGATTCAAATGGCTAGTCCCGGAAGGTCTGTCCTTCACCATTAAAGATACAAGGAAGGTTATCAGATCAGTGGACACGATGGAGAAGGTTAGAAGAACATACAAAAAGGAACTGGGGGAGGAGGGGGATCCGGAAAGAGAGGAAGAGGAAGGAGTAGGAGAGGAGGAGGTAGAGAGATTGGGGGAAACAACGTAAAACGAACATAAAACGAAGAACCATTTTATAATTGACTTTGCTTTTTTTTGGTTTAGAATTTCTGTTGGTGACTCTGTAAGGTAATCAAATAAAGTGATTAAATATCTTCGATTGTAGTGAGTATAAGAAATGGAGCTTAGAATAATATCCTGGAATGTAAATGGTCTGAATGATAAGAAAAAAAGAAACAAAATAGAACATATATTAAAAAAGAAAAAATGGGATGTGATCTGTCTGCAAGAGACACATATCGCACAAAAACATGAAAGGATTTTGATTAACAAAAGATTGGGGGAAGAATATATAACTTCAGATAAGGTAAAAAAAAGGGGAGTTGTCATGTATATAAATCCCAAATTAAAAGCTGAATGTAAATTTAAAAATCAAGAGGGAAGGATATTGGGGGTACAAGTAACTAAAGAAAATAAGAAATTACTCCTAGTAGGAATATATGCCCCAAATGGGAACCAAGGACCCTTTTTTGAGAAATTGCAAAAGAAATTAGCTGATTATAACAATGATGACATGATATTAATGGGGGATTGGAATGGGGTGACATCAGTAGAGTGGGACAGATCCCCAAACAATGCTAAATCAAGATTAAAATCAGGAAGGTTACCAGTGGCCTTTTTCCAATTGGTGGACGATCACGGATTGGAGGATGCATGGAGGGTGAAAAATGATAAAGTGCGACAGTATACATTCTATTCGGAGGCTAACAAATCTTGCAGCAGAATCGATGCCATATGGGTCTCAAAAATTTTAATGACAAAAATTTCTAAAGTAGAAATAATGCCAAAATCCATCACAGATCATAATCCGATAAAGCTGGAGTTAAAAGGGAGTAATAGAAGGAATAAAAGTTGGAGGATGAATGAGTGGTTATTAAATGATGAAAAAATAGTAAAAGAGGCACAAAAAAGAATGAAGGAATATTTTGAAATAAATATGACTCAAGATATAGATATAAGAACGGTTTGGGATGCGGGGAAAGCATACATAAGGGGCTTCTACATTCAACAGAATATAATACAGAAAAGAGCGAAGGAGTTTAAGTTAAAACAGATACAGAAAGAGATAGAACTAAATGAGGGGCTATTAAACAAGAATCCAAGGGATAAGGAATTAAAAAACAAAGCCAAATTATTGCAGTCTCAACTATCTACACTTTTGTCGGAGGAGTTAGAGAATAAATTAAAGTGGATGAAGCAAAAAACATTTGAAAGCGGGAACAGGCTAGGAAAACTACTCGCTTGGCAAATAAAGAAAAAACAGAAAGAAAGATATGTGAACAAAATAGTATATGAAGGGCAGGCATTAGATACAGAGGAGAAAATTAAAGAGGGTTTTTTGAAATTCTTTAAAGGATTATATAACAAAGGCCAGGAAACAGAACAAGAGGTAACGAAATATCTACAAGGGAAGAAAATCCCCATGGTAAGTCAGGAAAAGATGAAGTATTTAAATGGAGGTACACCAGGCAATTGCAAAGATGAAAATAGGAAAGGCACCTGGCCCGGACGGGCTAGCTGCGGTACATTATAAAAAGTTGAGGAATCGCTAGTGTTGCCACTGAAAATCCTAATGAACAAAATTATGAAAGAAGGCTCAATTCCAGAATCCTGGCAAGAAGCCTCTATTACACTAATACACAAACCAGGAACGGATGGAGAATTGGTAAACAACTACAGACCCATTTCTCTGTTAAACAATGACTACAAGATCTTTGCGGGAATCCTAGCTAATAGATTAAAAAGGGTTATGAAAGATGTAATAAATACAGATCAGTCAGGGTTCCTGCCAGGAAGATATATAAAAACCAACATGAGAGTACTTATTGATTTAATAGAATACTTGGAACTTAGACCCAGCAAAAGGGCGGGTTTTGTATTGGTGGACGCGGAAAAAGCATTTGATAGCCTATCAAGATGCTTTCTTTATAAGGTTTTGGAGATGGCAAGGCTAGGGGAAGATTATTGTAGGGGAGTTAAAGCAATATATCAAAAGCAAATCGCAAATATAATTATAAATGGAGATAAAACAGATGGGTTTGTAGTGGAAAAAGGAACTAGGCAGGGGTGTCCTCTTTCACCGATATTGTTTATTTTATCATTGGAAGTACTGTTGAATCAGATAAGGGCTGAAGAGGAAATTACTGGAATAACATTAGGAAAGGAAATTTTTTAAGTGAGAGCCTTCGCGGATGACATCCTAATAACTACAGAAGATCCAGAGAAGAGCATTAGCAAAGCATTGGAGGTAATCAGAAAGTTTGGGGAAGTATCGGGATTCAAATTAAATAAAGAAAAAACCAAATTATTAATAAAAAATGTACAGGAAAAAGACCAAAAGAAATTAGAAGAGGTGGTGGGGTTAAAAATTGTGAATAAAGCTAAATATTTGGGAATAGATATCACTATGAAGAATATCAATTTATTTAAAAATAATTATGAGAGAGTTTGGAGGGAAGTTAAAAGAGATTTGGATAGGTGGAACAAATTGCAATTATCATTGTGGGGAAGGGTTTCAGTTATCAAAATGAACATATTACCAAAAATGCTTTATCTATTCCAAACTATACCGGTTATAATAAAAGAGGATTGCTTTGACATCTGGAGGAAAGACATAACTAAATTTATATGGCAGGGGAAAAAACCTCGTATAAAATTTAAATTGTTGACACAAAAGAAGGAAAAGGGGGGGCTCTCATTACCAAATTTAAGATTATATTATGAGGCAGAATGCTTAATATGGATGCGGGATTGGATGAAATTAGAAAATACAAAAATTTTGGATCTTGAGAGCTTTAACTCTAGCTAGGGTTGGCACACATACCTGAATTATGGAAAAGCTAAAATAAATAAAGAATTCACCAACCATATACTAAGAGGGGCATTATACAAGGTATGGGTCAAATATAAAAGGTATATTGAATTGAAAACGCCGTCGTGGATCTCTCCCATAGAGGCTTATGCAATTAAAAAATTAACTACTGAGAGAAAATGGCCTGTATATAAA
Source organism: Zootoca vivipara (assembly GCF_965207765.1). Classification (NCBI taxonomy): domain Eukaryota; kingdom Metazoa; phylum Chordata; class Lepidosauria; order Squamata; family Lacertidae; genus Zootoca; species Zootoca vivipara. The sequence continues at coordinate 40,452,293 of NC_142595.1, forward strand.
CAGTTAATAGAAGAGCACCAAGAGGAGTATAAATTAAAGTCATATGAAGAATTAAAATGTTATGGTATCAGTAATTGGCAGTATATACAGTTGGTCAGTATATTTAGAGCAGATTTGAAAGAGAAGTCATTCAAAATAAAAGCAATCTGCTATCCAGAACATATAATCTTCTACTGGTGTGGGATTTATTTCAAGAAGAGACAACAGAATCTATGATTAAATGGTCCCAGGATCTCGGTCAGACAATACAAATTGACCAATGGGAGAAATTGTGGAAGCAGGATATAAGATTTACGGCTTCTTATAATATAAAAGAAAATTTTATCAAAATGTATCATAGGTGGTATTTAACACCTGTAAAGATGGCCAAAGTATATAAATTAAAAAATAATTTATGCTGGAGATGCAATGGGGAACCTGGCACATTTATACATATGTGGTGGACGTGTCAAGAAATAAAAAAGTTTTGGTTAATGATTCATGAAGAATTAAAGAAAATGATGAAAAAAATCGATAAAGAAAAAACCAGAGATCTACCTATTAGGTTTATTAAGTGAAGAGATCCCCCAAAAGAATAAGACAGTGTTCTTGTATGCGTGCACAGCAGCCAGGGTTCTAATAGCTACATATTGGAAGACATCCAAAATACCAACAAAAGAAGAGTGGATAAACAAGCTTAGTGAGTATCTATTAATGGCCAAGCTGACAGCAGCCTTGAGAAATCAACCGAAACTAAAATTAAGAAGCGAATGGGAAAGTTATGATGAATACATAAAAAAAAATTTTCTAAAAGAGGGCATGCTCACATGCTTAGAATAAAAAGATATGAAGGGATATAAAAGATAAAGAGTGGAGATATAAGATAAGAGTGACAGAGGAATACAGGAAAGACAGAATGCATGCAGAGAATATATGTAAGTGATGGATTATATTTATAAAATTGAAACTGAAGTGAAAACAGAAGTCGGGTAAATAAAGGAGGGAAGTTTGTGGGGGAGGGGGGAAGGTGATGAGGGGTGATTGGTATTTGGTGAAATTTTTGTTGGTTTGTTTGCTTTTATCGTTACTATTATTATTTATGGATATTACGGATTATTCTTTATGTTCATTGGTTTATAGATTATTTGTTTATTGTTTATGTTGAATTGTATAAAGATTGATGCTCAATAAAAACTTATTTTTTTAAAAAAATAGAATACATCTGAAGGCACCCCTGTTTAGGGAAGCTTTTAATGTTTAACAGACTATTGTATTTTAATATTTTGTTGGACGCCACCCAGAGTGGCTGGGGAAACCCAGCCAGATGGGCGGGGTATTAATAATAATAATAATAATAATAATAATAATAATAATAATAATAATAATAGTAATAGTAATAATATGCTCTGCATCCGCTTTGAATGCTGTTTCCAGACTCAAGTTTGTTCTTGAACAGTGATAATCTCTGTTGTTTGCCTGCATGGATGTGTCTGTATTCAAAACCTTTGATTGCATTGCTGGAATGCAGCAGACTGCAGAAAGTTCAAAGTCCCATCAGTTGCTCTGCCTATTTTTCGCCTCTCGCCACTGCAGTCATGGGAAGGTTTCTCACAAGGGGAAATAGTCCTTGTGTGAAAAGAAGTTCTTTCTCCTTGTGTTCTAGAAATGCCCTTAAAGTGTGCTTTCATATCCCCTGTGGAATGCGAGGGAAATAATGAGTCAGAAGGAAGAATTGCTTGAGGGGAAGAAATACAAGCAGTTTCCCTTTCTTGAGACCATTAAGGAGATTGAAGCCTAAAGAAGACTGGCGAAGCTTGGAGAAGTCCTTTTGCAGTAAGCGAGAGCCGCACTTCTAAGACCAGGAAGATGAAAATTGCACCCTGGAGGATATAGTAGCAGACAAAAAGATCGGGCTGGTGAAGGATCTGGAAATTAGGGACAGAACTGGGAAAGAAAGGAAGTTGTTGAAGGAAGATATAGCTAATGGCTCCATAAGGAGATAATGTCACAGGAACCCATGGCAAAAGCAGGCAGGAATGGATATTTACAGATTGTGAGTGAATCATTTGGAGGGCTTTGAAAAATGCACAGCCTTGTTTTGTCACCGCCTGTGCCTCTCATCCCATTTGCATCTGTCTAAGGCATTTGTGCTTTTTTTGACTTCTGGTGAAATTTATCTTCAATCTTCTCCACAAAGTACATCTGAGCAGGAAAGGACAACTAAGAACCTCTATCCCCCCCCCACATGCTTTTCATTTCCTTGTGTAATGGTTAAGATCTTGAGGTATGAGCTGAAGTCAAGCACATCAGGCAAAGACATGGGAAAAGAACTCTGATGTGGGTGAGTTTCTCCCCCTACACTCCAAGATCCAATCATCAACCATATTAAGATGCAGAAAGTCTTACCATCTTCCCACCTGTCCTCCAAAGAGCTCAAGGTGATATGCATGGCTCTTCCTCTCTCGATAGTATCCTGACAACAATTCTGTGCAGTAGGTTAGACCGAGAGTTGGTGACTGGCCTAAGGTCACCAGTGAGTTTAATAGCTGAATGGGGATTTGAAACCTGGGCTCTCAGGTCCTAGCCCAACACTACACCACTGGCTCCATATGTGGTGGAGAACGGTGTTTGTGTGGCTTGAGAAGGGAATGCAGAATTAGTTGGAATCCATGACTGGGAAGGACTCAGCTGTAGACTTTCCTTGAAAGGAAGGACATATATGGTGAATGAAGAGTCAAGGGTGAAAGAGGATCTTGATGAAATGGAACAAACTAGCATAGAGCAGACCGCATTATGTGATCTGATGTTTGGGTGGTCTTGACTTCCAAGTTTTTTGCTTCCAATCTTGTAAACAGGGCTGGACATTCTTCCACAGCAAGTAAGGTTGAATTCTGCAGCCTCTGTTAATCAAGTACATTTGTGGCTGCTTGATAATTTTTGGGTAGGTTATTTAACTACTGCTAGTTATGGGGAGGGTAGAGTGTCTCAGTTAGGTACAGAGCAAACCAGGTGGGTTGGCCAATGGAATGATTCTGAACATGAGCTCATTTTGTTTGTCTTCTAGGACACGGACCTTGAATAATTCTACATTATGTTAACCCACTTACTCATTCCTTTGATATGCAGTCAGAGCCTATGCAATGCAAGTGTTGAACCACGACACAGTCCTATTCATAGCTGAAGGCTTGCCTTCTCTCTTCTCCAGTCCCACACTCATTCTCTTAAAAGTGTCATGCTGTTGGACTCCAACTCCTATCATCCCCAAACAACTTGGCCAATTGTCAGGGCTGATAAAAGTTGTAGTTCAGGAGTATTTGGAGAGTTACAGGTTCTTTGCCCCTGGTCTAGGTTACGTTCATATGTTCACATGATCTTCCTAGGTTCAAGCTACTACCATGAACCCAACAGACTTCGGAAACCATACAATCCTTACTGAATTTATCTTGCTGGGATTTGGGAATCTGGGCCATCTGGATCTCCTCTTCTTCTTCGTCTTCCTAGCGATCTACATTGCGACCATGGTGGGCAACATCCTCCTCATTGTGCTGGTGGTATCAGACCACAACCTCCACACACCTATGTACTTCTTCTTGGGAAATCTGTCTTGCTTAGAGATCTGCTACAGTTCCAACATTATGCCCAAGATGCTTGCTGGCCTCATCCTCTACCAGGGCAAAGTCATTTCTGTGGCAGGCTGCATGATGCAGTTTTATTTTTTTGGTTTCCTGGTAGTTTCAGAGTGTTATCTCTTGGCTGCCATGTCTTACGATAGGTATGTGGCAATATGCAAGCCGTTGCTCTATGTGATTGTTATGGATGGCAAAACCTGCGTTCAGCTAGTGGCAGGGGCTTGGGTAATCAGTTTGCTGGTTATTAACCTAACAATATGTTTAACCCAGCAATTAACCTTCTGCGGTCCCAACACAATAGACCATTTCTTTTGCGACTACAGCCCATTGTTAAAACTGTCTTGCAATGACACCCACATGATGGAGCTGGTAACTACTCTTCTGGCGGGAGTGTGCTCCCTGCCACCCTTTGTTTTAACTCTGGCTTCCTATAGTTCTATCATACGAGCCATTCTGAGAATCCCGTCCACTGTTGGAAAGCAAAAGGCCTTCTCTACCTGCTCCTCTCACCTCATGGTAGTGTCCATCTTCTATGGCACGATCATTATTGTCTACCTGTTACCAAGAACGGACGCAATGCGAGATTGGAACAAGGTCTTTTCTCTCTTCTACATAGTCCTGACTCCATTGCTCAATCCCCTCATATATAGCCTGAGAAACAGGGAGGTGCAGAATGCTTTGAGTAAAGTGCTTCTTAAATTATCCACTTACAGAACTGTAGCTTAAGACGTCTGGCTACTTAGGACTGTGGCCACCTAAGTCCTACTCAGAGTAGACCCATTGAAATGAAGGAACCAAAGTCTGTCATGTCCACTGGCCACAATGGCTCTGCTTTGAGTCGGACCAGCACTAGATACAACCCTTATATTTGTCTTGAAGAGAGGAGTGTGGAATCTCAGGCATCTCTATATACAGGACATCCATCCCTCCCCAGGCCACTTGGCTCAGGTTCCCATGTTTGTACCCTCTCAAGCACTTTTGCCTGGCCAGAATGTGACCTTGAAGTGTAATGATAATGCTGGCTGGAATGTGGTGTGTATGTGTGTAGAAGAAACCTTTATGCCTTGTGTGACTAGAATGCCACTTACTGTGCAAATATAAGATTCATATCCATTACGCAGATCACTTTCATCTCTTGACCTGCCTATCACTTGCACCTGCCCCCTGAAAGGTTGCCCACAATGAAATGTGGCCCTTTGGCTGAAAAAAGTTTTCTCTCTGACCTCTCCTTTAAAAGATATCATGTTCCTTTGGAAGGCCCAGGTTTGGGCAAAGCGTTATGAGGCTGGAGCTTAATTCACCTGCATCTCAAAATTATCTTGTTTCTTTTGAAATATGATGTGTCATTTATCATTCTAGTGCTTCCGTGGGATTGGAGTGAAATTGACTGTGCTCATTCAAGATGAAATTCTACATTTCAGGTCTGAAAATAGGTACAATCCACTGATTTGATTCTGAGAGCAGAAGAAGCATTTCAGAAACTTTCATTTAATTGGCTAAGAAACCAAACAAACCCCTATTCTAGATGTGGAAAAAGACTCAGAAGTTTGGAGCTGACTGAAGAACACTTATTAGTGCAGCAAAATTCTTTGAGCTGTGTTTATGTGCCAGCTTGGCCCCGTGACTGTGGGTGCCCAGGGCCATGGGTGTCATGAAGTGTGCATGGCCCTGATACTAAAATTTGTGGGTGCTCGATCCCTTCATGAGGAATTTTGTGGGTGATTGAGCACCCAGGGCCCCAGGGAGCTGGCACCTATGTATGTAGAAGGCTGAGGGATCCACTGGCACTTCTGAAATCTCTCACTGCTTGGAGAGATTGGGGTGCACGTAACAATATTTTGCTGATAATTGTGAAAAAAATGCACAAATACAACACAATTTGTGACATAAACAAATATAGTTTGAGAAGATTAACTAAACCCAAAAAACTAAAAGGAGCAACTCGGGAACATGAAAGCTTTTTTTTATAAAATAATTTTTATTGATTTTATATAGCAAAGAAAGACATACAAAACACATTCTACCTTCTTCTTTCTCCCCTCCACGAGCCCCCCTCTGCCACAAGAGAGCCCCATGAACAGAGAACAGTCAAAGGCAATCCATTATGTAATTGAGTTCCCCCCACTCCTCCCCCCCGAGCCCCCCCTGCCACTAGAGGCCCCAGGATGGTAAGGAAAAGTAGAGGCGGGTATCCACCCAACTAGTTTTCCATAATTGCCTTAAAATCTAAAAAGAAAAAGAAAGAGAGAGAGAAAAGCAAAAAAAGAAGAAAAAAGAACAAAAAGGAAAATAAGAAAACCAAAAAAGAAGAAAGACACTCATCTTATTTTTAATCCCTTGGTAATATCTTAGTGACTTCCTCATATCCCCTCTTCCTGGTTGTTCATAATTTCTATTTACTAATCTTAGCAGATTTCTTCATTCCAATTTCAATTCTTATTCTTGAGCACACATTCCAATGTCTACCACATTCCTCCTGAAAGCTTTTGTGATATTTGGCATCACATCACAGGCAAGACATTACATCACATTACATGGAAGGTCATGCAGAAACCCCATACTTGTTTTGCAGCGGAGAGTGGAAGAAATTATTCTGATCAGGGTTACATATGCAGTGACACATGTGTGTACAAGCTCATGCTGGATCCTACTGCGTGTGGAACAAAGCATGGATGATGATATTTATTGAGTCATCCCCCCATCAACCTCTATTTATTAAAGAGCTGCACTGCATCTCAGTGGTATAAATACTTCTGTTGGTATATTAGTGAAACCAGAATTCTTTCTATTCCATCTATAATAAGGTTGGTGACAATTTTTAATAGTCTGAGCTGCTTAACTGCTGGAGACACAGCTCTCATATTCCCAGCTCCAATGCAGAGCCTTCCTGAACTGAGGAATCAACCAAGCCAACAGCATACCCTCTTTGAGTTCAATTCTCCCTAACATGTAGTTATGCTCTTATGCATCATAGGGAATAAATAATACAGGCAAGCCCCAATTTGCATGGGGGTTGTGTTCCTAGCCCCCCCATGCATCGGGAGAGTGCACATAAGCCCTTGTTCTGCCCCCATTCTTCCAGGCCCAAAATGACCCACGTTGGTGGTCACATGTCAATTGAACACATGCAGAATGGTCACCGCCTATACTGTACAGCAGAGTGGTGTAATGGCTAGAGTGCCAGACTAACACCTGGGAGACCAGGGTTCAAATCGCCACTCAGTGATGAAGCTCACTGTGTGACTTTGGGCTCTAACGTAACCTCACAGGTTTGCTGTGAGGATAAAATGAGGAAGTGGGAGAAACATGGGACTCAGCTACACTGACAAAGAAACATCTCTTTATATGTGTTGTTTATGCATTCCAACAGGGGGACGCGGGTGGCGCTGTGGGTTAAACCACAGAGGCTAGGGCTTGCTGATAAGAAGGTCGGCGGTTCGAAACCCCGCGATTGGGTGAGCTCCCGTTGCTCGGTCCCAGCTCCTGCCAACCTAGCAGTTCTAAAGCACGTCAAAGTGCAAGTAGATAAATAGGTACCGCTACAGCGGGACGGTAAAAGGCGTTTCTGCGTGCTGCTCTGGTTCACCAGAAGCGGCTTAGTCATGCTGGTCACATGACCTGGAAGCTGTACGCCGGCTCCCTTGGCCAATAACGCGACATGAGCGCCGCAACCCCAGAGTCAGTCATGACTGGACCTAATGGTCAGGGGTCCCTTTATGCATTCCAACACCGTGACACCGGATGGCGTTGTGGAGTCCCATTTTTGCTAACCTGATTTCTCATACAAAGTTTGCAATGTGTTTAGCTGAAATGCTTCTTTGATGGGTCCAGCCATGCATACCACCTGGATACAAAAGGATGGATATAAATGTAATTAACAAAAACCAACCAACAAAGGAAGTATCACCCACCCACTCCTAAATCCAAGAGAAACTCTTAGGACTGGTGTCAGAGGTCAGCATCCCTGGGCTTCTACTGAGGCCCACATTCCAGAGGGAGGAGGCACTGGTAACCCTTGATGTCCCCAAACCTTGTTGCTCACTGTCACTTCCTGGTCACCACCAGCACTCTGCAAACAGGGACACTAGTGAAGCAATAGGGCAGCAACCTCCACTTGCCTTATGCTGTTTCTGGGTGGTTGTGTGGCTGGAGGTGAGAGGAGGCAAGTGAGTAGGCAATGAGGATATCAGTGAGGGGGCGACGGATCCATTCAGAGCATCTTCTCCCAGGACTCCCCAAAGCCTGGAGTCATCACTGGCAACCACTGGGAGGTGGAGGAAAGGGAATAAAGATGCATTGCAACACACCTGCCCACCCGCCCACCATTATTATTTAGCCACCCTCCATGCTGAACCTCAACCGCATGACAAAGATATCCTTATTCCTGCAGGTGTCTTAAGAGAATGTTCAGGCATCTGTTCAGTTTTATTGGTTTACTAGCTGGCCCTGCCACGCGTTGTGGGGGCTCAGTTTGTTAAATGGAGCCTCAGAGTCCCACTTTAGACTCCCCTCACCTTCAGAATCCCCCTGTTTTTCGTGTGTTATGTTTACATAGGCACATCCCTGTGTCTCCCCCACCCTGTTCCGACCTATTACCTATCCCTGTCCCCCTCCCCCCTCCCCTGGTTCATCCCTGCTCTTGGGCCCACCCTGTCCCGACCCATGAGCTATTTGGCCCCCCATCCCCCGCCCAGGCAGGCCCCTACCTCCACTCGGCCTAGTCTGCAAAGCCGAGCTTAGATACTGTGGAGAGGGCAGGTTTCATCCCTGTGTCTCCCCCCCACACCCTGTTCCAATCCATTACCTATTCCTGGCCCCTATTCTCTCCCCCCAGGCAACGCCCTACCTCCACTCAGCCTAGTCTGGAAAGCGGCCTAGTCTATAAAGCCGAGCCTGTGGAGAGGGTAGGTTTCCTAGGTGTATTACCAGTGTAGTCGTCACTAGAGGGTGTTGCAATCTCTCCTGTGCTCCCAGCATGCACTTGTGGATGATTTGTGAGTTCTGGAACACGGAGTTTTTGGGGTTTTACCTGGCGTAGCTGACACATCTGTGTTTGAAAACAGTCTGGGGACAGTCGCGCAGTCACATTTGACTTTGTGTCCAAATTTCAATGGTATTGGGCAAGCGGTTTTGTAGAACATAGGAGATGAAGGAACATACCCAGTTTACATTTATATATATATAGATTCTCTGTGATTTATTTTATATACACCCCTTACAGATGCTAATGATTAGGTAGTATATAAACGCCTTAAATGTTATTGTTATTCTTATCATCTCAATTTCTTACCTGTCCTTCACTATAAAGTCCCTGGGCAGGTTATAACAATTTAAAAATACATTATCAATGGATTCCTGCTGTAGTGCAACAGATAAATGGAATTGGTTTGATACAGCTTGATTATTATCTAAGGAACACCTCCCTTCCTTGCCATTGATTTCTTGAAAGCAGCTTTTATCTCTTTGTTCCTAAGACTGTAAATAATTGGGTTGAATGATGGTGTCACTACTGTTTAGAGGAGAGAAAGGATCCTGTCGCTGTCCAGGGAATAGACTGATTTGGGTCGAACGTAGGTGAAAGTGACAGTTCCGTAGAAAAGAGAAACGACAATGAGATGTGAGGAGCAGGTGGAGAAGGCTTTGCGTCTGTTCTTGGCTGAAGGCATCCTTAGGATGGTGGCGATGATGAGCATGTACGACAACAGGATGAGCAAAAATGGTACCAGGATAAAGAACACAGTTACCGTAGCAACTGCCACTTCATTCTTGAAGGTGTCAGTGGTAGCCAGTCTCAAAACGGGCAGAATATCACAGAAAAAATGGTTGATTCTGTTAGGGCCACAATAGGGAAGAGTAAATATAGAAATGGACTGGCCCAAAGCCACCAAACTACCAATGGCCCATGAAATAGAAGCCAGCAGAGCACATTCCTTAGGGCTCATGATGCAGGTATATTGCAGAGGTTTACAGATGGCGACGTAGCGGTCAAATGCCATGACGGAAAGAAGGCAACACTCAGTAATACCAAAGAAAATAAAGAAATACATCTGAATCCCGCAGCCTACAAAGGATATGGTCTGATTCTCTGACAGTAAATGTTCAAGCGTCTTTGGGATGATGGATGTGGTGTAGCCGATTTCCAAAAAGGACAAGTTCCAGAGGAAGAAGTACATTGGTGTGTGAAGGGTAGGCTCGGCAACCGTGATGATCAATATCAGGCTGTTCCCAATCAATGCCACCAAGTAGAATATGAGTACCAGCAAAAAAAGGAGAGCTTGCATGCTCTGGAAGTCTGAGAAGCCCACAAACACAATCTCGGTCAAACAGGACTGGTTGCCTCTTTTCATGTCATCATCCAGAGGGGATCCTGGAGACATAACAAGAGCTGCAGATAAAGAGACGAGGGTTAGAATTACAGGCAACCCCTGATTTGTGTGCGATCGTGTTTGTGGCCCCCGTGTGCATTGGTGGAATGCACATAAGCCCACCCGCCCTGCTACACCCTGTTCCGCCCCATTCTGCCCTCTTCTGGGTCCAAAATGTTGGAGGTCACGCATCAACTGAATGCTTGCAAAATGAGTACCAACCTGTAATTCAAGTACCTTAGCTATGTCAAATAGAAGATTTACATCCTGATTTTTCTGTTTTTACTCAGAGGTAAGTCCCGTTGAGGGACGCGGGTGGCGCTGTGGGTTAAACCACAGAGCCTAGGGCTTGCCGATCAGAAGGTCAGCGGTTCGAATCCCTGCGACGGGGTGAGCTCCCGTTGCTCGGTCCCAGCTCCTGCCAACCTAGCAATTCGAAAGCACGTCAAAGTGCAAGTAGATAAATAGGTACCGCTACAGCGGGAAGGTAAACGGTGTTGCTGTGTGCTGCTCTGGTTTGCCAGAAGTGGCTTGGTCATGCTGGCCACATGACCCGGAAGCTGTAAGCCGGCTCCCTCGGCCAATAACACAAGATGAGCACCGCAACCCCAGAGTTGGTCATGACTGGACCTAATGGTCAGGGGTCCCTTTACCTTTACCTACCGGTAAGTCCCGCTGAGTTCAATGGAGCCAATCCCTTGGAAAAGTATGCAAGGGATAATAGTTTTAGTATTTGTGAACAATGCATTTTGTGTGACTTCGCAGTCTTGCAACTAACCTAAGATCAACTCTTGTTGGACATACGAACATAGGAAGAGTCCTGCTGGATCTGACCAAAGGCCTCTCTCATCCAGCATCCTGTTCCCACAGTGACCAGCCAACGGGAAGCCTGCAAGTAGCATATGAGCACGGCAGAGCTCTCCCCACTTGTGATTCCCAGCAACTGGTATTTAGAGCCATACAACCCATAAGGTCAGTGTGGAGAGCCTTATGAATTTGTCTGAGCCCCTTTGAAAGCCACCCAGGTTACCACACCTTGTGGTAGGAAATTCCATAGCTTAGCAATGCACTGTGTGAATAAGTACTGTATTCCCTTTTGTCTGGATCTCAGGCTTATATGTCAGAATTGCTCCTTTCAAGTCTAAATGTGGTTTCTCTGGAATTCTAGGCACCTTTAAAATAATTTGAACTATCCTGATCTATCAGTGCTTGGTTCAGATAGTGAGGAAGACTCAAATGAACTCCAGGTTCACGCCTTTTGTAAGCCTGTGATCACCTAATAAATAATTGATTGATCGATTGATCTATCGATTGAGTAGGGATCCCTGTTGGAGAATTTTGAGGTCATGTGCTAAAATATTTCGTAAACCAAAAACATTTTTTCTATACCATCTCCTTGACACAACAATGGAAATTTCCACTAATGTACAGTCCTCTCGGGCATGTAATGTGTAACCATCTCCACAAACAAATTACACAATAGCTCCCTACAACATAACAAAAAGCCCCCCACAATACGTTGACCAATTTTCTACTTAAAAACCATGTAAACACCATCTCCTTCCTTTTATGAGCGAAGGAACCAGCCAGCCAGCTGATCAAACAACCACACCCTTAGGTAACCTATGGTAGATAGACCTTACATTTCTGTTAGCTTTCTGATAATTCTCAGGTAGATGACAAATGTCCACTGAATAAAAAAACTGGAACTTCTGCACCATTCATTGGGAAGTCCAAGCACTGAAGATTCTTTTGCTGCAATGCCTCTTCAGTTAGTACTATATCTGGAGAAGATCTTTCTTCAGATACTTTGTTGGTTGCTAACATCATGGTACTAAGCATGGTTAGAAAAGGGGCTTTTAAATCCCCATTAGGTCCAGAATTCTAAAGGGACTTGGTGGATTTTCTCTTGGCAAAGCCATGAGGCAAAGGCATTGTTAATTGCAGTAGGATTTGGTAAACAAATGGCAGGGGGAAGATTGGGGAAGGAATCCATTAAGTATTTGGTTTCTGAGCAGACATCCTGCCACTGTGATGATGAACCATACAAAATTGATGGGCAGAGTTCCATTTTTTTCCATGCTTGGAGCTACAGAAAGCCAATCTTTTGTATTTGAATTCTGTCAGGTCTCTTTTTCACTGCCATGTCTTTGATATTATCCGCTGCTCCCATCACTTAAATTCCAAGCTGTTTAATTAATTGATGACACAGATCTTTTATTTGGCATTTCAGGGAAATATCATTGCAAATGTAATATATGTAAACTAAACAATATAAGAGACATTACAAAAAGAACACAATTTAAAACTTTTAAACACTCAATAACCTTAAGCTATCCAGCAGTCCAGTGCACTCATACTGTATCATTGGAATTCGTTAGATTGGTGAGTGTGAGAGATGGGGGTCATATCAGTGGTGGCCCCAAATTGTGGAACTCTCATTCAATTAATATTGGTTTGACACCTTCAGTTATGGCATTTGATAAAGTCTTGAAAATGTCTCTCTCTGTAATCTTCTGTCCTTAAAAGAGTTTAGGTCAGATGTGGGGAACCTCAGGCCCAGGGACCCTCTCTGGGCCACCCTCCTCCAGCCCTCCCTGCTTATGGTCCTACTTCATACCACAACTGTTTTTTTGCTTGGCTGAAATGTCTCCTTGAACTCTGATAAAATTTATATGAAAAGGTGAAACTTCTGGGAAAAGGGGCACAACTCATTCTGAAAAGGGGATGGAACCATTTGTCTTTTAGTTTGACATAAAGTAAGTCCTTTATTCTTCTCATATTGGCCGCAAATGGTACAATATTTGCGTAATATATTCAAACAGCCTGGCCCCAAATCAGTATTTGAGCTCCTGTACTTTCTCAACCATCTTTAAAGGCAGTCCGTGTAAGGTGATCCTGTGGATGGGTATTTCACAGATGCATAGCTGCCAAGTTATCCCTTTTTTAAGGGAAATTCCCTTATGCTGAATAGGCTTCCTCGCGAGAAAAGGGAAAACTTGGCAACTATGCAGATGGGAACACTGATGTGGGGTTTTCAAATTCACAAATGCATGTTTAATTAGACAAGCACTTCTGCTTACGTGTCCTAACTCTGGCATAACAGTGTAAGGACACATAAGCAGGAGTCATTACTACCATATGGTACTCATAGTTGATAGGCTGCGAGGGATTGCATTAGTGATTCTCTGTTCCAAGTTGATTTCTGATCTAAAATTGAACACTACAGGGACGAAGCTCCAAAGTGATCAATTGAGCACTGTCCTTGTGGAATCAATGGGGAGTTTTAATTAACCTCTAGAGAAATTAAATGAAGAGATGCAAATAACTTTCTTGTAATTCCAATACGAGTCTAATGGGTCCTTTTAGGCATGCTTTGAAAAATGCAGTTTCCAGCAAGAATTCCCACATGGAAATGACAAAAGAGGAGAATGAATGCCACTGATTTAAGCCAGGCAAGGGAAGAATTGGACATATTCTGTGTAGGGCTGGGGAATATTTTTCAGACCCAAGGTCACATTCCCTCCCAAGCAACCTTCCAGGGCCTACATGCCAGTGGTGGGTAAAAGTGGTTGGAGCAATGATTGTTAATTTTGCCTTTGGACAGTGTGCTGGTTACGATGAACACTCTTACACGCCTATCTATCATCCATCCAGGGATGCAAGGAGCTTTATCAAAATAGAAAGACACATTCCAGCCAGGCAAACACACCCAACAAGGGTGAAAAATAGGGCTGGTGAGTGGTGTGGTCTGGGATAGAGGATGTAGCTGCAGAGGAGGTGTAGCTTAGGAAAACTCTAAGAGAAGACTGGGCTATCCTATTTGGACCCTACAGCTGAGGTTCATGTGTGTAGGTGGGTATGTGGTGTGGTGGCCCAAAGTTTGCATTTCATTCATTGTGCAAGTTGCAGTGTGGGTGCTTCATTTAGAAAATCCACCAGACATCTATTAAGTTAACGAATGTAAGCCTATATTGAAGCTATAATAATAATAATAATAATAATAATAATAATAATAATAATAATAATAATAATAATAACAATAGACTGTGTCCAATGCTAGTCAGAGTAGACCTACTGAAATTAAGGGACATAGACAACTTAGGTTCGTTAATTTAGATGATGAGGTGACCTTCACTTGAGCGAAGCAGCTTGCCAAATATGATGGTTGAACTGTGAATCTTCCTGGGCAGCTCTCCATGGTGCTGAACGTTGGTTTTTGACTTCAGTCCACTGTGGGTTCAAGTTTGTATTGACCGATCAGATTCCCACCAATAATATGTGTGTGAGAGAGTGCGCGTGCTGTGGAAACCTATGTAGAAAGGAGTGCATGACCCAGATCCAGAGCCTGGCTATGTTTATGACACGCCAATGGGATCAAGTGTTCTGGTTAAAATTCCTGAAGTGGTGCTAATGACATTTATTCTGTTATTTGCTGATGTGATGTGTGCTGCATTTTCATGTTAAAGCACTATCTAAATGAGAAAAACAGCAGATGTAGTGAAAGGAAGGTGCTTGCATAAAAGGGGTATCAAAAAAGAATGATGAGAAAAAATGGGAGAGGCTGAAGGCAAGGGGTGATATGGGGAGAGCCATTCGTGTTTCTTTCTCATCCACCCAGCTTCAACAATCCTCTGGCCACCTTTATCTCTCTGTCAAGGTCTCTCTCTCTCCACCATATACCTTTTTGATAGCTGCATCTTCTGGAGTCCTACAACTGCCACATCACCATGCATCACTGTTTATTTATGTTTTTCATGAATCATGTAAATAGATGCATTTAACAAGAATGGTCACCTGGAGGCAGCAAAGGGGGGGAAGAAATGACTCTGGGTGCTCCATGGTGAGAGCAGGGAGCTCTAAGGGAAGAGAGTGTGTAATTTTGCCTCACCATGTAGTGTGAGCTTAAGTTGGGGAGTTGACAGAAGATTCGAGTGCTACTGCTCCCTTTAAACATTACAACAGCAACAACAGCAACAACAACAACTTTTTATTTCTTATACCCCACCCATCTGACTGGGTTGCCCCAGCCACTGTGGGCAGCTTCCAACAAAAACACAGGAAACAACCCAACAACAACAAGAACACCAAACATTAAAAGCTACACTCTTGCATACCTGGTTGGTAGGGACTGTTATCTTTGTTGTATTGCTACATTTTGGAACTATTAGTACTTATTCTGGTCCACCTATATTAGTTGTTTTCATTTATACTATTGTTTTAAGAGGTTGTTTTATCCAAGTGTTTTGCACTTCTATAAAATGTGGAGTAATTATTATTTTTTGATAATGTTTTTATGATCATGTAAATCATTCAGAGGTTTCTTTGAAATATAGAACGGTATATAAAATGATCTGCCTGCCTACCTAATTAAATACATACACGACAGTAAATGAGCCAGCTCTGTGTTGAGCTGTGTTGAAGGTTACTTAGTAAGCAGGGATGTAGGGAAATTGCACCCTGCCTACTAAGTAACTAAGAAATTGCACAGCCATGTTCTAATAAACATTGAAGCTTAGTTTACGGATACAGATTTACAGGGACATGCTCTCTATTGCAGTGTTTCCCAACCAGTGTGCCTCCAGATGTTTTGGGACTGCAACTCCCATCTTCCCTAGCTAGCAAGACCAGTGGTCAGGAATGATGGGAGTTGTAGTCCCAAAACATCTGGAGGCACACTGGTTGGGAAACACTGCTCTATTGTAACCGGTTGGGCCTTTCCCCAGGCATCAGTCACATTGGCCAAATGAATCTCCCTCAGGAAGACACTGCTGTGTCTGGGTTTTATATCCCTTGGTTCTGTGGTATGATTAATCATAGTATTATTTATACTGCACACTTAGGAATATTCCTACAGCAACCCACCAAGTCTAGTTTTGTTACTTTCCCAATTAGTATTAGGAAGGGCTATGGCTCAGTGATAGTGCATAGGCTTTCCATACCAAAGATCCCAGGTCCAACTATCCGATTCTATGATTCTATCTATTTAGGTATTGCTTTTTTTCTTTTAAACTACAAGCTGCTTCAGGCAATGTACATGACTCTCACAACCTTATCCAATGTGATAGGTTTAGATGAGAGAAAGCACTCAGTGGCTGAGTGAGGCTTTAAAGCCAAGTCCCTCTCAGTCAAAGTCCAGCACTCACCACTATCCAACACTAACTCTCAGCAGGGATCTACCTGTGAGCTTCTTCAGTGCCTCTTTAACTTCTTTATTTCTCAAGGAATATATGACAGGGTTGAGCACAGGAGTCACCACTGAATAAAGGATAGCAACAACCTTGTCTTCTTCTGGGGATGAGGTTGAGGTAGGCCTGATGTATGTGTAGATGATGGTGGAAAAGTAGAAGCTGACAACAAGGAGGTGGGAAGAGCAAGTGGAGAAGGCTTTCTTCTTCCCTTCAGTAGATTTAATTCTAAAGATGGTTGTCAGAATAAACAAATATGATGTTAACGTCAGCAAACAGCTACCCATGGAGAAGACTGCATCAGCTACATAAGCCATGGTTTCATTGAGGCTGATGTCTGAGCAAGACAACATCAGCAAAGGAGGCAAGTCACAGAAGAAGTGGTTGATGACGTTGGAGTCACAGAAGGAAAGGCGCAGCACAAGCCCTGTGTGAACGGCAGAATTTATCATCCCCACCACCCACACTCCAGCCACCACCCCAATGTACATTTCCCTCCTCATGATGACTGTGTACTGCAAAGGGTGGCAGATGGCGATGAAGCGATCAAAGGCCATAAAGGAAAGCAGCAATATCTCTGTTCCCAGAGCCCACAAGAAAAAGTAGACCTGGGCTATGCAGCCGGGAAATGAGATGGTCTTCCTGGAGGCCAAAGTAGTCTGGAGCATCTTGGGAATTGTCACCGAGATACAAAACATGTTTGCTATGGACAAATGGATGAGCAGGAAATACATGGGGGTGTGGAGCTTGCGGCAAGTGCTTAAAGTGAAGATGAAGAGGAAGTTGGCTGACAAAGCAGTTGCATAGATTAAAGTGAACCCCCAAAATATGATTTTCTGATGTTCAGGGGAGCTGGATAAGCCGACCAAAATAAAATCTTGAAGTGCTGACTGGTTCTTCAGTTCCATGTGTCTGATAGTGCTGACTTGTCCAGATGAATAAATTTATTGGGTGTTAACCAAAGGTCAAATTCATGAAGACAAATTCATAGAGGATGAACCATGATCTGGAACCCCCATGTTCAGAAACAGGACATTTTCCAGTATATTCACACATCTCCAGTGGGATCAGAAGGAAATAAGAAATAGGTCACACAAAATTGCATGGCTGTCAACTGCTGCAAGACAGTCAAAAACTGCTGACAAAGACAAATAGAAGCCTTTGAGGTGTGAATTTAGCAGTCTCTTGCCGCCTCCAGCCACTCCACATCCCCTACCCTGTTACGCTGTAAGTCAGGGATAGGGAACCTGTGGCTCTCCAGGTATTGCTGGACTACAACTCCCATCATTGCAGATCATTGGCTACACTGGCTGGGAATGATGGGAGATGAAGTCCAACAGCACATGGAGGGCCGCATATTTCCTGCCCCTTCCTGCCAAAAGTTCTGTGGAAACCTACACTCCAGACATGTCTCATAGTAAGTTGGTGATGTGGGTGGCACATAAGTAACAGTCTAGGACAGGGTTTCCCAAACATGGATTTCCAGCTGTTTTTGGATTATACTTCTCATTATCTCATTATCCCTGACTAGCTAGTGATGGTGGGAGTCCATAAACAGCTGGAGACCCAAGTTTGGGAAATCCTGGTTTAGGACTACTATTGACCCACAGCTGATTCTGGGCTCTGGCCAAGGCTATCAACTTATTTTATAGCATGTCAACAGTATCTGATCTTTGACACCTACTTCCTCTTAAGGTAAAGGGTAAAGGGACCCCTGACCATTAGGTGCAGTCGTGACCGACTCTGGGGTTGCGTGCTCATCTCGCATTATTGGCCAAGGGAGCCGACGTATAGCTTCCAGGTCATGTGGCCAGCATGACAAAGCCGCTTCTGGCAAACCAGAGCAGCACATGGGAACGCCGTTTACCTTCCCGCTGTAGCAGTTCCTATTTATGTACTTGCATTTTGAAGTGCTTTTGAACTGCTAGGTTGGCAGGAGCTGGGACCAAGCAATGGGAGCTCACCCCGTCACAGGGATTCAAACTGCTGACCTTCTGATCAGCAAGCCCTGGGCTCAGTGGTTTAACCCACAGCGCCACCTGGGTCCCTCTTACTTATGAGTAAAAACACATGCCAGTTTGTACTGCATATGCTGATCATGTAGACAAAGCATTTCCCCTTATAATAAAGAAAACATCTGTACCAGAATCTTCTGCTTTAGGTTTAAAATTAGCTCACCTGGAAGCAGCAGCAGGATTCAAATGCTCCATATACCTGAAGATGTGAGGCAAAATGAAACTTGTCTCATTGATGATGATCCCCACCCCTTTCTGCTAAGCCAGAGAAGAATGGAAGAATCAAGTGGAGAAACCGACAGCAAACATAAATAGTGAGCGAATGGTTCAAGTGCAGTGTTGGTGGCGTAGGGACAAAACCCTCAGAGGGAGTCAAATTAGGAATAGTCTAAGGATGTAAGGCTGCCACCAAGGAGAATTAGGATCATTGCTTCTGATTGCCTGGGGACCTCTGGGCCCAAGGAGGATGGTGTGGGTTATTATTTATTTATTTAGTATTACATGTATATCCAACGTTTCCTCCGAGGAGCACAAATGTGGCACATGTGGTTATCTACCTTCTCCATTTTATCCCCACAACAACCCTGTTAGGTAGGTTTTGCTGCAAGATAGTAGCCCAAGGTCACCCAGTGAGCTTCATGGCTGCATGGGGATTTGAACCCTGGCCATAGTAAGGGCACAGAGAATCCATTCACATTGTCCAACTGCAAATTCCATATGGTAGATATGCAGTTCTAAAGAGTATAATCCTCTGAGAACTTCAGCTTTCTCTCTACAGTCATATTTATACAATCCACTGCCTTCTCCCAAGTGTAGGACATTGTAAATACATGTGTTTTTAAAGAAGCATTATCCTTATTACATCTCAAACAAAATGCTGCTTTAGTTAATACAAATCAAATATTTCCTGTTGAACAAGTCATCATTTAAGGTGCAATGACACTCCTGTAACATAAGTTTAAACACTGCCCAGTAGTTTAGGAGCCTCCTTTATTTCATTTATATATATCAATATCTGCATATCAAATTGATTTTTGTTTTTATGTGTGTGTGTGTATGTGTGTACACACACACACACACACACACACACACACAGAGAGAGAGAGAGAGAGAGAGAGAGAGAGAGAGAGAGAGAGAGAGAGAGAGAGGGTTTCTAAAAAAAGTGTCTCAGAAGCTGAAAATGCTGCTGGCCAAAACAAAGCTGCTAACAAATGTTGAAGCTGTAGGTGTTACTATTTGGTTACATCCATTAGCTGATATTTATCTCATAAAACACAGCATGCTAAAAATTCACCTTCATCATCTATCAATTGATCCAAAGTCAATATACCCGCTTCCATCCAATTTTTGCATATCACCATCTTTTCCTGATTTTTTAAAGTTGGGTTTCTAATAGGAAAAGGGGTCGAATCTATTTTTTATTAGGCATTGCATTCTATATCTTTCTAGCTGATGTTATTGTTTCCAGAGATTATTATTAATAAAATGGTCTCAACATAAATGTGGTGATTACTGTGTTGTACTATGAGCTAGGAAAACTGGGTTCAAATCCCCATTCAACTATGGGTCAGATACCATCTCTCAGTCTATCCCACCATGAACTCATTGGATGGGATGCAAGAAGGGAAATAAAAACAAATTTAAGGTCCCTGGCTAATGGCATCTCTTTCACCTTCTCAATTATGGTCATCCTTCTTCCTTACTAACCTCTCTTTACTGTTCATATCTGGCCTAAATATAATGATGTGGATTTTGGGGAGGAAGATGCAACCCAGTAAGCCAGCAGTAGAGGCCAAGATGGAGAAGATCTCCACAGCCACCATGTATTTCCCTTTGGTGCTCAGATAAGTGGGGACAAAGGACAGCCAAACACTGCAGAAGACCAGCATGCTGAAGGTAATCAACTTGGCTTCATTGAAAGTATCAGGCAACTTCCTGGCAAAGAAAGCCACAGAGAAGCTCACAATGGCCAAAAGACCCATGTAGCCAAGAATAAGGTGGAACATGATGTCGGAGCCTTCATTGCACTGCACTGTGATTTTCCCATCCTGGGAGTGCAGGTCAAACTCTGGGAATGGGGGAGAGGATGCCAGCCACCCAACACAGATGCCAGCTTGAATGAGAGAGCAGAAGGTGATAAGGGATCCTGCCAGCCTCTTCCCAAGCCATTTCCTCATGCTGTTTCCAGGCTTGGTGACCATGAATGCCAAAACCACAGTGAGGGTTTTGGCTAACACACAAGCAACAGCAATGGAGAAGACGAGGCCAAAGACGGTTTGCCTCAAGACACAGGTCACCTTTGTAGGCCTGCCAATGAATAAGAAGGAGCAGAGAAAGCAGAGAAGCAGAGAAGAGAGCAAGGTGCAGGTGATTCCCCAGTTGTTGGCTTTGACAATGGGAGTGTTCCAGTGCAGAGCGAAGGTCCCCATCACAACAAGCGTGACCAGAGAAAGCAGGAGAGCCAAGGAAGCCAGAATCACCCCCAAGGGCTCCTCATAGGATAGGTAGCTTATTTTTTTTGGAACACATTGGTCCTGAAAGGCATTTGGGTAGCGATCGTCTGGGCATTTCTCACACTGATCTGCATCTGAAAGTGAGAAGCATGCTTTTAGCATTTCTGGAAGTGATAAAAATTAATTTTATTGATACTGTCTATTATGCTGTGCACAAAAAATATTACTGAGCTGTTGAACCATAGCCTATTTTTTCAACTAAGTGATGGTTCCTCCATGAGCATCTCCGCTGTACTAATTAATCCATTCATATTTATTTGTCATGGTTGCGGTATACTGATTGATTTCAGTCTTTTCCCATTAAACATGTCTAGCTCTACTAGTAAGTAAGTGAAGATGAAAATCTGTTGGCTGCAGGTTGAATGCTGACAAAAGGGAATCTATGGAGTGCAATCCTAATTATTTCTTCCCAGATGTATGTCATCCTGATTTCAATGGTGGTTACTCCCATGTGGATGTACTTTCACACAATATACTCTTGAAAGAGGAGGCGAGAGGAAAGGACAATATGTATCAGTAAAATATAAACACATGTGCTTGGGATCCATGACAGTAGATAAGCAGACATAATAAGACTAAGACATGAATGTCTGTGTTGGAGAGGAAGATGGGAATTCCAGTTGACTTGGGTTCCTTCACTTACCCTTCTGGACTGAAATCCTCCCTTTAGGGCACTGAACACAGTCATAGCAACACATTTGCTTTCCCTGCTGAGCAAACATACTCTGTCCAGGGTGGCAGCTCTCAACACAGGTGGAAATGGGCAGCATCTAATGGTAATGACAAGCAAGAGATTTTGAGTGGAATAAATCTTATTGTCATCTATATGCAGCAGAAAGGTCACAGGACTGAAAATATCAGGCCCCCTGATAAAGATTCTTT